>NW_025728002.1:0-300000 GCF_021461385.2 Schistocerca piceifrons | reverse complement strand
CGTTCCTGTGACACTAGTTATAGATTCCGATGCTTCACTTCAGGTTTACTGTATCTCTTGGACATTCTTATTGACGATGAAACAAAGAAATTGCATCGGAATTAAATAGAAAAGGCACAATGCCTACATAAATACAAGAAGACAGACTCTACTTACTGACTTTGATTTGAACCATTCCTGTGACACTTGTTATAGATTCCGATGTTTCACTTCAGGTTTTCTGTATACCTTGGACTTTCTTATTGACGATGAAACACAGAAATTGCATCGGAATTAAATACAAAATGCCGACTTAAGTAAAAGAAGACTGACTCTTCCTACTGTCTATGTTTTGAATCATTCCTGTGACACTAGTTTTGGATTCCGATGCTTCACTTCAGGTTTACTGTATCCCTCTGACCTTCTTATTGACGATGAAACACAGAAATTGCATCGGAATGAAATACAAAAGGCACAATGCCGACTTAAGTACAAGAAGACTGACTCTTCTTACTGTCTATAATTTGAACCATTCCAGTGACGCTAGTTATGGATTCCGATGCTTCACTTCAGGTTTACTGTTTCCCTCTGACCTTCCTATTGACGATGAAACACAGAAATTGCATCGGAATTAAATACAAAAGGCACAATGCCGATTTAAGTACAAGAAGGCTGACTCTTCTACTGTCTATGTTTTGAACCATTTCTGTGACACTAGTTATACAGTCCGATGCTTCACTTCAGGTTTACTGTATCACTTGGGGATTCTTATTGACGATGAATCACATAAATTGCATCGGAATTATTTACAAAAGGCACAATGCCGACTTAAGTACAAGAAGACTGACTCTTCTTGCTATCTATATTTTGAACCATTCCAGGGACACTAGTTATAGATATCGATGCTTCACTTCAGGTTTACTGTATCCCTTGGACCTTCTTATTGACGATGAAGCACAGAAATTGCATCGGAAATAAATCCCAAAGGCACAATGCCGACTTAAGTACAAGACGTCTGACTCTTCTTACTGTCGGTGTTATGAACCATTACTGTGACACTAGTTATAGATTCCGATGCTTCACTCCAGGTTTACAGTATCCCTTGGAACCTCTTATTGACGATGAAACACAGAAATTGCATCGGAATTAAATACAAGAGGCACAATGTCGACTTAAGGCCAAGAAGACTGACTCTGCTTACTGTCTATGTTTGGACCATTCCTGTGACACTAGTTATAGATTCCGATGCTTCACTTCAGGTTTCCTGTATCCGTTTGACCTTCTTATTGCCGGTGAAACACAGAAATTGTATCGGAATTAAATACGAAATGCACAATGCCAACTTAAGTACAAGAAGACAGACTCTTCTTACTGACTATGTTTCGAACGATTCCTGTGACACTAGTTGTAGATTCCGATGCTGCACTTCAGGTTTACTGTACCCCTCTGACCTTCTTATTGACGATGAAACACAGAAATTGCACCGGAATTAAATAGAAAAGGCACAATGTCGACTTAAGTACAAGAGAGCTGACTCTTCTTAGTGTCTATGCTTTGAACCATTCCTGTGACACAAGTTGTACATTCCGGTGCTTCACTTCAGGTTCACTGTATCCCTTGGACCTTCTTATTGACGATGAAACACAGAAATTGCATCAGAATTACATACAAAAGGCACAATGCCGACTTAAGGACAAGAAGACTGACTCTTCTTACTGTCTAAGTTTTGAACCATTCCTGTGACATTACTTATAGATTCCGATGCTTAACTTCACGTTTACTGTATCCTTTGCACCTTCTTATTGGCGACGAAACACAGAAATTGCATCGGAATTAAATAGAAAAGGCACAATGCCGGCATAAGTACAAGAAGACTCACTCATCTTACTGTCTATGTTTTGAACCATTCCTACGACACTAGTTATAGATTCCGGTGCTTCACTCCAGGTTTACTGTATCCCTTGGACCTTCATATTGACGATTGAACGCAGAAATTGCATCGGAATTAAATAGAAAAGGCACGATGCCGACTTAAGTACAAGAAGACTGACTCTTCTTACTGTCTATGTTTTGAACCATTCCTGTGACACTAGTTATAGATTCCGATGCTTCACTTCAGATTTACTGTATCCCTCTGACATTCTTATTGACGATGAAACACAGAAATTGCGTCGGAATTAAATATAAAAGGCACAATGCCGAATTAAGTACAAGAAGACTGACTCTTCTTACTGTCTATGTTTTGAACCATTCCTGCGGCACTAGTTATAGATTCCGATGCTTCACTCTAGGTTTACTGTTTCCCTTGGACCTTCTTATTGACGATGAAACACAGATATTGCATCGGAATTAAATAAAAAAGGCACAATGCCGACTTAAGTACAATAAGACTGACTCTTCTTACTGTCTATTGTTTTGCACCATTCCTGTGACACTAGTTACAGATTCCGATGCTTCACTCCACGTTTACTGTATCCCTTGGACCTTCTTATTGACGATGAAACACAGAAATTGCATCGGAATTAAATACAAAATGCACAATGCCGACTTAAGTACAAGAAGTCTGGCTTTTCTTACTGACTATGCTCTGAACCATTCCTGTGACACTAGTTATAGATTCCGATGCTTCACTTCAGGTTCACTGTATCCCTTGGACCTTCTTATTGACGATAAAACACAGAAATTGCATCGGAATTAACTAGAAAAGGCGCAATGCCGACTTAAGTACAAGAAGACTGATTCTTCCTACTGTCTGACTTTTGAAGCATTCTTGTGACACTAGTTATAGATTCCGATGCTTCAATTCAGGTTTACTGTATCCCTCTGCCCTTCTTATTGACGATGAAACACAGAAATTGCATCAGAATTAAGTACAAAAGGCACAATGCCGACTTAAGTACATGAAGACTGACTCTGCTTACTGTCTATGTTTTGAACCATTTCTGTGATACTAGTTATAGATTTCGATGGCGTCACTTCAGGTTTATTGTATCCCTTGGACCTTCTTATTGACGTTGAAATACAGAAATTGCATCGGAATTAAATAGAAAAGGCACAATGAAGACATAAGTACAAGAAGACTGACACTTCTTACTGACTATGTTTTGAACCATTCCCGTGACACTAGTTATAGATTCCAATGCTTCACTTCAGGTATACTGTATCCCTCGGACCTTCTTATTGACGATGAAACACAGAAAATGCATCGGAATTAAATACAAAAGGCGAAATGCCGACATGAGTACACGAAGACTGACTCTTCTTACTGTCTATGTTTTGAATCATTCCTGTGACACTAGTTATAGAATCCCACGATACACTCCAGGTTTACTCCATCCCTTGGACCATCTTATTGACGATGAAACACAGAAAATGCATCGGAATTAAATATAAAAGGCACAATTGCGACTTAAGGACAAGAAGACAGACTCTTCTGACTGTCTATGTTTTGAACAATCCCTGTGAATCCAGTTTTAGATTCCGATGCTTCACTTTTGGTTTACTGTATACCTTGCACCTTCTTATTGACGATGAAACACAGAAATTGCATCGGAATTAAATAGAAAAGGCACAATGCCGACTTAAGTACAAGAAGACTGACTCTTCTTACTGACTATGATTTGAACCATTCCTCTGACACTAGTTATAGATTCCGATGCTTCACTCCAGGTTTACTGCATCCCTTGGACCTTCTTATTGACGATGAAACACAGAAATTGTATCGGAATTAAATACAAAAGCACAATGCTGACTTACGTAAAGAAGACTGACTCTTCTTACTGTCTATGTTTTGAACCATTCCATTGACACTAGTTATAGATTCCGATGCTTCACTCCAGGTTTACTGTTTCCCTTGGACCTTCTTATTGACGATGAAACACAGAAATTGCATCGGAATTAAATAGAAAAAGCACAATGAAGACATAAGTACAAGAAGACTGACTCTTCTTACTGACTATGTTTTGAACCATTCCTGTGACACTAGTTATAGATTCCAATGCTTCACTTCAGGTATACTGTATCCCTCGGACCTTCTTATTGACGATGAAACACAGTAGTATAAGATGGTCCGAGGGATGGAGTAAACCTGTAGTGTAGCATGGGAATCTATAACTAGTGTCACAGGAATCGTTCAAAACATAGACAGTAAGAAGAGTCAGTCTTCGTGTACTTATGTCGGCACTGTGGATTTTGTATTTAATTCCGATGCAATTTCTGTGTTTCATCGTCAATAAGAAGGTCCAAGGTATACAGTAAACCTGAAGTGAAGCATCGGAATCTATAACGAGTGTCACAGGAATGGTTCAAAACATAGTCAGTAAGAAGAGTCAGTCTTCTTGTACTTAAGTCGGCATTGTGCCTTTTCTATTTAATTCCGATGCAATTTCTGTATTTCATCGTCAATGTGAAGGTCCAAGGGATACAATAAACCTGGAGTGAAGCATCGGAATCTATAACTAGTGTCACAGGAATGTTTCAAACATAGACTGTAACAAGAGTCAGTCTTGTTGTACTTAAGTCGACATTGTGCCTTTTCTATTTAATTCCGATGCAATTTCTGTGTTTCATCGTCAATAAGAAGGTCAGAGGGATACAATAAACCTGAAGTGAAGCATCGGAACCTATAACTAGTGTCACAGGAACGGTTCAAACAAAGTCAGTAAGAACAGTCAGTCTTCTTGTTCTTAAGTCGGCATTGTGCCTTTTGTATTTAATTCCGACGCAATTACTGTGTTTCATCGTCAATAAGATGGTCCAAGGGATGGAGTAAACCTGGAGTGTATCGTGGGATTCTATAACTAGTGTCACAGGAATGATTCAAAACATAGACAGTGAGAAGAGTCAGTCTTCGTGTACTCATGTCGGCATTTCGCCTTTTGTATTTAATTCCGATGCATTTTCTGTGTTTCATCGTCAATACGAAGGTCCGAGGGATACAGTATACCCGAAGTGATGCATTGGAATCTATAACTAGTGTCACAGGAATGGTTCAAAACATAGTCAGTAAGAAGAGTCAGTCTTCTTGTACTTATGTCTTCATTGTGCCTTTTCTATTTAATTCCGATGCAATTTCTGTGTTTCATCGTCAATAAGAAGGTCAGAGGGATACAGTAAACCTGAAGTTAAGCATCGGAATCCATAACTAGCGTCACTGGAATGGTTCAAATTATAGACAGTAAGAAGAGTCAGTCTTCTTGTACTTAAGTCGGCATTGTGCCTTTTGTATTTAATTCCGATGCAATTTCTGTGATTCATCGTCAATACGAAGGCCCAAGGGATACAGTAAACCTGAAGTGAAGCATCGGACTCTATAAATAGTCTCATAGAAAAGGTTCAAAACATAGACAGTAGAAGAGTCAGGCTTCTTGTACTTAAGTCGGCATTGTTTCTTTTGTATTTTATTCCGATGCAATTTCTGTGTTTCATCGTCAATAAGAAGGTCCAAGGGATACAGTAAACCTGAAGTGAAGCATCAGAATCTATCACTAGTGTCTCAGGAATGGTTCAAAACATAGTCAGTAAGGAGAGTCAGTCTTCTTGTACTTAAGTCGGCATTGTGCCTTTTGTATTTAATTCCGATGCATTTTCTGTGTTTCATCGTCAATAAGAAGGTCCAAGGGATACAGTAAACCTGAAGTGAAGCATCGTAATTTATAACTAGTGTCACAGGAAGGGTTCAAAACATAGTCAGTAAGGAGAGTCAGTCTTCTTGTACTTTAGTCGGCATTGTGCCTTTTGTATTTAATTCCGATGCAATTGCTGTGTTTCATCGTCAATAAGAAGGACCAAGGGATACAGTAAACCTGAAGTGAAGCATCGGAATCTATAACTAGTGTCACGGGGATGGTTCAAAACATAGACAGTAAGAAGAGTCAGTCTTCTTGTACTTAAGTCGGCATAGTGCCTTTTCTATTTAATTCCGATGCAATTTGTGTGTTTCATCGTCAATAAGAAAGTCCAAGGGATACAGTAAACCTGGAGTGAAGCATCGGAATCTATAACTAGTGTCAATGGTATGGTTCAAAACATGGACGGTAGGAAGAGTCAGTCTTCTTGTATTTAAGTCGACATTGTGCCTTTTGGATTTAATTACGATGCAATGTCTGTGTTTCATTGTCATTAAGAAGGTCAGAGGGATACAGTAAACCTGAAGTGAAGCATCGGAATCTATAGCTAGTGTCACAGGACTGGTTCAAAACATAGTCAGTAATAAGAGTCAATCTTGTTGTCCTTAAGTCGGCATTGTGCCTTTTGTATTTAATTCCGATGCAATTTCTGTGTTTCATCGTCAGTAAGAAGGTCGAAGGGATGCAGTAAAACAGGAGTGAAGCATCGGAATCTATAACTAGTGTCACAGAAATGGTTCAAAACATAGACTGTAAGTAGAGTCGGTCTTCTTGTACTTAATTCGGCATTGTGCCTTTTGTATTTAATTCCGATGCAATATCTGTGTTTCATCGTCAATAACAAGGTCCAAGGGATACAGTAAACCTCAAGTGAAGCATCGGAATTTATAGCGGGTGTCACAGGAATGGTTCAAACATAGTCAGTAGGAAGAGTCGGTCTTCGTGTACTTAAGTCGGCATTGTGCCTTTTGTATTTAATTCCGATGCATTTTCTGTGTTTCATCGTCAATAAGAAGGTCCAAGGAATACAATAAACCTGAAGTGAAGCATCGAAATCTATAACTAGTGTCAATGGAATGGTTCAAAACATAGACAGTAAGAAGAGTCAGTCATATTGTACTTAAGTCGGCATTGTGCCGTTTGTATTTAATTCCGATGCAATTTCTGTGTTTCATCGTCAACAAGAAGGTCCAAGGTATACAGTAAATCTGTAGTGATGCATCGGATCTATGACTAGTGTCACAGGAATGGTTCAAAACATAGTCAGTAAGAAGAGTCAGTCTTCTTGTACTTAAGTCGGCATTGTGCCTTTTCTATTTAATTCCGATGCAATTTCTGTGTTTCATCGTCAATAAGAAAGTCCAAGGGATACAGTAAACATGAAGAGAAGCATCGGAATTTATAACTAGTGTCAATGGAATGGTTCAAAACATTGTCAGTAAGAGGAGTCAGTCTTCTTGTACTTAAGTCGGCATTGTGCCTTTTCTATTTATTTCCAATGCAATTTCTGTGTTTCATCGTCAATAAGAAGGTCCATGGGATATAGTAAACCTGGAGTGAAGCATCGGAATCTATTACTAGTGTCACAGGAATGGTTCAAAACATAGACAGTAAGAAGAGTCAGTCTTCTTGTACTTACGTCCACATTGTGCCCTTTCTATTTAAATCCGATGCAATTTCTGTGTTTAATCGTCAATATGAAGGTCCAAGGGATACAGTAAACCTGAAGTGAAACTTCGGAATCTATAGCTAGTGTCACAGGAATGGTTCAAAACATAGACAGTAAGAAGTGTCAGTCTTCTTGTCCTTAAGTCGGCATTGTGCCTTTTGTAATTAATTCCGAAGCAATTTCTGTGTTTCATCCTCAATAAGAAGGTCCAAGGGATACAGTAAACCTGGAGTGAAGCATCGGAATCTATAACTAGTGTCACAGGAATGGTTCAAAACATAGACAGTAAGAAGAGTCAGTCCTCTTGTACTTAATTCTGCTTTGTGCCTTTTGTATTTAATTCCGATGCAATTTCTGTGGTTCATAGTCAATAAGAAGCTCCAAGGTATACAGTAAACCTGAAGTGAAGCATCGGAATTTATAACTAGTCTCACAGGAATGGTTCAAAACATAGTCAGTAAGGAGAGACAGTCTTCTTGTACTTAAGTCGGCATGGTGCCTTTTGTATTTAATTCCGATGCAATTTCTGTGTTTCATCGTCAATAAGAAGGTCAGAGGGGTACAGTAAACGTGAAACCTGAAGTGAAGCATCGTAATCTATAGCTAGTGTCACAGGAATGGTTCAAAACATAGACAGTAAGAAGAGTCAGTCTTCTTGTACTTAAATCTGCTTTGTGCCTATTGTATTTAATTCCGATGCATTTTCTGTGTTTCATCGTCAATAAGAAGGTCAGAGCGATACAGTAATCCTGAAGTGAAGCATCGGAGTCTATAACTAGTGTCACAGGAATAGTTCAAAACATAGTCAGTAAGAATAGTCAGTCTTATTGTACTTAAGTCATCATTGTGCATTTTCTATTTAATTTTGATGCAATTTCTGTGTTTCATCGTCAATATGAAGGTCCAAGGAATACAGTATACCAGGAGTTAAGCATCGGAATCTATAACTAGTGTCCCAGGAATAGTTCAAATCATAGACAGTAAGAAGAGTCAGACTTCATTTAGTTAAGTCGGCATTCTGCCTTCTGTATTTAATTCCGGTGCAATTTCTGTGTTTCATCGTCAATAAGAAGGTCCAAGAGATACAGTAAACCTGGAGTGAAGCATCGGAGTCTATAACTAGTGTCACAGGAGTGGTTCAGAAATAGACAGTAAAAAGAGTCAACCTTCTTGAACTTAATTCGGCATTGTGCCTTTTGAATTTAATTCCGATGCAATTTCTGTGTTTCACCGTCAATAAGAAGGTGAGAGGGATACAGTAAACCTGAAGTGAAGCATCGGAATCCATAACTAGTGTCACAGGAATGGTTCAAAGCATAGTCAGTAAGAAGAGTTAGTCTTCTTGTACTTAAGTCGGCGTTGTGCCATTTGTATTTTATTCCGAAGCATTTTCTGTGTTTCATCGTCATTAAGAAGGTCCAAGGGATACAGTAAACCTGGAGTGAAGCATCGGCATCTGTAACTAGTGTCACAGGATTGGTTCAAATCATAGACAGTAAGAAGAGTCAGTCTTCGTGTACTTCAGTCGGCATTTTGCCTTTTGTATTTAGTTCCGATGCAATTTTTGTGTTTCATCGTCAATGAGAATATCCAAGGCATACAGTAAACCTGTAGTGAAGCATCGGGATCTATAACTAGTGTCGCAGGAATCGTTCAAAACATAGTCAGTAAGTAGAGTCAGTCTTCTTGTACTAAAGGCGGCATAGTGCCTTTTCTGTTTAATTCCGATGCAATTTCTGTGTTTCATCGTCAATAAGAAGGTCAGAGGGATACAGTAATCCTGAAGTGAAGCATCGGAATCTGTAACTAGTGTCAAAGGAATGGTTCAAAACATAGTCAGTTAGAAGAGTCAGTCTTCTTGTACTTAAGTCGGCATTGTGCCTTTTCTATTTAATTCCGATGCAATTTCTGTGTTTCATCGTCAATAAGTAGGGTCCAAGGGATACAGTAAACCTGGAGTGAAGCTTCGGAATCTATAACTAGTGTCACAGGAATGGTTCAAAACATAGACAGTAAGAAGAGTCAGTCTTCGTGTACTTAAGTCGGCATTTTGCCTTTTGTATTTAATTCCGATGCAATTTTTGTGTCTCATCGTCAATAAGAAGGTCCAAGGGATACAGTAAACCTGAAGTGAAGCATCGGAATCTATAACTAGAGTCACAGGAATGGTTCAAATCATAGGCAGTGAGAAGAGTCAGTCATCTTGTACTTAAGACGGCATTGTACCTTTCCTATTTAATTCCGATGCAATTTCTGTGTTTCATCGTCAATAACAAGGTCCAAGGGATACAGTAAACCTGAAGTGAAGCATCGGAATCTATAACTAGTGTCAATGGAATGGTTCAAATCATAGACAGTAAGTAGAGTCAGTCATCATGTACTTAAGTCGGCATTGTGCCTTTTGTATTTAATTCCGATGCAATTTCTGTGTTTCATCGTCAATAAGAAGGTCAGAGGGGTACAGTAAACCTGAAGTGAAGCATCGGAATCTACAACTAGTGTCACAGGAATGGTTCAAATCATAGACAGTAAAAGAGTCAGTCTCCCTGTACTTAATACTGCACTGTGCCTTTTGTCATTAATTCCGATGCAATTTCTTTGTTTCATCGTCAATATGAGGGTCCAAGGGATATAGTAAACCTGAAGTGAACCATCGGAATTTATAACTAGTGTCACGGGACTGGTTCAAACATAGTCAGTAAGAAGAGTCAGTCTTCTTGTACTTAAGTCGGCATTGTGCCTTTTCTATTTAATTTCGATGCAATTCCTGTGTTTCATCGTCAATCAGAAGGTCCAAGGGATATAGTAAACCTGGAGTGAAGCATCGGATTCTATAACTAGTGTCACAGGAATGGTTCAAAACATAGACAGTAAGATGAGTCAGTCTTCTTGAACTTAATTCTGCATTGTGCCTTTTGTATTTAATTCCGATGCAATTTCTGTGTTTCATCGTCAATAAGAAGGTCCAAGGGATACAGTAAACCTGAAGTGAAGCATCGGAATCTATAACTAGTGTCACAGGAATGGTTCAAAACATAGTCAGTAAGGAGAGTCAGTATTCTTGTACTTAAGTCGGCATTGTGCCTTTTGTATTTAATTCCGATGCATTTTCTGTGTTTCATCGCCAATAAGAAGGTCCAAGGGATACAGTAAACCTGAAGTGAAGCATTGGAATTTATAACTAGTGTCACAGGAAGGGTTCAAAACATAGTCAGTAAGGAGAGTCAGTCTTCTTGTACTTTAGTCGGCATTGTGCCTTTTGTATTTAATTCCGATGCAATTGCTGTGTTTCATCGTCAATAAGAAGGGCCAAGGGATACAGTAAACCTGGAGTGAAGCATCGGAATCTATAACTAGTGTCACAGGGATGGTTCAAAACATAGACAGTAAGAAGAGTCAGTCTTCTTGTACTTAAGTCGGCATTGTGCCTTTTCTATTTAGTTCCGATGCAATTTCTGTGTTTCATCATCAATAAGAAGGTCCAAGGTATACAGTAAACCTGAAGTGAAGCATCTGATCTATAACTAGTGTCACAGGAGTGGTTCAAAACATAGTCAGCAAGAAGAGTCAAACTTGTTGTACTTAAGTCGGCATTGTGCCTTTTCTATTTAATTCCGATGCAATTTCTGTGTTTCATCGTCAATAAGAAGGTCCAAGGGATACAGTAAACGTGGAGTGAAGCATCGGAATCTATAACTAGTGTCAATGGAATGGTCCAAAACATAGTGAGTAAGAAGAGTCAGTCTTCTTGTACTTAAGTCGGCATTGTGCCTTTTCTACTTAATTTCGATGCAATTCCTGTGTTTCATCGTCAATAAAAAGGTCCAAGGGATATAGTAAACCTGGAGTGAAGCATCGGATTCTATAACTAGTGTCACAGGAATGGTGAAAAACATAGACAGTAAGAAGAGTCAGTCTTCGTGTACTTAAGTCGGCATTTTGCCTTTTGTATTTAATTCAGATGCAATTTCTGTGTTTCATCGTCAATAAGAAGGTCCAAGGGATACAGTAAACCTGAGGTGAAGCATCGGAATCTATAACTAGAGTCACAGGAATGGTTCAAATCATAGTCAGTGAGAAGAGCCAGTCTTCTTGTACTTAAGACGGCATTGTACCTTTCCTATTTAATTCCGATGCAATATCTGTGTTTCATCGTCAATAACAAGGTCCAAGGGATACAGTAAACCTGAAGTGAAGCATCGGAATCTATAAGTAGTGTCAATGGAATGGTTCAAAACATAGACAGTAAGTAGAGTCAGTCATCATGTACTTAAGTCGGCATTGTGCCTTTTGTATTTAATTCCGATGCAATTTCTGTGTTTCATCGTCAATAAGAAGGTCAGAGGGGTACAGTAAACCTGAAGTGAAGCATCGGAATCTACAACTAGTGTCACAGGAATGGTTCAAATCATAGACAGTAAAAAGAGTCAGTCTCCCTGTACTTAATTCTGCACTGTGCCTTTTGTCATTAATTCCGATGCAATTTCTTTGTTTCGTCGTCAATATGAGGGTCCAAGGGATATAGTAAACCTGAAGTGAACCATCGGAATTTATAACTAGTGTCACGGGACTGGTTCAAACATAGTCAGTAAGAAGAGTCAGTCTTCTTGTACTTAAGTCGGCATTGTGCCTTTTCTATTTAATTTCGATGCAATTCCTGTGTTTCATCGTCAATCAGAAGGTCCAAGGGATATAGTAAACCTGGAGTGAAGCATCGGATTCTATAACTAGTGTCACAGGAATGGTTCAAAACATAGACAGTAAGATGAGTCAGTCTTCTTGAACTTAATTCTGCATTGTGCCTTTTGTATTTAATTCCGATGCAATTTCTGTGTTTCATCGTCAATAAGAAGGTCCAAGGGTACAGTAAACCTGAAGTGAAGCATCGGAATCTATATCTAGTGTCACAGGAATGGTTCAAAACATAGTCAGTAAGGAGAGTCAGTCTTCTTGTACTTAAGTCGGCATTGTGCCTTTTGTATTTAATTCCGATGCATTTTCTGTGTTTCATCGCCAATAAGAAGGTCCAAGGGATACAGTAAACCTGAAGTGAAGCATTGGAATTTATAACTAGTGTCACAGGAAGGGTTCAAATCATAGTCAGTAAGGAGAGTCAGTCTTCTTGTACTTTAGTCGGCATTGTGCCTTTTGTATTTAATTCCGATGCAATTGCTGTGTTTCATCGTCAATAAGAAGGGCCAAGGGATACAGTAAACCTGGAGTGAAGCATCGGAATCTATAACTAGTGTCACAGGGATGGTTCAAAACATAGACAGTAAGAAGAGTCAGTCTTCTTGTACTTAAGTCGGCATTGTGCCTTTTCTATTTAGTTCCGATGCAATTTCTGTGTTTCATCGTCAATAAGAAGGTCCAAGGTATACAGTAAACCTGAAGTGAAGCATCTGATCTATAACTAGTGTCACAGGAATGGTTCAAAACATAGTCAGCAAGAAGAGTCAAACTTGTTGTACTTAAGTCGGCATTGTGCCTTTTCTATTTAATTCCGATGCAATTTCTGTGTTTCATCGTCAATAAGAAGGTCCAAGGGATACAGTAAACGTGGAGTGAAGCATCGGAATCTATAACTAGTGTCAATGGAATGGTTCAAGACATAGTGAGAAAGAAGAGTCAGTCTTCTTGTACTTAAGTCGGCATTATGCCTTCTCTATTTAATTTCGATGCAATTCCTGTGTTTCATCGTCAATAAAAAGGTCCAAGGGATATAGTAAACCTGGAGTGAAGCATCGGATTCTATAACTAGTGTCACAGGAATGGTTCAAAACATAGACAGTATGAAGAGTCAGTCTTCTTGTACTTAATTCGGCTTTGCACCTTTTGTATTTAATTCCGATGCAATTTCTGTGGTTCATCGTCAATAAGAATGTCCAAGGTATACAGTAAACCTGAAGTGAAGCATCGGAGTCTATAAGTAGTGTCACAGGACTGGTTCAAAAGATAGACAGTAAGATGAGTCAGTCTTCTTGAACTTAATTCTGCATTGTGCCTTTTGTATTTAATTCCGATGCAATTTCTGTGTTTCATCGTCAATAAGAAGGTCCAAGGGATACAGTAAACCTGAAGTGAAGCATCGGAATCTATAACTAGTGTCACTGGAATGGTTCAAAGCATGGTCAGTAGGGAGAGTCAGTCTTCTTGTACTTAAGTCGGCATTGTGCCTTTTGTATTTAATTCCGATGCATTTTCTGTGTTTCATCGTCAATAAGAAGGTCCAAGGGATACAGTAAACCTGAAGTGAAGCATCGTAATTTATAACTAGTGTCACAGGAAGGGTTCAAAACATAGTCAGTAAGGAGAGTCAGTCTTCTTGTACTTTAGTCGGCATTGTGCCTTTTGTATATAATTCCGATGCAATTGCTGTGTTTTATCGTCAATACGAAGGACCAAGGGATACAGTAAACCTGGAGTGAAGCATCGGAATCTATAACTAGTGTCACAGGGATGGTTCAAAACATAGACAGTAAGAAGAGTCAGTCTTGTTGTACTTAAGTCGGCATTCCTTTTCTATTTGATTCCGATGCAATTTCTGTGTTTCATCGTCAATAAGAAGGTCAGAGGGATACAGTAATCCTGAAGTGGAGCATCGGAATCTATAACTAGTGTCACAGGAATGGTTCAAAGCAAGGTCAGTAAGAAGACTCAGTCTTCTTGTCCTTAAGTCGGCATTGTGCCTTTTGTATTTAATTCCGGTGCAATTTCTGTGTTTCATCGTCAATAAGAAGATCCAAGGGTTACAGTAAACCTGGAGTGAAGCATCGGAATCTATAACTAGTGTCACAGGAATGGTTCAAAGCATAGACAGTAAGAAGAGTCAGACTTCTTGTACTTAATACTGCTTTGTGCATTTTGTATTTAATTCCGATGCAATTTCTGTGTTTCATCGTCAATAAGAAGGTCCAAGGGATACAGTAAACCTGAAGTGAAGCATCGGAATTTATAACTAGTGTCACAGGAATGGTTCAAAGCATAGTCAGTAAGAAGAGTCAGTCTTCTTGTACTTAAGTCGGCATTGTGCCTTTTGAATTTAATTCCGATGCAATTTCTGTAGTTCATCGTCAATAAGAAGGTCCAAGGGATGCAGTAAACCTGGAGTGAAGCATCGGAATCTATAACTAGTGTCACAGGAATGGTTCAAAACATAGTCAGTAAGAAGAGTCAGTCTTCTTGTACTTAAGTCGGCATTGTGCCTTTTCTATTTAATTCCGATGCAATTTCTGTGTTACATCGTCAATAAGAAGGTCAGAGGGATACAATAAACCTGAAGTGAAGCATCGGAATCTATAACTAGTGTCACAGGAATGGTTCAAAGCAAAGTCAGTAAGAAGAGTCAACTTCTTGTCCTTAAGTCGGCATTGTGCGTTTTGTATTTAATTCCGATGCAATTCCTGTGTTTCATCGTCAATAAGAAGGTCCAAGGGATACAGTAAACCTAGAGTGAAGCATCGGAATCTGTAACCAGTGTCAATGGAATGGTTCAAAAAATAGTCAGTAAGGAGAGTCAACCTTCTTGTACTTAAGTCGGCATTGTGCCTTTTCTATTTAATTCCGATGCAATTTCTGTGTTTCATCGTCAATAAGAAGGTCCAAGGGATATAGTAAACCTGGAGTGAAGCATCGGAATCAATAACTAGTGTCACACGAATGGTTCAAAACATAGACAGTAAGAAGAGTCAGTCTTCTTGTACTTACGTCGACATTGTGCCTTTTCTATTTAATTCCGATGCAATTTCTGTGTTTCATCGTCAATAAGAAGGTCAGATGGATACAATAAACCTGAAGTGAAGCATCGGAACCTATAACTAGTGTCACAGGAATGGTTCAAAACAAAGTCAGTAAGAAGCTTCAGTCTTCTTGTCCTTATGTCGGCATTGTGCCTTTTGTAATTAATTCCGATGCAATTTCTGTGTTTCATCGTCAATAAGAAGGTCCAAGGGATACAGTAAACGTGGAGTGAAGCATCGGAATCTATAACTAGTGTCAATGGAATGGTTCAAAACATAGTGAGTAAGAAGAGTCAGTCTTCTTGTACTTAAGTCGGCATTGTGCCTTTTCTATTTAATTTCGATGCAATTCCTGTGTTTCATCGTCAATAAAAAGGTCCAAGGGATATAGTAAACCTGGAGTGAAGCATCGGATTCTATAACTAGTGTCACAGGAATGGTTCAAAACATAGACAGTAAGAAGAGTCAGTCTTCTTGTACTTAATTCGGCTTTGCACCTTTTGTATTTAATTCCGATGCAATTTCTGTGTTTCATCGTCAATAAGAAGGTCCAAGGTATACAGTAAACCTGAAGTGAAGCATCGGAGTCTATAACTAGTGTCACAGGACTGGTTCAAAAGATAGACAGTAAGATGAGTCAGTCTTCTTGAACTTAATTCTGCATTGAGGCTTTTGTATTTAATTCCGATGCAATTTCTGTGTTTCATCGTCAATAAGAAGGTCCAAGGGATACAGTAATCCTGAAGTGAAGCATCGTAATTTATAACTAGTGTCACAGGAAGGGTTCAAAACATAGTCAGTAAGGAGAGTCAGTCTTCTTGTACTTTAGTCGGCATTGTGCCTTTTGTATATAATTCCGATGCAATTGCTGTGTTTCATCGTCAATAAGAAGTACCATGGGATACAGTAAACCTGGAGTGAAGCATCAAAATCTATAACTAGTGTCACAGGGATGGTTCAAAACATAGACAGTAAGAAGAGTCAGTCTTGTTGTACCTAAGTCGGCATTCCTTTTCTATTTGATTCCGATGCAATTTCTATGTTTCATCGTCAATAAGAATGTCAGAGGGATACAGTAATCCTGAAGTGGAGCATCGGAATCTATAACTAGTGTCACAGGAATGGTTCAAAGCAAGGTCAGTAAGAAGACTCAGTCTTCTTGTCCTTAAGTCGGCATTGTACCTTTTGTATTTAATTCCGGTGCAATTTCTGTGTTTCATCGTCAATAAGAAGATCCAAGGGTTACAGTAAACCTGGAGTGAAGCATCGGAATCTATAACTAGTGTCACAGGAATGGTTCAAAACATAGACAGTAAGAAGAGTCAGACTTCTTGTACTTAATACTGCTTTGTGCATTTTGTATTTAATTCCGATGCAATTTCTGTGTTTCATCGTCAATAAGAAGGTCCAAGGGATACAGTAAACCTGAAGTGAAGCATCGGAATTTATAACTAGTGTCACAGGAATGGTTCAAAGCATAGTCAGTAAGAAGAGTCAGTCTTCTTGTACTTAAGTCGGCATTGTGCCTTTTGAATTTAATTCCGATGCAATTTCTGTAGTTCATCGTCAATAAGAAGGTCCAAGGGATGCAGTAAACCTGGCGTGAAGCATCGGAATCTGGAACTAGTGTCACAGGAATGGTACAAAACATAGTCACTAAGAAGAGTCAGTCTTCTTGTACTTAAGTCGGCATTGTGCCTTTTCTATTTAATTCCGATGCAATATCTGTGTTTCATCGTCAATAAGATGGTCCAAGGGATACAGTAAACCTGAAGTGAAGCTTCGGAATCTATAGCTAGCGTCAGTGGAATGCTTCAAAACATAGTCGGTAAGAAGAGTCAGACTTCTTGTCCCTATGTCGGCATTGTGCCTTTTGTAATTAATTCCGATGCAATTTCTGTGTTTCATCGTCAATAAGAAGGTCCAAGGGATACAGTAAACCTGAAGTGAAGCATCGGAATCTATAACTAGTGTCACAGGAATGGTTCAAAACTTAGTCAGTAAGGAGAGTCAGTCTTCTTGTACTTAAGTCGGCATTGTGCCTTTTGTATTTAATTCCGATGCATTTTCTGTGTTTCATCGCCAATTAGAAGGTCCAAGGGATACAGTAATCCTGAAGTGAAGCATTGGAATTTATAACTAGTGTCACAGGAAGGGTTCAAAACATAGTCAGTAAGGAGAGTCAGTCTTCTTGTACTTTAGTCGGCATTGTGCCTTTTGTATTTAATTCCGATGCAATTGCTGTGTTTCATCGTCAATAAGAAGGGCCAAGGGATACAGTAAACCTGGAGTGAAGCATCGGAATCTATAACTAGTGTCACAGGGATGGTTCAAAACATAGACAGTAAGAAGAGTCAGTCTTCTTGTACTTAAGTCGGCATTGTGCCTTTTCTATTTATTTCCGATGCAATTTCTGTGTTTCATCGTCAATAAGAAGGTCCAAGGTATACAGTAAACCTGAAGTGAAGCATCTGATCTATAACCAGTGTCACAGGAATGGTTCAAAACATAGTCAGCAAGAAGAGTCAAACTTGTTGTACTTAAGTCGGCATTGTGCCTTTTCTATTTAATTCCGATGCAATTTCTGTGTATCATCGTCAATAAGAAGGTCCAAGGGATACAGTAAACGTGGAGTGAAGCATCGGAATCTATACCTAGTGTCAATGGAATGGTTCAAAACATAGTGAGTAAGAAGAGTCAGTCTTCTTGTACTTAAGTCGGCATTGTGATTTTCTATTTAATTTCGATGCAATTCCTGGGTTTCATCGTCAATAAAAAGGTCCAAGGGATATAGTAAACCTGGAGTGACGCATCGGATTCTATAACTAGTGTCACAGGAATGGTTCAAAACATAGACAGTAAGAAGAGTCAGTCTTCTTGTACTTAATTCGGCTTTGTACCTTTTGTATTTAATTCCGATGCAATTTCTGTGTTTCATCGTCAATAAGAAGGTCCAAGGTATACAGTAAACCTGAAGTGAAGCATCGGAGTCTATAACTAGTGTCACAGGACTGGTTCAAAAGATAGACAGTAAGATGAGTCAGTCTTCTAGAACTTAATTCTGCATTGTGCCTTTTGTATTTAATTCCGATGCAATTTCTGTGTTTCATCGTCAATAAAAAGGTCCAAGGGATACAGTAAACCTGAAGTGAAGCATCGGAATCTATAACTAGTGTCACTGGAATGGTTCAAAGCATAGTCAGTAAGGAGAGTCAGTCTTCATGTACTTAAGTCGGCATTGTGCCTTTTGTATTTATTTCCGATGCATTTTCTGTGTTTCATCGTCAATAAGAAGGTCCAAGGGATACAGTAAACCTGAAGTGAAGCATCGGAATTTATAACTAGTGTCACAGGAATGGTTCAAAGCATAGTCAGTAAGAAGAGTCAGTCTTCTTGTACTTAAGTCGGCATTGTGACTTTTGAATTTAATTCCGATGCAATTTCTGTAGTTCATCGTCAATAAGAAGGTCCAAGGGATGCAGTAAACCTGGAGTGAAGCATCGGAATCTATAACTAGTGTCACAGGAATGGTTCAAAACATAGTCAGTAAGAAGAGTCAGTCTTCTTGTACTTAAGTCGGCATTGTGCCTTTTCTATTTAATTCCGATGCAATTTCTGTGTTTCATCGTCAATAAGAAGGTCAGAGGGATACAATAAACCTGAAGTGAAGCATCGGAATCTATAACTAGTGTCACAGGAATGGTTCAAAGCAAAGTCAGTAAGAAGAGTCAACTTCTTGTCCTTAAGTCGGCATTGTGCGTTTTGTATTTAATTCCGATGCAATTCCTGTGTTTCATCGTCAATAAGAAGGTCCAAGGGATACAGTAAACCTAGAGTGAAGCATCGGAATCTGTAACTAGTGTCAATGGAATGGTTCAAAAAATAGTCAGTAAGGAGAGTCAACCTTCTTGTACTTAAGTCGGCATTGTGCCTTTTCTATTTAATTCCGATGCAATTTCTGTGTTTCATCGTCAATAAGAAGGTCCAAGGGATATAGTAAACCTGGAGTGAAGCATCGGAATCTATAACTAGTGTCACAGGAATGGTTCAAAACATAGACAGTAAGAAGAGTCAGTCTTCTTGTACTTACGTCGACATTGTGCCTTTTCTATTTAATTCCGATGCAATATCTGTGTTTCATCGTCAATAAGAAGGTCAGATGGATACAATAAACCTGAAGTGAAGCATCGGAATCTATAACTAGTGTCACAGGAATGGTTCAAAAGCAAAGTCAGTAAGAAGCTTCAGTCTTCTTGTCCTTATGTCGGCATTGTGCCTTTTGTAATTAATTCCGATGCAATTTCTGTGTTTCATCGTCAATAAGAAGGTCCAAGGGATACAGTAAACGTGGAGTGAAGCATCGGAATCTATAACTAGTGTCAATGGAATGGTTCAAAACATAGTGAGTAAGAAGAGTCAGTCTTCTTGTACTTAAGTCGGCATTGTGCCTTTTCTATTTAATTTCGATGCAATTCCTGTGTTTCATCGTCAATAAAAAGGTCCAAGGGATATAGTAAACCTGGAGTGAAGCATCGGATTCTATAACTAGTGTCACAGGAATGGTTCAAAACATAGACAGTAAGAAGAGTCAGTCTTCTTGTACTTAATTCGGCTTTGCACCTTTTGTATTTAATTCCGATGCAATTTCTGTGTTTCATCGTCAATAAGAAGGTCCAAGGTATACAGTAAACCTGAAGTGAAGCATCGGAGTCTATAACTAGTGTCACAGGACTGGTTCAAAAGATAGACAGTAAGATGAGTCAGTCTTCTTGAACTTAATTCTGCATTGAGGCTTTTGTATTTAATTCCGATGCAATTTCTGTGTTTCATCGTCAATAAGAAGGTCCAAGGGATACAGTAATCCTGAAGTGAAGCATCTTAATCTATAACTAGTGTCACTGGAATGGGTCAAAGCATAGTCAGTAAGGAGAGCCAGTCTTCTTGTACTTAAGTCGGCATTGTGCCTTTTGTATTTAATTCCGATGCATTTTCTGTGTTTCATCGTCAATAAGAAGGTCCAAGGGATACAGTAAACCTGAAGTGAAGCATCGTAATTTATAACTAGTGTCACAGGAAGGGTTCAAAACATAGTCAGTAAGGAGAGTCAGTCTTCTTGTACTTTAGTCGGCATTGTGCCTTTTGTATATAATTCCGATGCAATTGCTGTGTTTCATCGTCAAAAAGAAGGACAATGGGATACAGTAAACCTGGAGTGAAGCATCGGAATCTATAACTAGTGTCACAGGGATGGTTCAAAACATAGACAGTAAGAAGAGTCAGTCTTGTTGTACTTTAGTCGGCATTCCTTTTCTATTTGATTCCGATGCAATTTCTATGTTTCATCGTCAATAAGAAGGTCAGAGGGATACAGTAATCCTGAAGTGGAGCATCGGAATCTATAACTAGTGTCACAGGAATGGTTCAAAGCAAGGTCAGTAAGAAGACTCAGTCTTCTTGTCCTTAAGTCGGCATTGTGCCTTTTGTATTTAATTCCGGTGCAATTTCTGTGTTTCATCGTCAATAAGAAGATCCAAGGGTTACAGTAAACCTGGAGTGAAGCATCGGAATCTATAACTAGTGTCACAGGAATGGTTCAAAACATAGACAGTAAGAAGAGTCAGACTTCTTGTACTTAATACTGCTTTGTGCATTTTGTATTTAATTCCGATGCAATTTCTGTGTTTCATCGTCAATAAGAAGGTCCAAGGGATACAGTAAACCTGAAGTGAAGCATCGGAATTTATAACTAGTGTCACAGGAATGGTTCAAAGCATAGTCAGTAAGAAGAGTCAGTCTTCTTGTACTTAAGTCGGCATTGTGCCTTTTGAATTTAATTCCGATGCAATTTCTCTAGTTCATCGTCAATAAGAAGGTCCAAGGGATGCAGTAAACCTGGCGTGAAGCATCGGAATCTAGAACTAGTGTCACAGGAATGGTACAAAACATAGTCAGTAAGAAGAGTCAGTCTTCTTGTACTTAAGTCGGCATTGTGCCTTTTCTATTTAATTCCGATGCAATATCTGTGTTTCATCGTCAATAAGATGGTCCAAGGGATACAGTAAACCTGAAGTGAAGCTTCGGAATCTATAGCTAGCGTCACTGGAATGCTTCAAAACATAGTCAGTAAGAAGAGTCAGTCTTCTTGTCCCTATGTCGGCATTGTGCCTTTTGTAATTAATTCCGATGCAATTTCTGTGTTTCATTGTCAATAAGAAGGTCCAAGGGATACAGTAAACCTGAAGTGAAGCATCGGAATCTATAACTAGCGTCACAGGAATGGTTCAAAACTTAGTCAGTAAGGAGAGTCAGTCTTCTTGTACTTAAGTCGGCATTGTGCCTTTTGTATTTAATTCCGATGCATTTTCTGTGTTTCATCGCCAATAAGAAGGTCCAAGGGATACAGTAATCCTGAAGTGAAGCATTGGATTTTATAACTAGTGTCACAGGAAGGGTTCAAAACATAGTCAGTAAGGAGAGTCAGTCTTCTTGTACTTTAGTCGGCATTGTGCCTTTTGTATTTAATTCCGATGCAATTGCTGTGTTTCATCGTCAATAAGAAGGGCCAAGGGATACAGTAAACCTGGAGTGAAGCATCGGAATCTATAACTAGTGTCACAGGGATGGTTCAAAACATAGACAGTAAGAAGAGTCAGTCTTCTTGTACTTAAGTCGGCATTGTGCCTTTTCTATTTAATTCCGATGCAATTTCTGTGTTTCATCGTCAATAAGAAGGTCCAAGGTATACAGTAAACCTGAAGTGAAGCATCTGATCTATAACCAGTGTCACAGGAATGGTTCAAAACATAGTCAGCAAGAAGAGTCAAACTTGTTGTACTTAAGTCGGCATTGTGCCTTTTCTATTTAATTCCGATGCAATTTCTGTATATCATCGTCAATAAGAAGGTCCAAGGGATACAGTAAACGTGGAGTGAAGCATCGGAATCTATACCTAGTGTCAATGGAATGGTTCAAAACATAGTGAGTAAGAAGAGTCAGTCTTCTTGTACTTAAGTCGGCATTGTGATTTTCTATTTAATTTCGATGCAATTCCTGTGTTTCATCGTCAATAAAAAGGTCCAAGGGATATAGTAAACCTGGAGTGAAGCATCGGATTCTATAACTAGTGTCACAGGAATGGTTCAAAACATAGACAGTAAGAAGAGTCAGTCTTCTTGTACTTAATTCGGCTTTGTACCTTTTGTATTTAATTCCGATGCAATTTCTGTGTTTCATCGTCAATAAGAAGGTCCAAGGTATACAGTAAACCTGAAGTGAAGCATCGGAGTCTATAACTAGTGTCACAGGACTGGTTCAAAAGA
Source organism: Schistocerca piceifrons (assembly GCF_021461385.2). Lineage (NCBI taxonomy): Eukaryota > Metazoa > Arthropoda > Insecta > Orthoptera > Acrididae > Schistocerca > Schistocerca piceifrons. The sequence continues at coordinate 277,667 of NW_025728002.1, read as the reverse complement.
TAGACAGTAAGATGAGTCAGTCTTCTAGAACTTAATTCTGCATTGTGCCTTTTGTATTTAATTCCGATGCAATTTCTGTGTTTCATCGTCAATAAGAAGGTCCAAGGGATACAGTAAACCTGAAGTGAAGCATCGGAATCTATAACTAGTGTCACTGGAATGGTTCAAAGCATAGTCAGTAAGGAGAGTCAGTCTTCTTGTACTTAAGTCGGCATTGTGCCTTTTGTATTTATTTCCGATGCATTTTCTGTGTTTCATCGTCAATAAGAAGGTCCAAGGGATACAGTAAACCTGAAGTGAAGCATCGTAATTTATAACTAGTGTCACAGGAAGGGTTCAAAACATAGTCAGTAAGGAGAGTCAGTCTTCTTGTACTTTAGTCGGCATTGTGCCTTTTGTATATAATTCCGATGCAATTGCTGTGTTTCATCGTCAATAAGAAGGACCAAGGGATACAGTAAACCTGGAGTGAAGCATCGGAATCTATAACTAGTGTCACAGGGATGGTTCAAAACATAGACAGTAAGAAGAGTCAGTCAAGTTGTACTTAAGTCGGCATTCCTTTTCTATTTGATTCCGATGCAATTTCTGTGTTTCATCGTCAATAAGAAGGTCAGAGGGATACAGTAATCCTGAAGTGGAGCATCGGAATCTATAACTAGTGTCACAGGAATGGTTCAAAGCAAGGTCAGTAAGAAGACTCAGTCTTCTTGTCCTTAAGTCGGCATTGTGCCTTTTGTATTTAATTCCGGTGCAATTTCTGTGTTTCATCGTCAATAAGAAGATCCAAGGGTTACAGTAAACCTGGAGTGAAGCATCGGAATCTATAACTAGTGTCACAGGAATGGTTCAAAACATAGACAGTAAGAAGAGTCAGACTTCTTGTACTTAATACTGCTTTGTGCATTTTGTATTTAATTCCGATGCAATTTCTGTGTTTCATCGTCAATAAGAAGGTCCAAGGGATACAGTAAAACTGAAGTGAAGCATCGGAATTTATAACTAGTGTCACAGGAATGGTTCAAATCATAGTCAGTAAGAAGAGTCAGTCTTCTTGTACTTAAGTCGGCATTGTGCGTTTTGTATTTAATTCCAATGCAATTCCTGTGTTTCATCGTCAATAAGCAGGTCCAAGGGATACAGTAAACCTAGAGTGAAGCATCGGAATCTATAACTAGTCTCAATGGTATGGTTCAAAAAATAGACAGTAAGAAGAGTCAGTCTTCTTGTCCTTAAGTCGGCATTGCGCCTTTTGTATTTAATTCGGATGCAATTTCTGTATTTCATCGTCAATAAGAACGTCCAAGGGATACGGTAAACCTGGAGTGAAGCATCGGAATCTATAACTAGTGTCACAGGAATGGTTCAAAACATAGACAGTAAGAAGAGTCAGTCATCTTGTATTTAAGTCCGCATTGTGCCTTTTCTATTTAATTCCGATGCAATTTCTGTGTTTCATCGTCAATAAGAAGGTCAGAGGGATACAGTAATCCTGAAGTGAAGCATCGGAATCTGTAACTAGTGTCTAAGGAATGGTTCAAAACATAGTCAGTAAGGAGAGTCAGTCTTCTTGTACTTAAGTCGGCATTGTGCCTTTTCTATTTAATTCCGATGCAATTTCTGTGTTTCATCGTCAATAAGTAGGGTCCAAGGGATACAGTAAACCTGGAGTGAAGCTTCGGAATCTATAACTAGTGTCACAGGAATGGTTCAAAACATAGACAGTAAGAAGAGTCAGTCTTCGTGTACTTAAGTCGGCATTTTGCCTTTTGTATTTAATTCCGATGCAATTTCTGTGTTTCATCGTCAATAAGAAGGTCCAATGGATACAGTAAACCTGAGGTGAAGCATCGGAATCTATAACTAGAGTCACAGGAATGGTTCAAATCATAGTCAGTGAGAAGAGTCAGTCTTCTTGTACTTAAGACGGCATTGTACTTTTCCTATTTAATTCCGATGCAATTTCTGTGTTTCATCGACAATAACAAGGTCCAAGGGATACAGTAAACCTGAAGTGAAGCATCGGAATCTATAACTAGTGTCAATGGAATGGTTCAAAGCATAGACAGTAAGTAGAGTCAGTCATCATGTACTTAACTTGGCATTGTGTCTTTTGTATTTAATTCCGATGCAATTTCTGTGTTTCATCGTCAATAAGAAGGTCAGAGGGGTACAGTAAACCTGAAGTGAAGCATCGGAATCTACAGCTAGTGTCACAGGAATGGTTCAAATCATAGACAGTAAAAAGAGTCAGTCTCCCTGTACTTAATTCTGCACTGTGCCTTTTGTCATTAATTCCGATGCAATTTCTTTGTTTCATCGTCAATATGAGGGTCCAAGGGATATAGTAAACCTGAAGTGAACCATCGGAATTTATAACTAGTGTCACGGGACTGGTTCAAACATAGTCAGTAAGAAGAGTCAGTCTTCTTGTACTTAAGTCGGCATTGTGCCTTTTCTATTTAATTTCGATGCAATTCCTGTGTTTCATCGTCAATCAGAAGGTCCAAGGGATATAGTAAACCTGGAGTGAAGCATCGGATTCTATAACTAGTGTCACAGGAATGGTTCAAAACATAGACAGTAAGATGAGTCAGTCTTCTTGAACTTAATTCTGCATTGTGCCTTTTGTATTTAATTCCGATGCAATTTCTGTGTTTCATCGTCAATAAGAAGGTCCAAGGGATACAGAAAACCTGAAGTGAAGCATCGGAATCTATAACTAGTGTCACAGGAATGGTTCAAAACATAGTCAGTAAGGAGAGTCAGTCTTCTTGTACTTAAGTCGGCATTGTGCCTTTTGTATTTAATTCCGATGCATTTTCTGTGTTTCATCGCCAATAACAAGGTCCAAGGGATACAGTAAACCTGAAGTGAAGCATTGGAATTTATAACTAGTGTCACAGGAAGGGTTCAAAACATAGTCAGTAAGGAGAGTCACTCTTCTAGTACTTTAGTCGGCATTGTGCCTTTTGTATTTAATTCCGATGCAATTGCTGTGTTTCATCGTCAATAAAAAGGTCCAAGGGATATAGTAAACCTGGAGTGAAGCATCGGATTCTATAACTAGTGTCACAGGAATGGTTCAAAACATAGACAGTAAGAAGAGTCAGTCTTCTTGTACTTAATTCGGCTTTGTACCTTTTGTATTTAATTCCGATGCAATTTCTGTGTTTCATCGTCAATAAGAAGGTCCAAGGTATACAGTAAACCTGAAGTGAAGCATCGGAGTCTATAACTAGTGTCACAGGACTGGTTCAAAAGATAGACAGTAAGATGAGTCAGTCTTCTTGAACTTAATTCTGCATTGTGCCTTTTGTATTTAATTCCGATGCAATTTCTGTGTTTCATCGTCAATAAGAAGGTCCAAGGGATACAGTAAACCTGAAGTGAAGCATCGGAATCTATAACTAGTGTCACTGGAATGGTTCAAAGCATAGTCAGTAAGGAGAGTCAGTCTTCTTGTACTTAAGTCGGCATTGTGCCTTTTGTATTTAATTCCGATGCATTTTCTGTGTTTCATCTTCAATAAGAAGGTCCAAGGGATACAGTAAACCTGAAGTGAAGCATCGTAATTTATAACTAGTGTCACAGGAAGGGTTCAAAACATAGTCAGTAAGGAGAGTCAGTCTTCTTGTACTTTAGTCGGCATTGTGCCTTTTGTATATAATTCCGATGCAATTGCTGTGTTTCATCGTCAATAAGAAGGATCAAGGGATACAGTGAACCTGGAGTGAAGCATCGGAATCTATAACTAGTGTCACAGGGATGGTTCAAAACATAGACAGTAAGAAGAGTCAGTCTTGTTGTACTTAAGTCGGCATTCCTTTTCTATTTGATTCCAATGCAATTTCTGTGTTCCATCGTCAATAAGAAGGTCAGAGGGATACAGTAATCCTGAAGTGGAGCATCGGAATCTATAACTAGTGTCACAGGAATGGTTCAAAGCAAGGTCAGTAAGAAGACTCAGTCTTCTTGTCCTTAGGTCGGCATTGTGCCTTTTGTATTTAATTCCGGTGCAATTTCTGTGTTTCATCGTCAATGAGAAGATCCAAGGGTTACAGTAAACCTGGAGTGAAGCATCGGAATCTATAACTAGTGTCACAGGAATGGTTCAAAACATAGACAGTAAGAAGAGTCAGACTTCTTGTACTTAATACTGCTTTGTGCATTTTGTATTTAATTCCGATGCAATTTCTGTGTTTCATCGTCAATAAGAAGGTCCAAGGGATACAGTAAACCTGAAGTGAAGCATCGGATTTTATAACTAGTGTCACAGGAATGGTTCAAAGCATAGTCAGTAAGAAGAGTCAGTCTTCTTGTACTTAAGTCGGCATTGTGCCTTTTGAATTTAATTCCGATGCAATTTCTGTAGTTCATCGTCAATAAGAAGGTCCAAGGGATGCAGTAAACCTGGAGTGAAGCATCGGAATCTATAACTAGTGTCACAGGAATGGTTCAAAACATAGTCAGTAAGAAGAGTCAGCTTCTTGTCCTTAAGTCGGCATTGTGCGTTTTGTATTTAATTCCGATGCAATTCCTGTGTTTCATCGACAATAAAAAGGTCCAAGGGATACAGTAAACCTAGAGTGAAGCATCGGAATCTGTAACTAGTGTCAATGGAATGGTTCAAAAAATAGTCAGTAAGGAGAGTCAATCTTCTTGTACTTATGTCGGCATTGTGCCTTTTCTATTTAATTCCGATTCAATTTCTGTGTTTCATCGTCAATAAGAAGGTCCAAGGGATATAGTAAACCTGGAGTGAAGCATCGGAATCTATAACTAGTGTCACAGGAATGGTTCAAAACATAGACAGTAAGAAGAGTCAGTCTTCTTGTACTTACGTCGACATTGTGCCTTTTCTATTTAATTCCGATGCAATTTCTGTGTTTCATCGTCAATAAGAAGGTCAGATGGATACAATAAACCTGAAGTGAAGCATCGGAAACTATAACTTGTGTCACAGGAATGGTTCAAACAAAGTCAGTTAGAAGCTTCTGTCTTCTTGTCCTTAAGTCGGCATTGTGCCTTTTGTATTTAATTCCGATGCAATATCTGTGTTTCTTCGTCAATAAGATGGTCCAAGGGATACAGTAAACCTGAAGTGAAGCTTCGGAATCTATAGCTAGTGTCACAGGAATGCTTCAAATCATAGTCAGTAAGAAGAGTCAGTCTTCTTGTCCTTATGTCGGCATTGTGCCTTTTGTAATTAATTCCGATGCAATTTCTGTGTTTCATCATCAATAAGAAGGTCCAAGGGATACAGTAAACCTGAAGTGAAGCATCGGAATCTATAACTAGTGTCACAGGAATGGTTCAAAACATAGTCAGTAAGGAGAGTCAGTCTTCTTGTACTTAAGTCGGCATTGTGCCTTTTGTATTTAATTCCGATGCATTTTCTGTGTTTCATCGCCAATAAGAAGGTCCAAGGGATACAGTAAATCTGAAGTGAAGCATTGGAATTTATAACTAGTGTCACAGGAAGGGTTCAAAACATAGTCAGTAAGGAGAGTCAGTCTTCTTGTACTTTAGTCGGCATTGTGCCTTTTGTATTTAATTCCGATGCAATTGCTGTGTTTCATCGTCAATAAGAAGGGATAAGGGATACAGTAAACCTGGAGTGAAGCATCGGAATCTATAACTAGTGTCACAGGGATGGTTCAAAACATAGACAGTAAGAAGAGTCAGTCGTCTTGTACTTAAGTCGGCATTGTGCCTTTTCTATTTAATTCCGATGCAATTTCTGTGTTTCATCGTCAAATAGAATGTCCAAGGAATACAGTAAACCTGAAGTGAAGCATCTGATCTATAACTAGTGTCACAGGAATGGTTCAAAACATAGTCAGCAAGAAGAGTGAAACTTGTTGTACTTAAGTCGGCATTGTGCCTTTTCTATTTAATTCCGATGCAATTTCTGTGTTTCATCGTCAATAAGAAGGTCCAAGGGATACAGTAAACGTGGAGTGAAGCATCGGAATCTATAACTAGTGTCAATGGAATGGTTGAAAACATAGTGAGTAAGAAGAGTCAGTCTTCTTGTACTTAAGTCGGCATTGTGCCTTTTCTATTTAATTTCGATGCAATTCCTGTGTTTCATCGTCAATAAAAAGGTCCAAGGGATATAGTAAACCTGGAGTGAAGCATCGGATCCTATAACTAGTGTCACAGGAATGGTTCAAAACATAGACAGCAAGAAGAGTCAGTCTTCTTGTACTTAATTCGGCTTTGTACCTTTTGTATTTAATTCCGATGCAATTTCTGTGTTTCATCGTCAATAAGAACGTCCAAGGTATACAGTAAACCTGAAGTGAAGCATCAGAGTCTATAACTAGTGTCACAGGACTGGTTCAAATGATAGACAGTAAGATGAGTCAGTCTTCTTGAACTTAATTCTGCAATGTGCCTTTTGTATTTAATTCCGATGCAATTTCTGTGTTTCATCGTCAACAAGAAGGTCCAAGGCATACAGTAAACCTGAAGTGAAGCATCGGAATCTATAAGTAGTGTCACTGGAATGGTTCAAAGCATAGTCAGTAAGGAGAGTCAGTCTTCTTGTACTTAAGTCGGCATTGTGCCTTTTGTATTTATTTCCGATGCAATTTCTGTGTTTCATCGTCAATAACAAGGTCCAAGGGATACAGTAAACCTGGAGTGAAGCATCGGAATTTATAACTAGTGTCACAGGAACGGTTCAAAACATGGTAAGAAGAGTCAGTCTTCTTGTACTTAAGTCGGCATTGTGCCTTTTGTATTTAATTCCGACGCAATTTCTGTGTTTCATCGTCAATAAGAAGGACCAAGGGATACAGTAAACCTGGAGTGAAGCATCGGAATCTATAACTAGTATCACAGGGATGGTTCAAAACATAGACAGTAAGAAGAGTCAGTCTTCTTGTACTTAAGTCGACATTGTGCCTTTTGTATTTAATTCCGATTCAATTTCTGTGTTTCATCGTCAATAAGAAAGTCAGAGGGATACAGTAATCCTGAAGTGAAGCATCGTAATCTATAACAAGTGTCACAGGAATGGTTCAAAACATAGTCTGTAAGAATAGTAAGTCTTCTTGTACTAAAGTCATCATTGTGCATTTTCTATTTAAATCTGATGCAATTTCTGTGTTTCATCGTCAATAAGAAGGTCCAAGGGATACAGTAAACCTGGAGTGTAGCATCGGAATCTATAACTAGTGTCACAGGAATGGTTCAAATCATAGACAGTAAGAAGTGTCAGACTCCTTTTACTTAAGTCGGCATTGTGCCATTTGTATTTAATTCCGATGCAGTTTCTGTGTTTCATCGTCAATAAGAAGGCCCAAGGGATACAGTAAACCTGGAGTGAAGCATCGGAGTCTATAACTAGTGTCACAGGACTGGTTCAAAAATAGACAGTAAGAAGAATCAGTCTTCTTGTACTCAATTCGGCATTGTGTATTTTGTATTTAATTCCGATTCAATTTCTGTGTTTCATCGTCAATAAGAAGGTTAGACGGATACAGTTAACCTGAAGTGAAGCGTCGGAATCCATAACTAGTGTCACAGGAATGGTTCAAACATAGTCAGTAAGAAGAGTTAGTCTTCTTGTACTTAAGTCGGCATTGTGCCTTTTGTATTTAATTACGATGCAATTTCTGTGTTTCATCGTCAATAAGAAGGGCAGAGGGATACAGTAAACCTGAAGTGAAGCATCGGAATCTGTAACCAGTGTCACTGGAATAGTTCAAAACATAGACAGTAGGAGGAGTCAGTCTTCTTGTACTTAAGTCGGCATTGTGCCGTTTTTATTTAATTCCGAAGCCATTTCTGTGTTTCTTCGGCAATAAGAAGTTCCAAGGGATACATTGAACCTGAAATGAAGCATCGGAATCTATAACTAGTGTCACAGGAATGGTTCCAAGCATAGTCAGTAAGAAGAGGCAGCCTTCTAGTACTTAAGACGGCATTGTGCCTTTTGTATTTAATTCCGATGCAATTTCTGTGTTTCATCGTCAATAAGAAGGTCCAAGGGATACAGAAAATCTGGAGTGAAGCATCGGAATCTGTAACTAGTGTCACAGGAATGGTTCAAACATAGAGAGTAGGAAGAGTCAGTCTTCTTATACTTAAAACGGCATTGTGCTTTTTTTATTTAATTCCGATGCGATTTCTGTGTCTCATCGTCAATAGGAAGGTCCAAGGGATACAGTAAACCTGAAGTGAAGCATCGGAATCTATAACTAGTGTCACAGGAATGGTTCAAACCATAGTCAGTAAGAAGAGTCAGTCTTCTTGTACTTATGTTGGCATTGTACCTTTTGTATTTAATTCCGACGCAATTTCTGTGTTTCATCGTCAATAAGAACGTCAGAGGGATAGAGAAAATCTGAAGTGAAGCATCGGAATCTATAACTAGTGTCACAGGAATGGTTCAAAACATAGACAGTAAGAAGACTGAGTCGTCTTGTACTTAAGTCGGCATTGTGCCTTTTGTATTTAATTCCGATGCAATTTCTGTGTTCCATCGTCAATAAGAAGGTCCAAGGGATACATTGCACCTGAAGTGAAGCATCGGAATGTATAATTAGTTTCACATTAAAGGTTCAAAGCATAGTCTGTAAGAAGAGTCATTCTTCTTGTACTTAAGTCGGCATTGTGCCTTTTGTATTCAATTCCGATGCAATTTCTGTGTTTCATCGTCAATAAGAAGGTCAGAGGGATACAGTAAACCTGAAGTAAAGCATCGGAATCCCTAACTAGTGTCGCAGGAATGGTTCAAAACATAGTCAGTAAGAAGAGTTAGTCTTCTTGTACTTAAGGCGAAATTGTGCCTTTTGGATTTAATTCCGATGCAATTTCTGTGTTTCGTCGTCAATAAGAAGGTCAGAGGGATACAATAAACCTGAAGTGAAGCATCGCAATCTATAACTAGTGTCACAGGAATGGTTCAAAACATAGTCAGAAAGAAGAGTCAGTCTTCTTGTTCTAAAGACGGCATTGTGCCTTTTCTATTTAATTCCGATGCAATTTCTGTGTTTCATCGTCAATAAGAAGGTCAGAGGGATACAATAAACCTGAAGTGAAGCATCGGAATCTATAACTAGTGTCACAGGAATGGTTCAAAGCAAAGTCAGTAAGAAGAGTCAGCTTCTTGTCCTTAAGTCGGCATTGTGCGTTTTGTATTTAATTCCGATGCAAGTCCTGTGTTTCATCGTCAATAAGAAGGTCCAAGGGATACAGTAAACCTAGAGTGAAGCATCGGAATCTGTAACTAGTGTCAATGGAATGGTTCAAAAAATAGTCAGTAAGGAGAGTCAATCTTCTTGTACTTAAGTCGGCATTGTGCCTTTTCTATTTAATTCCGATGCAATTTCTGTGTTTCATCGTCAATAAGAAGGTCCAAGGGATATAGTAAACCTGGAGAGAAGCATCGGAATCTATAACTAGTGTCACAGGAATGGTTCAAAGCATAGACAGTAAGAAGAGTCAGTCTTCTTGTACTTACGTCGACATTGTGCCTTTTCTATTTAATTCCGATGCAATTTCTGTGTTTCATCGTCAATAAGAAGGTCAGATGGATACAATAAACCTGAAGTGAAGCATCTGAATCTATAACTAGTGTCACAGGAATGGTTCAAAACAAAGTCAGTAAGAAGCTTCAGTCTTCTTGTCCTTAAGACGGCATTGTGCCTTTTGTATTTAATTCCGATGCAATATCTGTGTTTCATCGTCAATAAGATGGTCCAAGGGATACAGTAAACCTGAAGTGAAGCTTCGGAATCTATAGCTAGTGTCACAGGAATGCTTCAAAACATAGTCAGTAAGAAGAGTCAGTCTTCTTGTCCTTATGTCGGCATTGTGCCTTTTGTAATTAATTCCGATGCAATTTCTGTGTTTCATCATCAATAAGAAGGTCCAAGGGATACAGTAAACCTGAAGTGAAGCATCGGAATCTATAACTAGTGTCACAGGAATGGTTCAAAACATAGTCAGTAAGGAGAGTCAGTCTTCTTGTACTTAAGTCGGCATTGTGCCTTTTGTATTTAATTCCGATGCATTTTCTGTGTTTCATCGCCAATAAGAAGGTCCAAGGGATACAGTAAACCTGAAGTGAAGCATTGGAATTTATAACTAGTGTCACAGGAAGGGTTCAAAACATAGTCAGTAAGGAGAGTCAGTCTTCTTGTACTTTAGTCGGCATTGTGCCTTTTGTATTTAATTCCGATGCAATTGCTGTGTTTCATTGTCAATAAAAAGGGCCAAGGGATACAGTAAACCTGGAGTGAAGCATCGGAATCTATAACTAGTGTCAGAGGGATGGTTCAAAACATAGACAGTAAGAAGAGGCAGTCTTCTTGTACTTAAGTCGGCATTGTGCCTTTTCTATTTAATTCCGATGCAATTTCTGTGTTTCATCGTCAATAAGAAGGTCCAAGGTATACAGTAAACCTGAAGTGAAGCATCTGATCTATAACTAGTGTCACAGGAATGGTTCAAAACATAGTCAGCAAGAAGAGTCAAACTTGTTGTACTTAAGTCGGCATTGTGCCTTTTCTATTTAATTCCGATGCAATTTCTGTGTTTCATCGTCAACAAGAAGGTGCAAGGGATACAGTAAACGTGGAGTGAAGCATCGGAATGTATAACTAGTATCAATGGAATGGTTCAAAACATAGTGAGTAAGAAGAGTCAGTCTTCCTGTACTTAAGTCGGCATTGTGCCTTTTCTATTTAATTTCGATGCAATTCCTGTGTTTCATCGTCAATAAAAAGGTCCAAGGGATATAGTAAACCTGGAGTGAAGCATCGGATTCTATAACTAGTGTCACAGGAATGGTTCAAAACATAGACAGCAAGAAGAGTCAGTCTTCTTGTACTTAATTCGGCTTTGTACCTTTTGTATTTAATTCCGTTGCAATTTCTGTGTTTCATCGTCAATAAGAAGGTCCAAGGTATACAGTAAACCTGAAGTGAAGCATCGGAGTCTATAACTAGTGTCACAGGACTGGTTCAAAAGATAGACAGTAAGATGAGTCAGTCTTCTTGAACTTAATTCTGCATTGTGCCTTTTGTATTTAATTCCGATGCAATTTCTGTGTTTCATCGTCAATAAGAAGGTCCAAGGGATACAGTAAACCTGAAGTGAAGCATCGGAATCTATAACTAGTGTCACTGGAATGGTTCAAAGCATAGTCAGAAAGGAGAGTCAGTCTTCTTGTACTTAAGTCGGCATTGTGCCTTTTGTATTTATTTCCGATGCAATTTCTGTGTTTCATCGTGAATAACAAGGTCCAAGGGATACAGTAAACCTGGAGTGAAGCATCGGAATTTATAACTAGTGTCACAGGAACGGTTCAAAACATGGTAAGAAGAGTCAGTCTTCTTATACTTAAGTCGACATTGTGCCTTTTGTATTTAATTCGGATTCAATTTCTGTGTTTCATCGTCAATAAGAAAGTCAGAGGGATACAGTAATCCTGAAGTGAAGCATCGTAATCTATAACAAGTGTCACAGGAATGGTTCAAAACATAGTCTGTAAGAATAGTAAGTCTTCTTGTACTAAAGTCATCATTGTGCAATTTCAATTTAAATCTGATGCAATTTCTGTGTTTCATCGTCAATAAGAAGGTCCAAGGGATACAGTAAACCAGGAGTGAAGCATCGGAATCTATAACTAGTGTCACAGGAATGGTTCAAATCATAGACAGTAAGAAGTGTCAGACTCCTTTTACTTAAGTCGGCATTGTGCCATTTGTATTTAATTCCGATGCAGTTTCTGTGTTTCATCGTCAATAAGAAGGCCCAAGGGATACAGTAAACCTGGAGTGAAGCATCGGAGGCTATAACTAGTGTCACAGGACTGGTTCAAAAATAGACAGTAAGAAGAATCAGTCTTCTTGTACTTAATTCGGCATTGTGTATTTTGTATTTAATTTCGATTCAATTTCTGTGTTTCATCGTCAATAAGAAGGTCAGAGGGATACAGTAAACCTGAAGTGAAGCATCGGAATCCATAACTAGTGTCACAGGAATGGTTCAAACACAGTCAGTAAGAAGAGTTAGTCTTCTTGTACTTAAGTCGGCATTGTGCCTTTTGTATTTAATTACGATGCAATTTCTGTGTTTCATCGTCAATAAGAAGGGCAGAGAGATACAGTAAACCTGAAGTGAAGCATCGGAATCTGTAACTAGTGTCACTGGAATGGTTCAAAACATAGACAGTAGGAGGAGTCAGTCTTCTTGTACTTAAGTCGGCATTATGCCGTTTTTATTTAATTCCGAAGCAATTTCTGTGTTTCATCGGCAATAAGAAGTTCCAAGGGATACATTGAACCTGAAATGAAGCATCGGAATCTATAACTAGTGTCACAGGAATGGTTCAAAGCATAGTCAGTAAGAAGAGACAGTCTTCTAGTACTTAAGACGGCATTGTGCCTTTTGTATTTAATTCCGATGCAATTTCTGTGTTTCATCGTCAATAAGAAGGTCCAAGGGATAGAGAAAATCTGGAGTGAAGCATCGTAATCTGTAACTAGTGTCACAGGAATGGTTCAAACATAGAGAGTAGGAAGAGTCAGTCTTCTTGTACTTAAAACTGCATTGTGCTTTTTTTATTTAATTCCGATGCGATTTCTGTGTCTCATCGTCAATAGGAAGGTCCAAGGGATACAGTAAACCTGAAGTGAAGCATCGGAATCTATTACTAGTGTCACAGGAATGGTTCAAAACATAGACAGTAAGAAGAGTGAGTTGTCTTGTACTTAAGTCGGCATTGTGCCTTTTGTATTTAATTCCGATTCAATTTCTGTGTTCCATCGTCAATAAGAAGGTCCAAGGGATACATTGCACCTGAAGTGAAGCATTGGAATGTATAATTAGTGTCACATTACAGGTTCAAAGCATAGTCTGTAAGAAGAGTCATTCTTCTTGTACTTAAGTCGGCATTGTGCCTTTTGTATTCAATTCCGATGCAATTTCTGTGTTTCATCGTCAATAAGAAGGTCAGACGGATACAGTAAACCTGAAGTAAAGCATCGGAATCCCTAACAAGTGTCGCAGGAATGGTTCAAAGCATAGTCAGTAAGAAGAGTTAGTCTTCTTGTACTTAAGTCGAAATTGTGCCTTTTGGATTTAATTCCGATGCAATTTCTGTGTTTCGTCGTCAATAAGAAGGTCAGAGGGATACAATAAACCTGAAGTGAAGCATCGCAATCTATAACTAGTGTCACAGGAATGGTTCAAAACATAGTCAGAAAGAAGAGTCAGTCTTCTTGTTCTAAAGTCGGCATTGTGCCTTTTGTATTTAATTCCGATGCAATTTCTGTTTTTCATCGCCAATAGAAAGGTCCAAGGGATAGAGTAACCCTGAAGTGAAGCATCGAAATCTATAACTGGTGTCACAGGAATGGTTCAAAACATAGACATAAGAAGAGTCATCTTCTTGTACTTAAGTCGGCATTGTGCCATTTGTATTTAATTCCGTTGCAATTTCTGTGTTTCATCGTCAATAAGAAGGGCAGAGGGTACAGTAAACCTGATATGAAGCATCGGAATGTATAACTAGTGTAAGAGGAATGGTTCAAAACATAGACAGTAGGAAGAGTCTGTCTTCTTAAACTTAAGTCGACATTGTGCCTTTTCTATTTAATTCCGAGGCAATTGCTGTGTTTCATCGTCAATAAGAAGGTCCAAGGGATACAGTAAACCTGAAGTGAAGCATCGGAATCTATAACTAGTGTCACAGGAATGGTTCAAAACATTGACAGTAAGAAGAGTCAGTCTTCTTGTACTTAAGTCGGCATTGTGCATATTGTATTTAATTCCGATGCAATTTCTGTGTTTCATCATCAATACGAAGGTCCAAGGGATACAGTAAACCTGAAGTGAAGCATCGGAATCTATAACTAGTGTCACAGGAATGGTTCAAACCATAGTCAGTAAGAAGAGTCAGTCTTCTTGTACTTATGTTGGCATTGTACCTTTTGTATTTAATTCCGACGCAATTTCTGTGTTTCATCGTCAATAAGAACGTCAGAGGGATAGAGAAAATCTGAAGTGAAGCATCGGAATCTATAACTAGTGTCACAGGAATGGTTCAAAACATAGACAGTAAGAAGACTGAGTCGTCTTGTACTTAAGTCGGCATTGTGCCTTTTGTATTTAATTCCGATGCAATTTCTGTGTTCCATCGTCAATAAGAAGGTCCAAGGGATACATTGCACCTGAAGTGAAGCATCGGAATGTATAATTAGTTTCACATTAAAGGTTCAAAGCATAGTCTGTAAGAAGAGTCATTCTTCTTGTACTTAAGTCGGCATTGTGCCTTTTGTATTCAATTCCGATGCAATTTCTGTGTTTCATCGTCAATAAGAAGGTCAGAGGGATACAGTAAACCTGAAGTAAAGCATCGGAATCCCTAACTAGTGTCGCAGGAATGGTTCAAAACATAGTCAGTAAGAAGAGTTAGTCTTCTTGTACTTAAGTCGAAATTGTGCCTTTTGGATTTAATTCCGATGCAATTTCTGTGTTTCGTCGTCAATAAGAAGGTCAGAGGGATACAATAAACCTGAAGTGAAGCATCGCAATCTATAACTAGTGTCACAGGAATGGTTCAAAACATAGTCAGAAAGAAGAGTCAGTCTTCTTGTTCTAAAAACGGCATTGTGCCTTTTCTATTTAATTCCGATGCAATTTCTGTGTTTCATCGTCAATAAGAAGGTCAGAGGGATACAATAAACCTGAAGTGAAGCATCGGAATCTATAACTAGTGTCACAGGAATGGTTCAAAGCAAAGTCAGTAAGAAGAGTCAGCTTCTTGTCCTTAAGTCGGCATTGTGCGTTTTGTATTTAATTCCGATGCAAGTCCTGTGTTTCATCGTCAATAAGAAGGTCCAAGGGATACAGTAAACCTAGAGTGAAGCATCGGAATCTGTAACTAGTGTCAATGGAATGGTTCAAATAATAGTCAGTAAGAAGAGTCAGTCTTCTTGTACTTACGTCGACATTGTGCCTTTTCTATTTAATTCCGATGCAATTTCTGTGTTTCATCGTCAATAAGAAGGTCAGATGGATACAATAAACCTGAAGTGAAGCATCGGAATCTATAACTAGTGTCACAGGAATGGTTCAAAACAAAGTCAGTAAGAAGCTTCAGTCTTCTTGTCCTTAAGACGGCATTGTGCCTTTTGTATTTAATTCCGATGCAATATCTGTGTTTCATCGTCAATAAGATGGTCCAAGGGATACAGTAAACCTGAAGTGAAGCTTCGGAATCTATAGCTAGTGTCACAGGAATGCTTCAAAACATAGTCAGTAAGAAGAGTCAGTCTTCTTGTCCTTATGTCGGCATTGTGCCTTTTGTAATTAATTCCGATGCAATTTCTGTGTTTCATCATCAATAAGAAGGTCCAAGGGATACAGTAAACCTGAAGTGAAGCATCGGAATCTATAACTAGTGTCACAGGAATGGTTCAAAACATAGTCAGTAAGGAGAGTCAGTCTTCTTGTACTTAAGTCGGCATTGTGCCTTTTGTATTTAATTCCGATGCATTTTCTGTGTTTCATCGCCAATAAGAAGGTCCAAGGGATACAGTAAACCTGAAGTGAAGCATTGGAATTTATAACTAGTGTCACAGGAAGGGTTCAAAACATAGTCAGTAAGGAGAGTCAGTCTTCTTGTACTTTAGTCGGCATTGTGCCTTTTGTATTTAATTCCGATGCAATTGCTGTGTTTCATTGTCAATAAAAAGGGCCAAGGGATACAGTAAACCTGGAGTGAAGCATCGGAATCTATAACTAGTGTCAGAGGGATGGTTCAAAACATAGACAGTAAGAAGAGGCAGTCTTCTTGTACTTAAGTCGGCATTGTGCCTTTTCTATTTAATTCCGATGCAATTTCTGTGTTTCATCGTCAATAAGAAGGTCCAAGGTATACAGTAAACCTGAAGTGAAGCATCTGATCTATAACTAGTGTCACAGGAATGGTTCAAAACATAGTCAGCAAGAAGAGTCAAACTTGTTGTACTTAAGTCGGCATTGTGCCTTTTCTATTTAATTCCGATGCAATTTCTGTGTTTCATCGTCAATAAGAAGGTGCAAGGGATACAGTAAACGTGGAGTGAAGCATCGGAATCTATAACTAGTGTCAATGGAATGGTTCAAAACATAGTGAGTAAGAAGAGTCAGTCTTCCTGTACTTAAGTCGGCATTGTGCCTTTTCTATTTAATTTCGATGCAATTCCTGTGTTTCATCGTCAATAAAAAGGTCCAAGGGATATAGTAAACCTGGAGTGAAGCATCGGATTCTATAACTAGTGTCACAGGAATGGTTCAAAACATAGACAGTAAGAAGAGTCAGTCTTCTTGCACTTAATTCGGTTTTGTACCTTTTGTATTTAATTCCGTTGCAATTTCTGTGTTTCATCGTCAATAAGAAGGTCCAAGGTATACAGTAAACCTGAAGTGAAGCATCGGAGTCTATAACTAGTGTCACAGGACTGGTTCAAAAGATAGGCAGTAAGATGAGTCAGTCTTCTTGAACTTAATTCTGCATTGTGCCTTTTGTATTTAATTCCGATGCAATTTCTGTGTTTCATCGTCAATAAGAAGGTCCAAGGGATACAGTAAACCTGAAGTGAAGCATCGGAATCTATAACTAGTGTCACTGGAATGGTTCAAAGCATAGTCAGTAAGGAGAGTCAGTCTTCTTGTACTTAAGTCGGCATTGTGCCTTTTGTATTTATTTCCGATGCAATTTCTGTGTTTCATCGTGAATAACAAGGTCCAAGGGATACAGTAAACCTGGAGTGAAGCATCGGAATTTATAACTAGTGTCACAGGAACGGTTCAAAACATGGTAAGAAGAGTCAGTCTTCTTGTACTTAAGTCGACATTGTGCCTTTTGTATTTAATTCGGATTCAATTTCTGTGTTTCATCGTCAATAAGAAAGTCAGAGGGATACAGTAATCCTGAAGTGAAGCATCGTAATCTATAACAAGTGTCACAGGAATGGTTCAAAACATAGTCTGTAAGAATAGTAAGTCTTCTTGTACTAAAGTCATCATTGTGCATTTTCAATTTAAATCTGATGCTATTTCTGTGTTTCATCGTCAATAAGAAGGTCCAAGGGATACAGTAAACCAGGAGTGAAGCATCGGAATCTATAACTAGTGTCACAGGAATGGTTCAAATCATAGACAGTAAGAAGTGTCAGACTCCTTTTACTTAAGTCGGCATTGTGCCATTTGTATTTAATTCCGATGCAGTTTCTGTGTTTCATCGTCAATAAGAAGGCCCAAGGGATACAGTAAACCTGGAGTGAAGCATCGGAGGCTATAACTAGTGTCACAGGACTGGTTCAAAAATAGACAGTAAGAAGAATCAGTCTTCTTGTACTTAATTCGGCATTGTGTATTTTGTATTTAATTTCGATTCAATTTCTGTGTTTCATCGTCAATAAGAAGGTCAGAGGGATACAGTAAACCTGAAGTGAAGCATCGGAATCCATAACTAGTGTCACAGGAATGGTTCAAACATAGTCAGTAAGAAGAGTTAGTCTTCTTGTACTTAAGTCGGCATTGTGCCTTTTGTATTTAATTACGATGCAATTTCTGTGTTTCATCGTCAATAAGAAGGGCAGAGGGATACAGTAAACCTGAAGTGAAGCATCGGAATCTGTAACTAGTGTCACTGGAATGGTTCAAAACATAGACAGTAGGAGGAGTCAGTCTTCTTGTACTTAAGTCGGCATTGTGCCGTTTTTATTTAATTCCGAAGCAATTTCTGTGTTTCATCGGCAATAAGAAGTTCCAAGGGATACATTGAACCTGATATGAAGCATCGGAATCTATAACTAGTGTCACAGGAATGGTTCAAAGCATAGTCAGTAAGAAGAGACAGTCTTCTACTACTTAAGACGGCATTGTGCCTTTTGTATATAATTCCGATGCAATTTCTGTGTTTCATCGTCAATAAGAAGGTCCAAGGGATAGAGAAAATCTGGAGTGAAGCATCGGAATCTGTAACTAGTGTCACAGGAATGGTTCAAACATAGAGAGTAGGAAGAGTCAGTCTTCTTGTACTTAAAACTGCATTGTGCTTTTTTTATTTAATTCCGATGCGATTTCTGTGTCTCATCGTCAATAGGAAGGTCCAAGGGATACAGTAAACCTGAAGTGAAGGATCGGAATCTATTACTAGTGTCACAGGAATGGTTCAAAACATAGACAGTAAGAAGAGTGAGTTGTCTTGTACTTAAGTCGGCATTGTGCCTTTTGTATTTAATTCCGATTCAATTTCTGTGTTCCATCGTCAATAAGAAGGTCCAAGGGATACATTGCACCTGAAGTGAAGCATCGGAATGTATAATTAGTGTCACATTACAGGTTCAAAGCATAGTCTGTAAGAAGAGTCATTCTTCTTGTTCTTAAGTCGGCATTGTGCCTTTTGTATTCAATTCCGATGCAATTTCTGTGTTTCATCGTCAATAAGAAGGTCAGACGGATACAGTAAACCTGAAGTAAAGCATCGGAATCCCTAACTAGTGTCGCAGGAATGGTTCAAAACATAGTCAGTAAGAAGAGTTAGTCTTCTTGTACTTAAGTCGAAATTGTGCCTTTTGGATTTAATTCCGATGCAATTTCTGTGTTTCGTCGTCAATAAGAAGGTCAGAGGGATACAATAAACCTGAAGTGAAGCATCGCAATCTATAACTAGTGTCACAGGAATGGTTCAAAACATAGTCAGAAAGAAGAGTCAGTCTTCTTGTTCTAAAGTCGGCATTGTGCCTTTTGTATTTAATTCCGATGCAATTTCTGTTTTTCATCGCTAATAGAAAGGTCCAAGGGATAGAGTAACCCTGAAGTGAAGCATCGAAATCTATAACTGGTGTCACAGGAATGGTTCAAAACATAGACATAAGAAGAGTCAATCTTCTTGTACTTAAGTCGGCATTGTGCCATTTGTATTTAATTCCGTTGCAATTTCTGTGTTTCATCGTCAATAAGAAGGGCAGAGGGTACAGTAAACCTGATATGAAGCATCGGAATGTATAACTAGTGTAAGAGGAATGGTTCAAAACATTGACAGTAAGAAGAGTCAGTCTTCTTGTACTTAAGTCGGCATTGTGCATATTGTATTTAATTCCGATGCAATTTCTGTGTTTCATCATCAATAAGAAGGTCCAAGGGATACAGTAAACCTGAGGTGAAGCATCAGAATCTATTACTAGTGTCACAGGAATGGTTCATAACATAGACAGTAAGAAAAGTCAGTCGTCTTGTACTTAAGACGGCGCTGTGATTTTTGTATATAATTCCGATGCAATTTCTGTGGTTCATCGTCAATAAGAAGGTCCGAAGGATACATAAAATCTGGAGTGAAGCATCGGAATCTATAACTAGTGTCACAGGAATGGTTCGAAACATAGACAGTAAGAAGAGTCAGTCTTCTTGTACTTAAGTCGGCATTGTGCCTATTGTATTTAATTCCGATGCAATTTCTGTGCTTCATCGTCAATACGAAGGTCCAAGGGATACAGTAAACCTCAAGTGAAGCATCGGAATCTATAACTAGTGTCACAGGAATGGTTCAAATTATAGTCAGTAGGAGGAGTCGGTCTTCATATACTTAAGTCGGCATTGTGCCTTTTGTATTAAATTCCGATGCAATTTCTGTGTTTCATCGTCAATAAGAAGGTCCAAGGGATACAGTAAACCTTGAGTGAAGAATCGGAATCTATAACTAGTGTGACAGGAATGGCTCAAATCATAGACAGTAAGATGAGTCAGTCTTCTTGTACTTAAGTCGACATTGTGCCTTTTCTATTTAATTTTGATGCAATTTCTGTGTTTCATCGTCAATAAGAAGGTCAGAGGGACACAATAAACCTGAAGTGAAGCATCGGAATCTATAACTAGTGTCACAGGAATGGTTCAAAGCAAAGTCAGTAAGGAGAGTCAGTCTTCTTGTCCTTAACTCGGCATTGTGCGTTCTGTATTTAATTCCAATGCAATTTCTGTGTTTCATCGTCAATACGAGGGTCCAAGGGATACGGTAAACCTGGAGTAAAGCATCGGAATCTATAACTAGTGTCACAGGAATGGTTAAAAACATAGAACGTAAGAAGAGTCAGACTTCTTGTACTTAAGTCGGCATTGTGCCTATTGTATTTAATTCCGATGCAATTTCTGTGTATTATCGTCAATAAGAAGGTCCAAGGGATACAGTAAGTCTGATGTGAAGCATCGGAAACTATAACTAGTGTCACAGGAATAGTTCAAAACATAGTCAGTAAGAAGAGTCAGTCTTCTTGTACTTAAGTCGGCATTGTGCCTTTTGTATTTAATTCCCATGCAATTTCTGTGTTTCATTGTCATTAAGACGGTCAGAGGGATACAGTAAACCTGAAGTGAAGCATCGGAATCTATAACTAGAGTCACACGAATGGTTCAAAGCGTAGACAGTAAGATATGTCAGTTTTCTTGTACTTAAGGCGGCATTGTGCATTTTATATTTAATTCCGATGCAATTTCTGTGTTTCATCGTCAATAAGAAGGTCCAAGGGATACAGTAAACCTGGAGTGAAGCACCGGAATCTATAACTAGTGTCACAGAAATGGTTCAAAACATAGACAGTAGGTAGAGTCAGTCTTCTAGTACATAAGTCGGCATTGTGCCTTTTCTATTTAATTCCGATGGAATTTCTGTGTTTCATCGTCAATAAGACGGTCAGAGGGATACAGTACACCTGAAGAGAAACATCGGAATCTATAACTAGTGGCACAGGAATGGTTCAAACATAGACAGTTGGAAGAGTCAGTCTTCTTGTACTTAAATCGGCATTGTGCCCTTTGTATTTAATTCCGATGCAATTTCTGTGTTTCATCGTCAACAAGAAGGTCCAAGGGATACAGTAAACCTGAAAAGAACGATCGAAATCCATAACTAGCGTCACAGGAATGGTTCAAATCATAGGCAGTAAGAAGAGTCAGTCTTCTTGTACTTAATTCGGCATTGTGCCTTTTGTATTTAATTCTGATGCAATTTCTGTGTTTCATCGTCAATAAGAAGGTCCAAGAGATACAGTAAACCTGAAGTGAAGCATCGGAATATATAACTAGAGTCACACGAATGGTTCAAGGATAGACCGTAAGAAGAGTCAGTTTTGTTGTACTAAAGACGGCACTGTGCACTTTATAATTAATTACGATGCAATTTCTGTGTTACATCGTCAATAAGAAGGTCCAAGGGATACAGTAAACCTGAATTGAAGCATCGGAATCCATAACTAGTGTCACAGGAATGGTTCAAAACATAGACAGTAAGAAGAGTCAGTCCTCTTGTACTTAATTCGGCATTGTGCTTCTTGTATTTAATTCTTTTGCAATTTCTGTGTTTCATCGTCATTAAGAAGGACCCAGGGATACAGTAAACCTGAATTGAAGCATCGGAATCTATAACTTGTGTCACAGGAAAGGTTCAAAGCGTAGACAGTAAGAAGAGTCAGTCTTCTTGTACTTAAGTCGGCATTGTGCCTTTTGTATTTAATTCCGATGCAATTTCTGTGTTTCATCGTCAATAAGAAATTCAGAGGGATACAGTAAACCTGAAGTGAAGCATCGGAATCTATAACTACAGTCACACAAATGGTTCAAAGCATAGACAGTAAGAAGAGTCAGTTTTCTTGTACTTAAGACAGCATTGTGCATTTTATATTTAATTCCGATGCAATTTCTGAGTTTCATCGTCAATAAGAAGGTCCAAGGGATACAGTAAACCTGGAGTGAAGCACCGGAATCTATAACTAGTGTCACAGGAATGGTTTACAACATAGAATGTCGGAAGAGTCAGTCTTCTTGTACATTAGTCGGCATTGTGCCTTTTGTATTTAATTCCGATGCAATTTCTGTGCTTCATCGTCAATAAGAAGGTCCAAGGGATACAGTAAACCTGAAATGAACGATCGGAATCCATAACTAGTATCACTGGAATGGTTCAAAACATAGACAGTAAGAAGAGTCAGTCTTCTTGTACTTAATTCGGCATTGTGCCTTTTGTATTTAATTCCGATGCAATTTCTGTGTTTCATCGTCAATAAGAAGGTCCAAGGGATACAGTAAACCTGGAGTGAAGCATCGGAATCTATAACTAGTGTCACAAGAATGCTTCAAAAGACAGACAGTAGGAAGAATCAGTCTTCTTGTACTTAAGTCGGCATTGCGCCTTTTCTATTTAATTCCGATGCAATTTCTGTGTTTTATCGTCAATAAGAAGGTCCAAGGGATACAGTGAACCTGAAGTGAAGCATCGGAATCTATAACTAGTGTCACAGGAATGGTTCAGAGCATAGTCAGTAAGAAGAGCCAGACTTCTTGTACTTAAGTCGGCATTGTGCTTTTTGTATTTAATTCCGATGCAATTTCTGTGTTTCATCGTCAATAAGAAGGTCCAAGGGATACAGTAAACCTGAATTGAAGCATCGGAATCCATAACTAGTGTCACAGGAATGGTTCAAAACATAGACAGTAAGAAGAGTCAGTCCTCTTGTACTTAATTCGGCATTGTGCTTCTTGTATTTAATTCTTATGCAATTTCTGTGTTTCATCGTCATTAAGAAGGACCCAGGGATACAGTAGACCTGAATTGAAGCATCGGAATCTATAACTTGTGTCACAGGAAAGGTTCAAAGCGTAGACAGTAAGAAGAGTCAGTCTTCTTGTACTTAAGTCGGCATTGTGCCTTTTGTATTTAATTCCGATGCAATTTCTGTGTTTCATCGTCAATAAGAAATTCAGAGGGATACAGTAAACCTGAAGTGAAGCATCGGAATCTATAACTACAGTCACACAAATGGTTCAAAGCATAGACAGTAAGAAGAGTCAGTTTTCTTGTACTTAAGACAGCATTGTGCATTTTATATTTAATTCCGATGCAATTTCTGTGTTTCATCGTCAATAAGAAGGTCCAAGGGATACAGTAAACCTGGAGTGAAGCACCGGAATCTATAACTAGTGTCACAGGAATGGTTTACAACATAGAATGTCGGAAGAGTCAGTCTTCTTGTACATTAGTCGGCATTGTGCCTTTTGTATTTAATTCCGATGCAATTTCTGTGCTTCATCGTCAATAAGAAGGTCCAAGGGATACAGTAAACCTGAAATGAACGATCGGAATCCATAACTAGTATCACTGGAATGGTTCAAAACATAGACAGTAAGAAGAGTCAGTCTTCTTGTACTTAATTCGGCATTGTGCCTTTTGTATTTAATTCCGATGCAATTTCTGTGTTTCATCGTCAATAAGAAGGTCCAAGGGATACAGTAAACCTGGAGTGAAGCATCGGAATCTATAACTAGTGTCACAGGAATGGTTCAAAACATAGTCAGTAAGAAGAGTCAGTCTTCTTGTACTTACTTCTTTATTGTGCCTTTTCTATTTAATTCCGATGCAATTTCTGTGTTTCATCATCAATAAGAAGGTCCAAGGTATACAGTAAACCTGAAGTGAAGCATCGGAATCTATAACAAGTGTCACTGGAATGGTTCAAAAAATAGTCAGTAAGAAGTCAGTCTTCTTGTATTTAAGTCGGCATTGTGCCTTTTGTATATACTTCCGATGCAATTTCTTTGTTTCATCGTCTATAAGAAGGTCAGAGGAATACAGAAAACCTGATGTAAAGCACCGGAATCAATAACTAGTGTCACAGGAATGGTTAAAAACATAGTCAGTAAGAAGAGTCAGTCTTCTTGTACTTAAGTCGGCATTGTGCCTTTTGTATTTAATTCCGATGCAATTTCTGTGTTTCATCGTTAATAAGAAGGTCCAAGGGATACAGTAAACCTGGAGTCAAGCATCGGAATCTATAACTAGTGTCAATGGTGTGGTTCAAAACATAGACAGTAAGAAGAGTCAGTCTTCTTGTACTTAAGTCGGCATTGTGCCTTTTGTATTTAATTCCGATGCAAGGTCAGAGGGATACACTAAACCTGAAGTGAAGCATCGGAATTCATAACTAGTGTCACAGGAATGGTTCAAAACATAGTCAGAAAGGAGAGTCAGTCTTCTTGTACTTAAGTCGGCATTGTGACTTTTGTATTTAATTCCGATGCAATTTCTGTGTTTCATCGTCAATAGGAAGGTCCAAGGGATACAGTAAACCTGAAGTGAAGCATTGGAATCTTTAAGTAGTGTCAAAGGAATGGTTCAAAACATAGTCAGTAAGAAAAGTCAGTCTTCTTGTCCTTAAGTCGGCATTGTGCGTTTTCTATTTCATTCTGATGCAATTCCTGTGCTTCATCGTCAATAAGAATGTCCAAGGGAAACAGTAAACCTGGAGTGAAGCACCGGAATCTATAACTAGTGTCACAGTAATGGTTCAAAACATAGACTGTAAGAAGAGTCAGTCTTCTTGTACTGTAGTCGGCATTGTGCTTTTTTGTATTTTATTCCGATGCAATTTCTGCGTTTCATCGTCAATAAGAAGGTCCAAAGGATACATTAAACCTGAAGTGAAGCATCGGAAATTATAACTAGTGTCACAGGAATGGTTCAAAACATAGTCAGTAAGAAGAGTCAGTCTTCTTGTACTTAAGTCATCATTGTGCATTTTCTATTTTATTTTGATGCAATTTCTGTGTTTCATCGTCAATAAGAAGGTCAGAGGGATACAGTAAACCTGGAGTGAAGCATCGGAATCTATAACTAGGGTCACAGGAATGGTTCAAATCGTAGACAGAAAGAAGAGTCAGACTTCTTTTACTTAAGTCAGCATTGTGCCTTTTGTATTTAATTCTGATGCAATTTCCGTGATTCATCGTCAATAAGAAGGTAGAAGGGATACAGTAAGCCTGGAGTGATGCATCGGAGTCTATAACTAGTGTCACAGGAAGGGTTCAAATATAGGCAGTAAGAAAAGTCAGTCTTCTTGTACTTAATTCGGCATCGTGCCTTTTGTATTTAATTCCGATGCAATTTCTGTGTTTCATCGTCAATATGAAGGTCAGAGGTATACAGTAAACCGGAAGTGAAGCATCGGAATCTATAACTAGTGTCACAGGAATGGTTCAAACATAGACAGTAAGAAGAGTCAGACTTCTTGTACTTAAGTCGACTTTGTGCCTTTTCTATTTAATTCCGATGCAATTTCTGTGATGCATCGTCAATGAGAAGGTCAGAGGGATACAATAAACCTGGAGTGAAGCTTCGGAATCTATAACTAGTGTCACTGGAATGGTTCAAAATATAGACAATAAGAAGAGTCAGCCTTCTTGTACTTAAGTCGGCATTGTGCCATTTGTATTTAATTTCGATGAAATTTCTGTGTTTCATCGTCAATAAGAAGGTCCAAGGGATACAATAAACCTGAAGTAAAGCATCGGAATCTATAACTAGTGTCACAGGAATGGTTCAAAACATAGACCGTAGGAAGGGTCAGTATTCTTATACTTAAGTCGGCATTGTGCCTTTCGTATCTAATTCCGATGCAATTTCTGTGTTTCATCGTCAAAAAGATGGTCCAAGGTATACAGTGAAACTAAAGTGAAGCATCGGAATCTATAACTAGTTTCACAGGAATGGTTCAAAACATAGTCAGTAAGAAGAGTCAGTCTTCTTGTACTTAAGTCTTCATTGTGCCTTTTCAATTTAATTCCGATGCTAATTCTGTGTTTCATCGTCAATAAGAAGGTCCAAGGGATACAGTAAACCTGGAGAGAAACATCGGAATCAATAACTAGTGTCACAGGAATGGTTCTAAACGTAGACAGTAAGAAGAGTCAGACTTCTTGTACTTAAGTCGACATTGTGCCTTTTCTATTTAATTCCGATTCAATTTCTGTGTTTCATTGACAATAAGAAGGCCAGAGGGATACAATAAACCTGAAGTGAAGCATCGGAATCTATAACTAGTGTCACAGGAATGGTTCAAAACAAAGTCAGTAAGAAGAGTCAGTCTTCTTGCCCTTAAGTCGGCACTGTGCAATTTGCATTTAATTCCCTTGCAATTTCTGTGTTTCATCGTCAATAAGAAGGTCCAAGGGATACAGTAAACCTGGAGTGAAGCATCGGAATCTATAACTAGTGTCACAGGAATGGTTCAAAGCATAGACAGTAAGAGGAGTCAGTCTTCGTGTACTTAAGTCGGCATTGTGCCTTTTATCTTTAATTCCGATGCTATTTCTGTGATTCATCGTCAATATGAAGGCCCAAGGGTTACAGAAAACTGGAGTGAAGCATCGGACTCTATAACTAGTGTCACAGAAATGGTTCAAAACATAGAGAGTAGAAGAGTCAGTCTTCTTGTACTTAAGTCGTTATTGTTCCTTTTGTATTTAATTCCGATGGAATTTCTGTGGTTCATCGTCAATAAGAAGGTCCAAGAGAAACAGTTTACCTGAAGTGAAGCATCGGAATCTATAACTAGTGTCACAGGAATGGTTCAAAACATAGTCAGTAAGAAAAGTCAGTCCTCTTGTCCTTAAGTCGGCATTGTGCCTTTTGTATTTAATTCCGATCCAATTTCTGTGTTTCATCGGCAATAAGGTCAGAGGGATACAGTAAACCTGAAGTGAAGCTTCGGAATTTATAACTAGTGTCACAGGAATGGTTCAAAACATAGACAGTAGGAAGAATCAGTCTTCTTGTACTTAAGTCGGCATTGTGCCTTTTGTAATTAATTCCGATGCCATTTCTTTGTTTCACCGACAATAAGAAGGTCAGAGGGATACAGCTAACTTGAAGTGAAGCATCGGAATCCAAAACTAATGTCACAGGAATGGGCCAAAACATAGACAGTAGGAAGAGTCAGTCTTCTTGTACTTAAGTTGGCACTGTGATTTTTGTATTTAATTCCGATGCAATTTCTGTGTTTCATCGTCAATAAGAAAGTCAGAGGGATACAGTAAACCAGATGTGAAGCATCAGAATCAATAACTAGTGTCACAGGAATGGTTCAAAACATAGTCTGTAAGAAGATTCAGTCTTCTTGTACTTAAGTCGGCATTGTGCCTTTTGTATTTAATTCTGATGCAATTTCTGTGTTTCATCGTCAATAAGAAGGTCCAAGGGATACAGTAAACCTGCAGTGAAGCATCGGAATCTATAAGTAGTGTCACAGGGACGGTACAAAACATAGACAGTAAGATGTGTCAGTATTCTTGTACGTAAGTCGGCATTGTGCTCTATAAGTAGTGTCACAGGGACGGTACAAAACATAGACAGTAAGATGTGTCAGTATTCTTGTACGTAAGTCGGCATTGTGCTTTTTGAATTTATTTCCGATGCAATTTCTGTGTTTCATCGTCAATAAGAATGTCCAAGGGATACAGTAAACCTCAAGTGAAGCATCGGAATCTATAACTAGTGTCACAGGAATGGTTCAAATCATAGTCAGTAGTAAGAGTCGGTCTTCATGTACTTAAGTCGGCATTGTGCCTTTTAATATGTAATTCCGATGCAATTTCAGTGTTTCATCGTCAATAAGAAGGTAGAAGGGATACAGTAGATCTGAAGTGAAGCATCGGAATCTATAACTAGTGTCACAGGAACGGATCAAACATAGACAGTAGGAAGAGTCAGTCTTCTTGAACTTAAGTCGGCATTGTGCCTTTTCTATTTAATTCCGATGCAAATTCTGTGTTTCATCGTCAATAAGAAGGTCCAAGGGATGCAGTAAACCTTGAGTGTAGCATCGGAATCTATATCTAGTGTCACAGGAATGGTTCAAAACATAGACAGTAAGAAGAGTCAATCTTCGCATACTTAAGTCGGCATTTTGCCTTTTGTATTTAATTCCGATGCAATTTCCGTGTTTCATCGTCAATAAGAAGGTCGGAGGGATACATTAAACCTGAAGTGAAGCATCGGAATTCATAACTAGTGTCACAGGAATGGTTCAAATCACAGTCAGGAAGGAGAGTCAGTCTTCTTGCACTTAAGTCGGCATTGTGCCTTTTGTATTTAATTCCGATGCAATTTCTGTGCTTCATCGTCAATAAGAAGGTCCAAGGGATACAGTAAACCTGAGGTGAAGCATGGGAATCTATAACTAGTGTCACAGGAATGGTTCAAAACATAGTCAGTAAGAAGAGTCAGTCTTCTTGTACTTAAGTCGGCATTGTGCCTTTTCTATTTAATTCCGATGCAATTTCTGTGTTTCATCGTCAATAAGAAGGTCCAAGGGATACAGTAAACCTGGAGTGAAGCATCTGAATCTATAACTAGTGTCAATGGAATGGTTCAAACATAGACAGTAAGAAGAGTCAGTCTTCTTGTACTTAAGTCGGCATTGTGCCTTTTGTATTTAATTCCGATGCAGTTTCTGTGTTTCATCGTCAATAAGAAGGTTAGAGGGGTGCAGTAAACCTGAAGTGAAGCATCGGAATCTATAGCTAGTGTCACAGGAATGGTTCAAAACATAGTCAGTAAGAAGAGTCAGTCTTCTTGTCCTTAAGTCGTCATAGTGCCTTTTGTATTTAATTCCGATGCAATTTCTGTGTTTCATCATCAATAAGAAGGTCCAAGGGATTCAGTAAACCTGAAGCATCGGAATCTATAACTAGTGTCACAGGAATGGTTCAAAACATAGACAGTAAGAAGAGTCAGTTTCCTTGTACTTAATTCTGCACTGTGCCTTTTGTATTTAATTCCGATGCAATTTCTGTGTTTCATCGTCAATAAGAAGGACCAAGGGATACAGTAAACCTGGAGTGAAGCATCGGAGTCTATAACTAGTGTCACAGGACTGGTTCAAAGATAGACAGTAAGAAGAGTCAGTCTTCTTGAACTTAATTCGGCATTGTGCCTTCTGTATTTAATTCCGATGCAATTTCTTTGTTTCATCGTCAATAAGAAGGTCAGAGGGATACAGTAAACCTGAAGTGAAGCATCGGAATCCATAACTAGTGTCACAGGAATGGTTCAAAACATAGTCAGGAAGAAGAGTTAGTCTTCTTGTACTTAAGTCGGCATTGTGCCTTTTGTATTTAATTCCGATGCAATTTCTGTGTTTCATCGTCAATAAGAAGGTCCAAGGGATACAGTAAACCTGGAGGGAAACACCGGAATCTGTAACTAGTGTCACAGGAATGGTTCAAATCATAGACAGTAAGAAGAGTCAGTCTTCGTGTACTTCAGTTGGCATTTTGCCTTTTGTATTTAATTCCGATGCAATTTTTGTGTTTCATCGTCAATAAGAAGGTCCAAGGGATACAGTAAACCTGAAGTGAAGCATCGGGATCTGTAACTAGTGTCACAGGAATCGTTCAAAACATAGTCAGTAAGAAGAGTCAGTCTCCTTGTACTTAAGTCGGCATAAAGCCTTATCTATTTAATTCCGATGCAATTTGTGTGTTTCATCGTCAATAAGAAGGTCCAAGGGATACAGTAAACCTGGAGTCAAGCATCGGAATCTATAACTAGTGTCAATGGTATGGTTCAAAACATAGACAGTAAGAAGAGTCAGTCTTCTTTTACTTAAGTCGGCATTGTGCCTTTTGTACTTAATTCCGATGCAATTTCTGTGTTTCATCGTCAATAAGAAAATCAGAGGCATACACTAAACCTGAAGTGAAGCATCAGCATTCATAACTAGTGTCACAGAAATGGTTCAAAACATAGTCAGAAAGGAGAGACAGTCTTCTTGTACTTAAGTCGGCATTGTGCCTTTTGTAATTAATTCCGATGCCATTTCTGTGTTTCATCGACAATAAGGTCAGAGGGATACAGTAAACTTGAAGTGAAGCATCGGAATCCAAAACTAATGTCACAGGAATGGTTCAAAACATAGACAGTAGGAAGAGTCAGTCTTCTTGTACTTCAGTTGGCACTGTGCCTTTTGTATTTAATTCCGATGCAATTTCTGTGTTTCATCGTCAATACGAAAGTCAGAGGGATACAGTAAACCAGATGTGAAGCATCAGAATCAATAACTAGTGTCACAGGAATGGTTCAAAACATAGTCAGTAAGAAGATTCATTCTTCTTGTACTTAAGTCGGCATTGTGCCTTTTGTATTTAATTCTTATGCAATTTCTGTGTTTCATCGTCAATAAGAAGGTCCAAGGGATACAGTAAACCTGCAGTGAAGCATCGGAATCTATAAGTAGTGTCACAGGAACGGTACAAAACATAGACAGTAAGATGAGTCAGTATTCTTGTACTTAAGTCGGCATTGTGCTTTTTGTATTTATTTCCGTTGCAATTTCTGTGTTTCATCGTCAATAAGAAGGTCCAAGGGATACAGTAAACCTCAAGTGCAGCATCGGAATCTATAACTAGTGTCACAGGAATGGTTCAAATCTTAGTCAGTAGTAAGAGTCGGTCTTCATGTACTTAAGTCGGCATTGTGCCTTTAAATATGTAATTCCGATGCAATTTCAGTGTCTCATCGTCAATAAGAAGGTCCAAGGGATACAGTAAACCTGGAGTGTAGCATCGGTATCTATAACTGGTGTCACAGGAATGGTTCAAAGCATAGACAGTAAGAAGAGTCAATCTTCGTATACTTAAGTCGGCATTTTGCCATTTGTATTTAATTCCGATGCAATTTCCGTGTTTCATCGTCAATAAGGAGGTCCAAGGGATACAGTAAACCTGGAGTGAAGCATCGGAATCTATAACTAGTGTCACTGGAATGGTTCAAACATAGGCAGTAAGAAGAGTCAGTCTTCTTGTCCTTTAGTCGGGATAGTGCCTTTTGTATTTAATTCCGATGTAATTTCTAAGTTTTATCGTCAATACGAAGGTCCAAGGGATACAGTAAACCTGGAGTGAAGCATCGGAATCTATAACTAGTGTCACAGGAATGGTTCAAAACATAGACTGTAAGACGAGTCAGTCTTCTTGTACTTAATTCTGCATTGTGCCTTTTGTATTTAATTCCGATGCAATTTCTGTGTTTCATCGTCAATAAGAAGGTCCAAGGGATACAGTAAACCTGAAGTGAAGCATGGGATTTTATAACTAGTGTCACAGGAATGGTTCAAAACAAAGTCAGTAAGGAGAGTCAGTCTTCTTGTACTTAAGTCGGCATTGTCCCTTTTGTATTTAATTCCGATGCAATTTTTGTGTTTCATCGTCAATACGAAGGTACAAAGGATACAGTAAACTTGGAGTGAAGCATCGGAATCTATAACTAGTGTCACAGGAATGGTTCAAATCATAGACATTAAGAAGAGTCAGTCTTCTTGATTCTTAAGTCGGCATTGTGCTTTTGAATTTAATTCCGATGGAATTTCTGTGTTTCATCGTCAATACGAAGGTCCAAGGGATACAGTAAACCTGAAGTGAAGCATCGGAATCTATAACAAGTGTCACAGGAATGGTTCAAAACATAGGCAGTAAGAAGAGTCAGTCTTCTTGCACTTAATTCTGCATTGTGCCTTTTGTATCTAATTCCGATGCAATTTCTGTGTTTCATCGTCAATAAGAAGGTCCTAGGGATACAGTAAACCTGAAGTGAAGCACCGGAATTTATAACTAGTGTCACAGGAATGGTTCAAAACATAGTCAGTAAGAAGAGTCAGTCTTCTTGTCCTTAAGTCGGCATTGTGCCTTTTCTATTTATTTCCGATGCAATTTCTGTGTTTCATCGTCAATAAGAAGGTCCAAGGGATATAGTAAACCTGGAGTGAAGCATCGGTATCTATAACTAGTGTCACAGGAATGGTTCAAAACATAGACAGTAAGAAGAGTCAGTCCTCTAGTACTTACGTCGACATTGTGCCTTTTCTATTTAATTCCGATGCTATTTCTGTGTTTCTTCGTCAATAAGAAGGTCAGAGGGATACAACAAACCTGAAGTGAAGCATCGGAATCTATAACTAGTGTCACAGGAATGGTTCAAACAAAGTCAGTTAGAAGAGTCAGTCTTCTTGTCCTTAAGTCGGCATTGTGCCTTTTGTATTTAATTCCGATGCTATTTCTGTGTTTCATTGTCAATAAGAAGGTCCAAGGGATACAGTAAACCTGAAGTGAAGCATCGGAATTTATAACTAGTGTCACAGGGATGGTTCAAAATATAGACAGTAAGAAGAGTCAGTCTTCTTGTACTTAAGTCGGCATTGTTCCTTTTCTATTTAATTCCGATGCAATTTCAGTGTTTCATCGTCAATAAGAAGGTCGGAGGGATACAGCAATCCTGAAGTGAAGCATCGGAATCTATAACTAGTGTCACAGGAATGGTTTAAAACATAGTCAGTAAGAAGAGTCAGTCTACTTG
Source organism: Schistocerca piceifrons (assembly GCF_021461385.2). Lineage (NCBI taxonomy): Eukaryota > Metazoa > Arthropoda > Insecta > Orthoptera > Acrididae > Schistocerca > Schistocerca piceifrons. The sequence continues at coordinate 245,479 of NW_025728002.1, read as the reverse complement.
TACTTAAGTCGGCATTGTGCTTTTCTATTTATTTCCGATGCAATTTCTGTGTTTCATCGTCAATAAGCAGGTCCAAGTGATACATTAAACCTGAAGTGAAGCATCGGAATTCATAACTAGTGTCACAGGAATGGTTCAAATCACAGTCAGAAAGGAGAGTCAATCTTCTTGCACTTATGTCGGCATTGTGCCTTTTGTATTTAATTCCGATGCATTTTGTGTGTTTCATCGTCAATAAGAAGGTCCGAGGGATACAGTATACCTGAAGTGAAGCACCGGAATCTATAACTAGTGTCACAGGAATGGTTCAAAACATAGACAGTAGGAAGAGTCAGTCTTCTTGTACTTAAGTCATCATTGTGCCGTTTGTATTTAATTCCGATGCAATTTCTGTGTTTCATCGTCAATAAGAAGGTCAGAGGGACACAGTAAACCTGAAGTGAAGCATCGAAATCCATAACTAGTGTCACAGGAATGGTTCAAAGCAAAGTCAGTAAGAAGAGTTAGTCTTCGTCTACTTAAGTCGGCATTGTGCCTTTTGTATTTAATACCGATGCAATTTCTGTGTTTCATCGTCAATACGAAGGTCCAAGTGATACAGTAAACCTGGAGTGAAGCATCGGAATCTATAACTAGTGTCACAGGAATGGTTCAAACATAGTCAGTAAGAAGAGTCAGTCTTCATGTACTTAAGTCGGCATTGTGCCTTTTCTATTTAATTCCGATCAATTTCTGTCTTTCATCGTCAATAAGAAGGTCAGAGGGACACAATAAACCTGATGTGAAGCATCGGAATCTATAACTAGTGTCACAGGAATGGTTGAAAACAAAGTCAATAAGAAAAGTCAGTCTTCTTGTCCGTAAGTCAGCATTGTGCCTTTTGTATTTAATTCCGATGCAATTTCTGTGTTTCATCGTCAATAAGAAGGTCAGAGGGATACAGTAAACCTGAAGTGAAGCATCGGAATCCATAACTAGTGTTACAGGAATGGTTCAAAACATAGTCAGTAAGAAGAGTTAGTCTTCTTGTACTTAAGTCGGCGTTGTGCCTTTTGTATTTAATTCCGATGCAATTTCTGTGCCTCATCGTCAATAAGAAGGTCCAAGGGATAATGTAAACCTGGAGTGAAGCATCTGAATCAGTAACTAGTGTCACAGGAATGGTTCAAATCATAGACAGTAAGAAGAGTCAGTCTTCGTGGACTTCAGTCGGCATTTTGCCTTTTGTATTTAATTCCGATGCAATTTTTGTGTTTCATCGTCAATGAGAAGGTCCAAGGGATACATTAAACCTGAAGTGAAGCATCGGGGTCTATAACTAGTGTCACTGGAATCGTTCAAAGCATAGTCAGAAAGGATAGTCAGTCTTCTTGTACTTCAGTCGGCATTGTGCCTTTTCTATATAATTCCGATGATATTTCTGTGTTTCATCGTCAATAAGAAGGTCAGAGGGGCACAGTAAACCTGAAGTGAAGCATCGGAATCGATAACTAGTGTCACGGGAATGGTTCAAAACATAGTCAGTAAGAAGAGTTAGTCTTCTTGTACTTAAGTCGGCATTGTGCCTTTTGTATTTAATTCCGATGCAATTTCTGTGTTTCATTGTCAATAAGAAGGACCAAGGGATACAGTAAACCTGGAGTGAAGCATCGGAGTCTATAACTAGTGACACAGGACTGGTTCAAAAATAGACAGTAAGAAGAGTCAGTCTTCTAGAACATAATTCGGCATTGTGCCTTTTGTATATAATTCCGATGCAATTCCTGTGTTTCATCGTCAATACGAAGGTCCAAGGGATACAGTAACCCTGGAGTGAAGCATCGGAATCTATAACTAGTGTCACAGGAATGGTTCAAAACATACAAAGTAAAAAGAGTCAGTCCTCTGTACTTAAGTTGGCATTTTGCCTTTTGTATTTAATTCCGATGCAATTTCTGTGTTTCATCGTCAATAAGAAGGTCCAAGGGATACAGTAAACCTCAAGTGAAGCATCGGAATCTATAACTAGTATCACAGGGATGGTTCAAAACATAGACAGTAAGAAGAGTCAGTCTTCTTGTACTTAAGTCGGCATTGTGCCTTTTGTATTTAATTCCGATGCAATTTCTGTGTTTCATTGTCAATAAGAAAGTCAGAGGGATACAGTAATCCTGAAGTGAAGCATTGGAATCTATAACTAGTGTCACAGGAATGGTTCAAAACATAGTCAGTAAGAGGAGTCAGTCTTCTTGTACTTAAGTCATCATTGTGCATTTTCTATTTAATTCTGTTGCAATTTCTGTGTTTCATCGTTAATAGGATGGTCCAAGGGATACAGTAAACCTGGAGTGAAGCATCGGAATCTATAACTAATGTCACAGGAATGGTTCAAATCATAGGCAGTAAGAAGAGTCAGTCTTCTCTTCCGTAAGTCGGCATTGTGCCCTTTGCATTTTATTCCGATGCAATTTCTGTTTTTTATCGTCATTAAGAAGGTCCATGGGATACAGTAAACCTAGAGTGAAGCATCGGAGTCTAAAAGTAGTGTCACAGGACTGGTTCAAAAATAGACAGTAAGAAGAGTCAGTCTTCTTGTACTTAATTCGGCATTGTGCCTTTTGTATTTAATTCCGATGCAATTTCTGTGTTTCATCGTCAATAAGAAGGTCAGAGGGATACAGTTAACCTGAAGTGAACCTTCGGAATCCATAACTAGTGTCACAGGAATGGTTCAAAACATAGTCAGTAAGAAGAGTCAGTCTTCTAGAACTTAAGTTGGCTTTGTGCATTTTCTATTTAATTCCGATGCAAATTCTGTGTTTCATCGTCAATAAGACGGTCAGAGGGATACAGTAAATCTGAAGTGAAGCATCGGAATCTATAACTAGTGTCACAGGAATGGTTCAAAACATAGACAGTTGGAAGAGGCAGTCTTCTTGTACTTAAGTCGGCATTGTGCTATTGTATTTAATTCCGATGCAATTTCTGTGTTTCATCGTCAATAAGAAGGTCCAAGTGATACAGTAAACCTGAAGTGAAGCATCGGAAACTATAACTTGTGTCACAGGAATGGGTCAAATCATAGTCAGTAAGAAGAGTCAGTCTTCTTGTACTTAAGTTGGCATTGTGCCTTTCGTATTTAATTCCGATGCAATTTCTGTGTTTCACTGGCAATGAGAAGGTCAGAGGGATACAGTAAACCTGAAGTGAAGCATCGGAATCTATAACTAGTGTCACAGGAATGTTTCAAACATAGACAGTATGAAGAGTCAGTCTTCTTGTACTTAAGTCGGCATAGTGCCTTTTGTATTTAATTCCGATGCAATTTCTGTGTTTCATCGTCAATAAAAAGGTCAGAGGGATACAGTAAACCTGAAGTGAAGCATCGGAATCTATAACTAGTGTCACAGGAATTGTTCAAAACATAGTAAGTGAGAAGAGGCAGTCTCCTTGTCCATTAGTCGGCATCGTGCTTCTTGTATTTGATTCCAATGCAATTTCTGTGTTTCATCGTCAATAAGTAGGTCCAAGAGATACAGTAAACCTGGAGTGAAGCATCGGAAACTATAACTAGTGTCACAGGAATGGTTCAAAACATAGTCAGTAAGAAGAGTCAGTCTTCTTGTACTTAAGTCTTCATTGTGCCTTTTCTATTTAATTCCGATGCAATTTCTGTGTTTCACCGTTAATAAGAAGGACCAAGGGATACAGTAAACCTGGAGTGAAGCATCGGAGTCTATAACTAGTGTCACAGGACTTGTTCAAAAATAGACAGTAAGAAGAGTCAGTCTTCTTGAACTTAATTCGGCATTGTGCCTTCTGTATTTAAATCCGATGCAATTTCTGTGTTTCATCGTCAATAAGAAAGTCACAGGGATACAGTAATCCTGAAGTGAAGCATCGGAATCCATAACTAGTGTCACAGGAATGGTTCAAAACATAGTCAGTAAGAAGAGTTAGTCTTCTTGTACTTAAGTCGGCATTGTGCCTTTTGTATTTAATTCCGATGCAATTTCTGTGTTTCATCGTCAATAAGGTCAGAGGGATACACTAAACCTGAAGTGAAGCATCGGAATTCATAACTAGTGTCACAGAAATGGTTCAAAACATAGTCAGAAAGGAGAGTCAGTCGTCTTGTACTTAAGTCGGCATTATGCTTTTTGTATTTAATTCCGATGCAATTTCTGTGTTTCATCGTCAATAAGAAGGTCAGAGGGACACAGTAAACCTGAAGTGAAGCATCGAAATCCATAACTAGTGTCACAGGAATGGTTCAAAGCAAAGTCAGTAAGAAGAGTTAGTCTTCGTCTACTTAAGTCGGCATTGTGCCTTTTGTATTTAATACCGATGCAATTTCTGTGTTTCATCGTCAATACGAAGGTCCAAGTGATACAGTAAACCTGGAGTGAAGCATCGGAATCTATAACTAGTGTCACAGGAATGGTTCAAACATAGTCAGTAAGAAGAGTCAGTCTTCATGTACTTAAGTCGGCATTGTGCCTTTTCTATTTAATTCCGATCAATTTCTGTCTTTCATCGTCAATAAGAAGGTCAGAGGGACACAATAAACCTGATGTGAAGCATCGGAATCTATAACTAGTGTCACAGGAATGGTTGAAAACAAAGTCAATAAGAAAAGTCAGTCTTCTTGTCCGTAAGTCAGCATTGTGCCTTTTGTATTTAATTCCGATGCAATTTCTGTGTTTCATCGTCAATAAGAAGGTCAGAGGGATACAGTAAACCTGAAGTGAAGCATCGGAATCCATAACTAGTGTTACAGGAATGGTTCAAACATAGTCAGTAAGAAGAGTTAGTCTTCTTGTACTTAAGTCGGCGTTGTGCCTTTTGTATTTAATTCCGATGCAATTTCTGTGCCTCATCGTCAATAAGAAGGTCCAAGGGATAATGTAAACCTGGAGTGAAGCATCTGAATCAGTAACTAGTGTCACAGGAATGGTTCAAATCATAGACAGTAAGAAGAGTCAGTCTTCGTGGACTTCAGTCGGCATTTTGCCTTTTGTATTTAATTCCGATGCAATTTTTGTGTTTCATCGTCAATGAGAAGGTCCAAGGGATACATTAAACCTGAAGTGAAGCATCGGGGTCTATAACTAGTGTCACTGGAATCGTTCAAAGCATAGTCAGAAAGGATAGTCAGTCTTCTTGTACTTCAGTCGGCATTGTGCCTTTTCTATTTAATTCCGATGATATTTCTGTGTTTCATCGTCAATAAGAAGGTCAGAGGGGCACAGTAAACCTGAAGTGAAGCATCGGAATCGATAACTAGTGTCACGGGAATGGTTCAAAACATAGTCAGTAAGAAGAGTTAGTCTTCTTGTACTTAAGTCGGCATTGTGCCTTTTGTATTTAATTCCGATGCAATATCTGTGTTTCATTGTCAATAAGAAGGACCAAGGGATACAGTAAACCTGGAGTGAAGCATCGGAGTCTATAACTAGTGACACAGGACTGGTTCAAAAATAGACAGTAAGAAGAGTCAGTCTTCTAGAACATAATTCGGCATTGTGCCTTTTGTATATAATTCCGATGCAATTCCTGTGTTTCATCGTCAATACGAAGGTCCAAGGGATACAGTAACCCTGGAGTGAAGCATCGGAATCTATAACTAGTGTCACAGGAATGGTTCAAAACATACAAAGTAAAAAGAGTCAGTCCTCTGTACTTAAGTTGGCATTTTGCCTTTTGTATTTAATTCCGATGCAATTTCTGTGTTTCATCGTCAATAAGAAGGTCCAAGGGATACAGTAAACCTCAAGTGAAGAATCGGAATCTATAACTAGTATCACAGGGATGGTTCAAAACATAGACAGTAAGAAGAGTCAGTCTTCTTGTACTTAAGTCGGCATTGTGCCTTTTGTATTTAATTCCGATGCAATTTCTGTGTTTCATTGTCAATAAGAAAGTCAGAGGGATACAGTAATCCTGAAGTGAAGCATTGGAATCTATAACTAGTGTCACAGGAATGGTTCAAAACATAGTCAGTAAGAGGAGTCAGTCTTCTTGTACTTAAGTCATCATTGTGCATTTTCTATTTAATTCTGTTGCAATTTCTGTGTTTCATCGTTAATAGGATGGTCCAAGGGATACAGTAAACCTGGAGTGAAGCATCGGAATCTATAACTAATGTCACAGGAATGGTTCAAATCATAGGCAGTAAGAAGAGTCAGTCTTCTCTTCCGTAAGTCGGCATTGTGCCCTTTGCATTTTATTCCGATGCAATTTCTGTTTTTTATCGTCATTAAGAAGGTCCATGGGATACAGTAAACCTAGAGTGAAGCATCGGAGTCTAAAAGTAGTGTCACAGGACTGGTTCAAAAATAGACAGTAAGAAGAGTCAGTCTTCTTGTACTTAATTCGGCATTGTGCCTTTTGTATTTAATTCCGATGCAATTTCTGTGTTTCATCGTCAATAAGAAGGTCAGAGGGATACAGTTAACCTGAAGTGAACCTTCGGAATCCATAACTAGTGTCACAGGAATGGTTCAAAACATAGTCAGTAAGAAGAGTCAGTCTTCTAGAACTTAAGTTGGCTTTGTGCATTTTCTATTTAATTCCGATGCAAATTCTGTGTTTCATCGTCAATAAGACGGTCAGAGGGATACAGTAAATCTGAAGTGAAGCATCGGAATCTATAACTAGTGTCACAGGAATGGTTCAAAACATAGACAGTTGGAAGAGGCAGTCTTCTTGTACTTAAGTCGGCATTGTGCTTTTGTATTTAATTCCGATGCAATTTCTGTGTTTCATCGTCAATAAGAAGGTCCAAGTGATACAGTAAACCTGAAGTGAAGCATCGGAAACTATAACTTGTGTCACAGGAATGGGTCAAATCATAGTCAGTAAGAAGAGTCAGTCTTCTTGTACTTAAGTTGGCATTGTGCCTTTCGTATTTAATTCCGATGCAATTTCTGTGTTTCACTGGCAATGAGAAGGTCAGAGGGATACAGTAAACCTGAAGTGAAGCATCGGAATCTATAACTAGTGTCACAGGAATGTTTCAAACATAGACAGTATGAAGAGTCAGTCTTCTTGTACTTAAGTCGGCATAGTGCCTTTTGTATTTAATTCCGATGCAATTTCTGTGTTTCATCGTCAATAAAAAGGTCAGAGGGATACAGTAAACCTGAAGTGAAGCATCGGAATCTATAACTAGTGTCACAGGAATTGTTCAAAACATAGTAAGTGAGAAGAGGCAGTCTCCTTGTCCATTAGTCGGCATCGTGCTTCTTGTATTTGATTCCAATGCAATTTCTGTGTTTCATCGTCAATAAGTAGGTCCAAGAGATACAGTAAACCTGGAGTGAAGCATCGGAAACTATAACTAGTGTCACAGGAATGGTTCAAAACATAGTCAGTAAGAAGAGTCAGTCTTCTTGTACTTAAGTCTTCATTGTGCCTTTTCTATTTAATTCCGATGCAATTTCTGTGTTTCACCGTTAATAAGAAGGACCAAGGGATACAGTAAACCTGGAGTGAAGCATCGGAGTCTATAACTAGTGTCACAGGACTTGTTCAAAAATAGACAGTAAGAAGAGTCAGTCTTCTTGAACTTAATTCGGCATTGTGCCTTCTGTATTTAAATCCGATGCAATTTCTGTGTTTCATCGTCAATAAGAAAGTCACAGGGATACAGTAATCCTGAAGTGAAGCATCGGAATCCATAACTAGTGTCACAGGAATGGTTCAAAACATAGTCAGTAAGAAGAGTTAGTCTTCTTGTACTTAAGTCGGCATTGTGCCTTTTGTATTTAATTCCGATGCAATTTCTGTGTTTCATCGTCAATAAGGTCAGAGGGATACACTAAACCTGAAGTGAAGCATCGGAATTCATAACTAGTGTCACAGAAATGGTTCAAAACATAGTCAGAAAGGAGAGTCAGTCGTCTTGTACTTAAGTCGGCATTATGCTTTTTGTATTTAATTCCGATGCAATTTCTGTCTTTCATCGTCAATAGGAAGGTCCAAGGGATACAGTAAACCTGAGGTGAAGCATCGGAATCTATAACTAGTTTTACAGGAATGGTTCAAAACATAGTCAGTAAGAAGAGTCAGTCTTCTTGTACTTAAGTCGGCATTGTGCCTTTTCTATTTAATTCCGATGCAATTTGTGTGTTTCATCGTCAATAAGAAGGTCCAAGGGATACAGTAAACCTGAAGTGAAGCATCGGGATCTATAACTAGTGTCACAGGAATCGATCAAAACATAGTCAGTAAGAAGAGTCAGTCTTCTTGTACGTAAGTCGGCATAGTGCTTTTTCTATTTAATTGCGATGCAATTTGTGTGTTTCATCGTCAATAAGAAGGTCCAAGGGATACAGTAAACCTGGAGTGAAGCATCGGAATCTATAACTAGTGTGAATGGTATGGTTCAAAGCATGGACGGTAAGAAGAGTCAGTCTTCTAGTACTTAAGTCGGCATTGTGCCTTTTGTATTTATTTACGATGCAAAGTCTGTGTTTCATCGACATTAAGAAAGTCAGAGGGATACAGTAAACCTGAAGTGAAGCATCGGAATCTATAGCTAGTGTCACAGGAATGGTTCAAAACCTAGTCAGTAAGAAGAGTCAATCTTGTTGTCCTTAAGTCGGCATTGTGCCTTTTGTATTTAATTCCGATGCAGTTTCTGTGTTTCATCGTCAATAAGATGGTCCAAGGGATGCAGTAAACCAGGAGTGAAGCATCGGAATCTATAACTGGTGTCAATGGAATATTTCAAAACATAGACAGTAAGATGAGTCAGTCTTCTTGTACTTATGTCGGCATTGTGCCTTTTGTATTTAATTCCGATGCAGTTTCTGTGTTTCATCGTCAATAAGAAGGTCAGAGGGGTACAGTAAACCTGAAGTGAAGCATAGAATATATAGCTAGTGTCACAGGAATGGTTCAAAACATAGACAGTAAGAAGAGTCAGTCTCCTTGCACTTAATTCTGCACTGTGCCTTTTGTATTTAATTCAGATGCAATATCTGTGTTTCATCGTCAATAAGAATGTCCAAGGGATACAGTAAACCTGGAGTGAAGCATCGGAATTTATAACTAGTGTCACAGGAATGGTTCAAAACATACTCAGTAAGATGAGTCAGTCTTCTTGTACTTAAGTCGGCATTGTGCCTTTTCTATTTAATTCCGATGCAATTTCTGTGTATAATCGTCAATAAGAAGGACCAAGGGATACAGTAAACCTGGAGTGAAGCATCGGAATCTGTATCTAGTGTCAAAGGAATGGTTCAAATCATAGACTGTAAGGAGAGTCAGTCTTCGTGCACTTCAGTCGGCATTTTGCCTTTTGTATTTAACTCCGATGCAATTTTTGTGTTTCATAGTCAATAAGATGGTCCAAGGGATACAGAAAAGCTGAAGTGAAGCATCGGGATCTGTAACTAGTGTCACAGGAATCGTTCAAAACATAGTCAGTAAGAAGAGTCAGTCTTCTTGCACTTAAGTTGGCATAGTGCCTTTTCTATTTAATTCCGATGCAATTTGTGTGTTTCATCGTCAATAAGAAGGTCCAAGGGATACAGTAAACATGGAGTGAAGCATCGGAATCTATAACTAGTGTGAATGGTATGGTTCAAAACATGGACGGTAAGAAGAGTCAGTCTTCTTGTACTTAAGTCGGCATTGTGCCTTTTGTATTTAATTACGATGAAATGTCTGTGTTTCATCGACATTAAGAAGGTCGGAGGGATACAGTAAACCTGAAGTGAAGTATCGGAATCTATAGCTAGTATCACAGAAATGGTTCAAAACATAGACAGTAAGAAGAGTCAGTCTTCTTGTACTTAAGTCGGCCTTGTGCCGTTTGTATTTAATTCCGATGCAATTTCTGTGTTTCATCGTCAATAAGAAGGTCCAAGGTATACAGTAAATCTGAAGCGAAGCATCGGATCTATGGCTAGTGTCACAGGAATGGTTCAAAACATAGTCAGTAAGATGAGTCAGTCCTCTTGTACTTCAGTCGGCATTGTGCCTTTTCTATTTAATTCCGATGCAATTTCTGTGTTTCATCGTCAATAAGAGAGTCCAAGGGATACATTAAACATGAAGTGAAGCATCGGAATTTATAACTAGTGTCAAGGGAATGGTTCAAAACATTGTCAGTAAGAAGAGTCAGTCTTCTTGTACTTAAGTCGGCATTGTGCCTTTTCTATTTATTTCCGATGGAAATTCTGTGTTTCATCGTCAATAAGAAGTTCCATGGGATATAGTAAACCTGGAGTGAAGCATCGGAATCTATTACTAGTGTCACAGGAATGGTCCAAACCATAGACAGTAAGAAGAGTCAGTCTTCTTGTATTTACGTCGACATTGTGCCCTTTCTATTTAAATCCGATGCAATTTCTGTGTTTCAACGTCAATATGAAGGTTCAAGGGATACAGTAAACCTGAAGTGAAGCTTCGGAATCTATAACTAGTGTCACAGGAATGTTTCATAACATAGACAGTAAGAAGTGTCAGTCTTCTTGTCCTTAAGTCGGCATTGTGCCTTTTGTAATTAATTCCGAAGCAATTTCTGTGTTTCATCCTCAATAAGAAGGTCCAAGGGATACAGTAAACCTGGAGAGAAGCATCGGAATCAATAACTAGTGTCACAGGAATTGTTCTAAACGTAGACAGTAACAAGAGTAAGACTTCTTGTACTTAAGTCGACATTGTGCCTTTTCTATTTAATTCCGATTCAATTTCTGTGTTTCATTGTCAATTAGAAGGCCAGAGGGATACAATCAACCTGAAGTGAAGCATCGGAATCTATAACTAGTGTCACAGGAATGGTTCAAAACAAAGTCAGTAAGAAGAGTCAGTCCTTCTTTTCCTTAAGTCGGCATTGTGCCATTTGCATTTAATTCCGTTGCAATTTCTGTGTTTTCATCGTCAATAAGAAGGTCCAAGGGATACAGTAAACCTGGAGTGAAGCATCGGAATCTATAACTAGTGTCACAGGAATGGTTCAAAGCATAGACAGTAAGAAGAGTCAGTCTCGTGTACTTAATTCGGCATTGTGCCTTTTATATTTAATTCCGATGCTATTTCTGTGATTCATCGTCAATAAGAAGGCCCAAGGGTTACAGAAAACTGGAGTGAAGCATCGGACTCTATAACTGGTGTCACAGAAATGGTTCAAAACATAGACAGTAGAAGAGTCAGTCTTCTTGTACTTAAGTCGTTATTGTGACTTTTGTATTTAATTCCGATGCAATTTCTGTGTTTCATCGTCAATAAGATCGCCTAAGAGAAAACAGTATACCTGAAGTGAAGCATCGGAATCTATAACTAGTGTCACAGGAATGGTTCAAAACATAGTCAGTAAGAAGAGTCAGTCTTCTTGTCCTTAAGTCGGCATTGTGCCTTTTGTATTTAATTCCGATCCAATTTCTGTGTTTCATCGGCAATAAGGTCAGAGGGATATAGCAAACCTGAAGTGAAGCTTCGGAATCTATAACTAGTGTCACAGGAATGGTTCAAAACATAGACAGTAGGAAGAATCAGTCTTCTTGTACTTAAGTCGGCATTGTGCCTTTTGTAATTAATTCCGATGCCATTTCTGTGTTTCATCGACAATAAGAAGGTCAGAGGGATACAGTAAACTTGAAGTGAAGCATCGGAATGCAAAACTAATGTCAAAGGAATGGTTCAAAACATAGACAGTAGGAAGAGTCAGTCTTCTTGTACTTAAGTTGGCACTGTGCCTTTTGTATTTAATTCCGATGCAATTTCTGTGTTTCATCGTCAATACGAAAGTCAGAGGGATACAGTAAACCAGATGTGAAGCATCAGAATCAATAACTAGTGTCACAGGAATGGTTCAAAACATAGTCAGTAAAAAGATTCAGTCTTCTTGTACTTAAGTCGGCATTGTGCCTTTTGTATTTAATTCTTATGCAATTTCTGTGTTTCATCGTCAATAAGAAGGTCCAAGGGATGCAGTAAACCTGCAGTGAAGCATCGGAATCTATAAGTAGTGTCACAGGAACGGTACAAAACATAGACAGTAAGATGAGTCAGTATTCTTGTACTTAAGTCGGCATTGTGCTTTTTGTATTTATTTCCGTTGCAATTTCTGTGTTTCATCGTCAATAAGAAGGTCCAAGGGATACAGTAAACCTCAAGTGAAGCATCGGAATCTATAACTAGTGTCACAGGAATGGTTTAAATCTTAGTCAGTAGTAAGAGTCGGTCTTCATGTACTTAAGTCGGCATTGTGCCTTTTAATATGTAATTCCGATGCAATTTCAGTGTCTCATCGTCAATAAGAAGGTAGAAGGGATACAGCAGACCTGAAGTGAAGCATCGGAATCTATAACTAGTGTCACAGGAATGGTTCAAACATAGCCAGTAGGAAGAGTCAGTCTTCTTGTACTTAAGTCGGCATTGTGCCTTTTCTATTTAATTCCGATGCAATTTCTGTGTTTCATCGTCAATAAGAAGGTCCAAGGGATACAGTAAACCTGGAGTGTAGCATCGGTATCTATAACTGGTGTCACAGGAATGGTTCAAAGCATAGACAGTAAGAAGAGTCAATCTTCGTATACTTAAGTCGGCATTTTGCCTTTTGTATTTAATTCCGATGCAATTTCCGTGTTTCATCGTCAATAAGGAGGTCCAAGGGATACAGTAAACCTGGAGTGAAGCATCGGAATCTATAACTAGTGTCACTGGAATGGTTCAAAACATAGGCAGTAAGAAGAGTCAGTCTTCTTGTCCTTTAGTCGGGATAGTGCCTTTTGTATTTAATTCCGATGTAATTTCTAAGTTTCATCGTCAATACGAAGGTCCAAGGGATACAGTAAACCTGGAGTGAAGCATCGGAATCTATAACTAGTGTCACAGGAATGGTTCAAAACATAGACAGTAAGACGAGTCAGTCTTCTTGTACTTAATTCTGCATTGTGCCTTTTGTATTTAATTCCGATGCAATTTCTGTGTTTCATCGTCAATAAGAAGGTCCAAGGGATACAGTAAACCTGAAGTGAAGCATGGGATTTTATAACTAGTGTCACAGGAATGGTTCAAAACAAAGTCAGTAAGGAGAGTCAGTCTTCTTGTACTTAAGTCGGCATTGTCCCTTTTGTATTTAATTCCGATGCAATTTTTGTGTTTCATCGTCAATACGAAGGTACAAAGGATACAGTAAACTTGGAGTGAAGCATCGGAATCTATAACTAGTGTTACAGGAATGGTTCAAATCATAGACATTAAGAAGAGTCAGTCTTCTTGATTCTTAAGTCGGCATTGTGCTTTTGAATTTAATTCCGATGGGAATTTATGTGTTTCATCGTCAATACAAAGGTCCAAGGGATACAGTAAACCTGAAGTGAAGCATCGGAATCTATAACTAGTGTCACAGGAATGGTTCAAAACATAGGCAGTAAGAAGAGTCAGTCTTCTTGCACTTAATTCTGTATTGTGCCTTTTGTATTTAATTCCGATGCAATTTCTGTGTTTCATCGTCAATAAGAAGGTCCAAGGGATACAGTAAACCTGAAGTGAAGCACCGGAATTTTATAACTAGTGTCACAGGAATGGTTCAAAACATAGTCAGTAAGAAGAGTCAGTCTTCTTGTCCTTAAGTCGGCATTGTGCCTTTTCTATTTATTTCCGATGCAATTTCTGTGTTTCATTGTCAATAAGAAGGTCCAAGGGATATAGTAAACCTGGAGTGAAGCATCGGTATCTATAACTAGTGTCACAGGAATGGTTCAAAACATAGACAGTAAGAAGAGTCAGTCTTCTAGTACTTACGTCGACATTGTGCCTTTTCTATTTAATTCCGATGCTATTTCTGTTTCTTCGTCAATAAGAAGGTCAGATGGATACAACAAACCTGAAGTGAAGCATCGGAATCTATAACTAGTGTCACAGGAATGGTTCAAACAAAGTCAGTTAGAAGAGTCAGTCTTCTTGTCCTTAAGTCGGCATTGTGCCTTTTTTATTTAATTCCGATGCAATTTCTGTGTTTCATCGTCAATAAGAAGGTCAGAGGGACACAGTAAACCTGAAGTGAAGCATCGAAATCCATAACTAGTGTCACAGGAATGGTTCAAAACAAAGTCAGTAAGAAGAGTTAGTCTTCGTCTACTTAAGTCGGCATTGTGCCTTTTGTATTTAATACCGATGCAATTTCTGTGTTTCATCGTCAATACGAAGGTCCAAGTGATACAGTAAACCTGGAGTGAAGCATCGGAATCTATAACTAGTGTCACAGGAATGGTTCAAACATAGTCAGTAAGAAGAGTCAGTCTTCATGTACTTAAGTCGGCATTGTGCCTTTTCTATTTAATTCCGATCAATTTCTGTCTTTCATCGTCAATAAGAAGGTCAGAGGGATACAATAAACCTGATGTGAAGCATCGGAATCCATAACTAGTGTCACAGGAATGGTTGAAAACAAAGTCAATAAGAAAAGTCAGTCTTCTTGTCCGTAAGTCAGCATTGTGCCTTTTGTAATTAATTCCGATGCAATTTCTGTGTTTCATCGTCAATAAGAAGGTCAGAAGGATACAGTAAACCTGAAGTGAAGCATCGGAATCCATAACTAGTGTTACAGGAATGGTTCAAAACATAGTCAGTAAGATGAGTCAGTATTCTTGTACTTAAGTCGGCATTGTGCTTTTTGTATTTATTTCCGTTGCAATTTCTGTGTTTCATCGTCAATAAGAAGGTCCAAGGGCTACAGTAAACCTCAAGTGAAGCATCGGAATCTATAACTAGTGTCACAGGAATGGTTCAAATCTTAGTCAGTAGTAAGAGTCGGTCTTCATGTACTTAAGTCGGCATTGTGCCTTTTAATATGTAATTCCGATGCAATTTCAGTGTCTCATCGTCAATAAGAAGGTAGAAGGGATACAGTAGACCAGACGTGAAGCATCGGAATCTATAACTAGTGTCACAGGAATGGTTCAAACATAGCCAGTAGGAAGAGTCAGTCTTCTTGTACTTAAGTCGGCATTGTGCCTTTTCTATTTAATTCCGATGCAATTTCTGTGTTTCATCGTCAATAAGAAGGTCCAAGGAATACAGTAAACCTGGAGTGTAGCATCGGTATCTATAACTGGTGTCACAGGAATGGTTCAAAGCATAGACAGTAAGAAGAGTCAATCTTCGTATACTTAAGTCGGCATTTTGCCTTTTGTATTTAATTCCGATGCAATTTCCGTGTTTCATCGTCAATAAGAAGGTCCAAGGGATACAGTAAACCTCAAGTGAAGCATCGGAATCTATAACTAGTGTCACAGGAATGGTTCAAATCTTAGTCAGTAGTAAGAGTCGGTCTTCATGTACTTAAGTCGGCATTGTGCCTTTTAATATGTAATTCCGATGCAATTTCAGTGTCTCATCGTCAATAAGAAGGTAGAAGGGATACAGTAGACCTGAAGTGAAGCATCGGAATCTATAACTAGTGTCACTGGAATGGTTCAAAAACATAGGCAGTAAGAAGAGTCAGTCTTCTTGTCCTTTAGTCGGGATAGTGCCTTTTGTATTTAATTCCGATGTAATTTCTAAGTTTCAACGTCAACACGAAGGTCCAAGGGATACAGTAAGCCTGGAGTGAAGCATCGGAATCTATAACTAGTGTCACAGGAATGGTTCAAAACATAGACAGTAAGACGAGTCAGTCTTCTTGTACTTAATTCTGCATTGTGCCTTTTGTATTTAATTCCGATGCAATTTCTGTGTTTCATCGTCAATAAGAAGGTCCAAGGGATACAGTAAACCTGAAGTGAAGCATGGGATTTTATAACTAGTGTCACAGGAATGGTTCAAAACAAAGTCAGTAAGGAGAGTCAGTCTTCTTGTACTTAAGTCGGCATTGTCCCTTTTGTATTTAATTCCGATGCAATTTTTGTGTTTCATCGTCAATACGAAGGTACAAAGGATACAGTAAACTTGGAGTGAAGCATCGGAATCTATAACTAGTGTCACAGGAATGGTTCAAATCATAGACATTAAGAAGAGTCAGACTTCTTGATTCTTAAGTCGGCATTGTGCTTTTGAATTTAATTCCGATGGAATTTCTGTGTTTCATCGTCAATACAAAGGTCCAAGGGATACAGTAAACCTGAAGTGAAGCATCGGAATCTATAACTAGTGTCACAGGAATGGTTCAAAACATAGGCAGTAAGAAGAGTCAGTCTTCTTGCACGTAATTCTGCATTGTGCCTTTTGTATTTAATTCCGATGCAATTTCTGTGTTTCATCGTCAATAAGAAGGTCCAAGGGATACAGTAAACCTGAAGTGAAGCACCGGAATTTATAACTAGTGTCACAGGAATGGTTCAAAACATAGTCAGTAAGAAGAGTCAGTCTTCTTGTCCTTAAGTCGGCATTGTGCCTTTTCTATTTATTTCCGATGCAATTTCTGTGTTTCATCGTCAATAAGAAGGTCCAAGGGATATAGTAAACCTGGAGTGAAGCATCGGTATCTATAACTAGTGTCACAGGAATGGTTCAAAACATAGACAGTAAGAAGAGTCAGTCTTCTAGTACTTACGTCGACATTGTGCCTTTTCTATTTAATTCCGATGCTATTTCTGTGTTTCTTCGTCAATAAGAAGGTCAGATGGATACAACAAACCTGAAGTGAAGCATCGGAATCTATAACTAGTGTCACAGGAATGGTTCAAACAAAGTCAGTTAGAAGAGTCAGTCTTCTTGTCCTGTCGTCATTGTGCCTTTTGTATTTAATTCCGATGCAATTTCTGTGTTTCATCGTCAATAAGAAGGTCAGAGGGACACAGTAAACCTGAAGTGAAGCATCGAAATCCATAACTAATGTCACAGGAATGGTTCAAAACAAGGTCAGTAAGAAGAGTTAGTCTTCGTCTACTTAAGTCGGCATTGTGCCTTTTGTATTTAATACCGATGCAATTTCTGTGTTTCATCGTCAATACGAAGGTCCAAGTGATACAGTAAACCTGGAGTGAAGCATCGGAATCTATAACTAGTGTCACAGGAATGGTTCAAACATAGTCAGCAAGAAGAGTCAGTCTTCATGTACTTAAGTCGGCATTGTGCCTTTTCTATTTAATTCCGATCAATTTCTGTCTTTCATCGTCAATAAGAAGGTCAGAGGGATACAATAAACCTGATGTGAAGCATCGGAATCTATAACTAGTGTCACAGGAATGGTTGAAAACAAAGTCAATAAGAAAAGTCAGTCTTCTTGTCCGTAAGTCAGCATTGTGCCTTTTGTATTTAATTCCGATGCAATTTCTGTGTTTCATCGTCAATAAGAAGGTCAGAGGGATACAGTAAACCTGAAGTGAAGCATCGGAATCCATAACTAGTGTTACAGGAATGGTTCAAAACATAGTCAGTAAGAAGAGTTAGTCTTCTTGTACTTAAGTCGGCGTTGTGCCTTTTGTATTTAATTCCGATGCAATTTCTGTGTCTCATCGTCAATAAGAAGGTCCAAGGGATAATGTAAACCTGGAATGAAGCATCTGAATCAGTAACTAGTGTCACAGGAATGGTTCAAATCAAAGACAGTAAGAAGAGTCAGTCTTCGTGTACTTCAGTCGGCATTTTGCCTTTTGTATTTAATTCCGATGCAATTTTTGTGTTTCATCGTCAATGAGAAGGTCCAAGGGATACATTAAACCTGAAGTGAAGCATCGGGGTCTATAACTAGTGTCACAGGAATCGTTCAAAACATAGTCAGAAAGGATAGTCAGTCTTCTTGTACTTCAGTCGGCATTGTGCCTTTTCTATTTAATTCCGATGAAATTTCTGTGTTTCATCGTCAATAAGAAGGTCAGAGGGGCACAGTAAACCTGAAGTGAAGCATCGGAATCCATAACTAGTGTCACAGGAATGGTTCAAAACATAGTCAGTAAGAAGAGTTAGTCTTCTTCTACTTATGTCGGCATTGTGCCTTTTGTATTTAATTCCGATGCAATTTCTGTGTTTCATTATCAATAAGAAGGACCAAGGGATACAGTAAACCTGGAGTGAAGCATCGGAGTCTATAACTAGTGTTACAGGACTGTTTCAAAAATAGACAGTAAGAAGAGTCAGTCTTCTTGAACTTAATTCGGCATTGTGCCATTTGTATTTAATTCCGATGCAATTCCTGTGTTTCATCGTCAATACGAAGGTCCAAGGGATACAGTAACCCTGGAGTGAAGCATCGGAATCTATAACTAGTGTCACAGGAATGGTTCAAAACATACAAAGTAAGAAGAGTCAGTCCTCTGTACTTAAGTTGGCATTTTGCCTTTTGTATTTAATTCCGATGCAATTTCTGTGTTTCATCGTCAATAAGAAGGTCCAAGGGATACAGTAAACCTCAAGTTAAGCATCGGAATCTATAACTAGTATCACAGGGATGGTTCAAAACATAGACAGTAAGAAGAGTCAGTCTTCTTGTACTTAAGTCATCATTGTGCATTTTCTATTTAATTCTGTTGCAATTTCTGTGTTTCATCGTTAATAGGATGGTCCAAGGGATACAGTAAACCTGGAGTGAAGCATCGGAATCTATAACTAATGTCACAGGAATGGTTCAAATCATAGGCAGTAAGAAGAGTCAGTCTTCTCTTCCGTAAGTCGGCATTGTGCCCTTTGCATTTTATTCCGATGCAATTTCTGTGTTTTATCGTCATTAAGAAGGTCCATGGGATACAGTAAACCTGGAGTGAAGCATCGGAGTCTAAAACTAGTGTCACAGGACTGGTTCAAAAATAGACAGTAAGAAGAGTCAGTCTTCTTGTACTTAATTCGGCATTGTGCCTTTTGTATTTAATTCCGATGCAATTTCTGTGTTTCATCGTCAATAAGAATGTCAGAGGGATACAGTTAACCTGAAGTGAACCTTCGGAATCCATAACTAGTGTCACAGGAATGGTTCAAAACATAGTCAGTAAGAAGAGTCAGTCTTCTAGAACTTAAGTCGGCTTTGTGCATTTTCTATTTAATTCCGATGCAAATTCTGTGTTTCATCGTCAATAAGACGGTCAGAGGGATACAGTAAACCTGAAGTGAAGCATCGGAATCTATAACTAGTGTCACAGGAATGGTTCAAAACATAGACATTTGGAAGAGGCAGTCTTCTTGTACTTAAGTCGGCATTGTGCCTTTTGTATTTAATTCCGATGCAATTTCTGTGTTTCATCGTCAATAAGAAGGTCCAAGTGATACAGTAAACCTGAAGTGAAGCATCGGAAACAATAACTTGTGTCACAGGAATGGGTCAAATCATAGTCAGTAAGAAGAGTCAGTCTTCTTGTACTTAAGTTGGCATTGTGCCTTTCGTATTTAATTCCGATGCAATTTCTGTGTTTCACCGGCAATGAGAAGGTCAGAGGGATACAGTAAACCTGAAGTGAAGCATCGGAATCTATAACTAGTGTCACAGGAATGTTTCAAACATAGACAGTATGAAGAGTCAGTCTTCTTGTACTTAAGTCGGCATTGTGCCTTTTGTATTTAATTCCGATGCAATTTCTGTGTTTCATCGTCAATAAAAAGGTCAGAGGGATACAGTAAACCTGAAGTGAAGCATCGGAATCTATAACTAGTGTCACAGGAATTGTTCAAAACATAGTAAGTGAGAAGAGGCAGTCTCCTTGTCCATTAGTCGGCATCGTGCTTCTTGTATTTGATTCCAATGCAATTTCTGTGTTTCATCGTCAATAAGAAGGTCCAAGGGATACAGTAAACCTGGAGTGAAGCATCGGAAACTATAACTAGTGTCACAGGAATGGTTCAAAACATAGTAAGAAGAGTCAGTCTTCTTGTACTTAAGTCTTCATTGTGCCTTTTCTATTTAATTCCGATGCAATTTCTGTGTTTCATCGTCAATAAGAACGTCCAAGGGGTACAGTAAACCGGAAGTGAAGCATCGGAATCTATAACTAGTGTCAATGGAATGGTTCAAAACATAGACAGAAAGAAGAGTCAATCTTCTTGTACTTAAGTCGGCATTGTGCCTTTTGTATTTAATTCCGATGCAAC
Source organism: Schistocerca piceifrons (assembly GCF_021461385.2). NCBI lineage: Eukaryota > Metazoa > Arthropoda > Insecta > Orthoptera > Acrididae > Schistocerca > Schistocerca piceifrons. Next base: position 225,526 of record NW_025728002.1, on the reverse strand, counting down.
TTCTGTGTTTCATCGTCAATAAGGTCAGAGGGATACAGTACACCTGAAGTGAAGCATCGGAATCTATAACTAGTGTCACACTAATGGTTCAAAACAAAGTCAGTAAGAAGAGTCAGTCTTCTTGTCCTTAAGTCGGCATTGTGCCTTTTGTATTTAATTCAGATGCAATTTCTGTGTTTCATCGTCAATAAGAAGGTCCAAGGGATACAGTAAACCTGAAGTGAAGCATCGGAATCTACAACTAGTGTCATAGGATTGGTTCAAAGCATAGACAGTAAGAAGAGTCAATCTCCTTTTACGTAAGTCGGCATTGTGCCTTTTCTATTTATTTCCGATGCAATTTCTGTGTTTCATCGTCAATAAGAAGGTCAGAGGGATACAGTAAACCTGAAGTGAAGCATCGGAATCTATAACTAATGTCACAGGAATGGTTCAAACATAGTCAGTAAGAAGAGTCAGTCTACTTGTACTTAATTCGGCAATGTGCCTTTTGTATTTAATTCCGATGCAATTTCTGTGTTTCATCGTCAATAAGAAGGTCCAAGGGATACAGTAAACCTGGAGTGAATCATCGGAATCTATAACTAGAGTCACAGAATTGGTTCAAAACATAGGCAGTAAGAAAAGTCAGTCTTCTTGTACTTAAGTCGGCATTGTGCCTTTTGTATTTAATTCCGATGCAATTTCTGTGTTTCATCGTCAATAAGAAGGTCCATGGGGTTCAGTAAACCTGAAGTGATGCATCGGAATCTATAACTAGTGTCACTGGATTGGTTCAAAAGATAGACAGTAAGAAGAGTCAGTCTTCTTGTACTTAAGTCGGCATTGTGCCTTATGTATCTAATTCCGATGCAATTTCTGTGACTCATCGTCAATAAGAAGGTCCCAGGGATACAGTAAACCTGAAGTGAAGCATCGGAATCTATAACTAGTGTCACAGGAATGGTTCAAAACATAGTCAGTAAGAAGAGTCAGTCTTCTTGTCCTTAAGACGGCATTGTGACTGTTGTATTTAATCCGTTGCAATTTCTGTGTTTCATCGGCAATAAGGTCAGAGGGATACAGTACACCTGAAGTGAAGCATCGGAATCTATATAGCTAGTGTCACACTAATGGTTCAAAACAAAGTCAGTAAGAAGAGTCAGTCTTCTTGTCCTTAAGTCGGCATTGTGCCTTTTGTATTTAATTCACATGCAATTTCTGTGTTTCATCGTCAATATGAAGGTCCAAATGATACGGTAAACCTGGAGTGTAGCATCGGAATCTATAACTAGTGTCTCAGGAATTGTTCAAAACATAGACAGTAACAAGAGTCAGTCTTCGTGTACTTAAGCCGGCATTGTGCCTTTCGTATTTAATTCCGATGCAATTTCTGTGCTTCACCGTCAATAAGAAGGTCAGAGGGATACAGTAAACCTGAAGTGAAACATCGGAATCTATAACTAGTGTCAAAGGAATGGTTCAAACATAGACAGTAAGAAGACTCAGTCTTCTTGGACTTAAGTCTGCATTGAGCCTTTTGTATTTAATTCCGATGCAATATCTGTGTTTCATCGTCAATAAGAAGGTCAGAGGGATACAGCAAACCGGAAGTGAAGCATCGGAATCTGTAACTAGTGTCACAGGAATGGTGCAAGTCATTGTCAATAAGAAGAGTCGGTCTAGATGTACTTAAGTCGGCATTGTGCCTTTTGTATTTAATTCCGATGCAATTTCTGTGTTTCATCGTTAATAAGAACGTACAAGGGATACAGTAAACCGAAGTGAAGCATCGGAATCTATAACTAGTGTCAAAGGAATGGTTCAAACATAGACAGTAAGAAGAGTCAGTCTTCTTGTATTTAAGTACTTGTACTAGTGTCACAGGAATGGTTCAAAACATAGACAGTAGGGAGAATCAGTGTTGTTGTACTTATGTCGGCATTGTGCCTTTTGTATTTAATTCCGATTCAATTTCTGTGTTTCATCGTCAATAAGAATGTCCAAGGGATACAGTAAACCTGAAGTGAAGCATCGGAATCTACAAGTAGTTTCACAGGATTGGTTCAAAACATAGACAGTAAGATGAGTCAACCTTCTTGCACTTAAGTTGGCATTGTGCCTTTTCTATTGAAATCCGATGCAATTTCTGTGTTTCATCGTCAATAAGAATGTCAGAGGGATACAGTAAAACTGAAGTGAAGCATCGGAATCTATAACTAGTGTCACAGGAATGGTTCAAAACATAGTCAGTAAGACGAGCCAGTCTTCTTGAACTTAAGTCGGCATTGTGCCTTTTCTATTTAATTCCGATGCAATTTCTGTGTTTCATCGTGAATAACAAGGTCCATGGGATACAGTAAACCTAGAGTGGGGCATCGGAATCTATAACTAGTGTCCATGGAATGGTTCAAAACATAGACAGTAAGAGGAGTCAGTCTTCTTGTACTTAAGTCGCCATTGTGCCTTTTGTATTTAATTCCGATGCAATTTCTGTGTTTCATCGTCAATAAGGAGGTGCAAGGGATACAGTAAACCTGAAGTGAAGCATCGGAGTCCTTAACTAGTGTCACAGGAATGGTTCAAATCATAGTCTGTAAAAAGAGTCAGTCTTCTTGTACTTAAGTCGGCATTGTGCATTTGTATTTAATTTTGATGCAATTTCTTTGTTTCATCGTCAATAAGAATGTCCAAGGGATACAGTAAACCTGAAGTGAAGCATCGGAATCTATAACTAGTGTCACAGGAATGGTTGAAATCATAGTCAATAAGAAGAGTCGGTCTTCATGTACTTGAGTCGGCTTCGTGCCATTTGTATTTAATTCGGATGCAATTTCTGTGTTTCATCGTCAATAAGAAGGTACAAGGGATACAGTAAACATGAAGTGAAGCATCGGAACCTATAACTAATGTCACAGGAATGGTTCAAACCATAGACAGTAAGAAGAGTCAGTGTTCTTGTACTTAACTCGGCATTGTGCCTTTTGTATTTAATTCCGATGCAATTTCTGTGTTTCATTGTCAATAAGAAGGTCCAAGGGATACAGTAAACCTGAAGTGAAGCATCGGAATCTACAACTAGTGTCACAGGATTGGTTCAAAACATAGACAGTAAGAAGAGTCAGTCTTCTTGTACATAAGTCGGCATTGAGCCGTTTCTATTTAATTCCGATGCAATTTCTGTGATTCATCGTCAATAAGATTGTCCAAGGGATACAGTAAACCTGAAGTGAAGCATCGGACTCTATAACTAGTGTCACAGAAATGGTTCAAAACATAGACAGTCGGAAGAGTGAGTCTTCTTTTCCTTAAGTCGGCATTGTGCCCTTTGTATTTAAATACGATGGAATTTCTGTGTCTCATCGTCAATAAGGAGGTCCAAGTGAATCAGTAAACCTGAAGTGAAGCATCGGAATTATAACTAGTGTCGCCGGAATGTTTCAAAACATAGACAGTACGAAGAGACAGTCTTCTTGTACTTAAGTCGGCATTGGGCCATTTGTATTTAATTCCGATGCAATTTCTGTGTTTCATCGTCAATAAGAAGGTCCAAGAGACACAGTAAACCTGGAGTGATGCATCGGAATCTATAACTAGTGTCACAGGAATGGTTCAATTCATAGACAGTAAGATGAGTCAGTCTTCGTGTACTTAAGTCGGCATTTTGCCTTTAGTATTTAATGCCGATGCAATTTCTCTGTTTCATCGTCAATAAGAAGGTCCAAGGGATACAGGAAACCTGAAGTGAAGCATCGGAATCTATAACTAGTGTCACAGGAATGGTTCAAAGCATAGTCAGTAAGAAGAGTCAGTCTTCTTGAACTTAAGTCGGCATTGTGCCTTTTCTATTTAATTCCGATGCAATTTCTGTGTTTCATCGTGAATAACAAGGTCCAAGGGATACAGTAAACCTGGAGTGGTGCATCGGAATCTATAACTAGTGTCCATGGAATGGTTCAAAACATAGACAGTAAGAAGAGTCAGTCTTCTTGTACTTAAGTCGGCATTGTGCCTTTTGTATTTAACTCCGATGCCTTTTCTGTGTTTCATCGTCAATAAGAAGGTCCAAGCGATACAGTAAACCTGAAGTGAAGCGTCGGAATCTATAACTAGTGTCACACTAATGGTTCAAAACAAAGTCAGTAAGAAGAGTCAGTCTTCTAGTACATAAGTCGGCATTGTGCCTTTTGTATTTAATTCCGATGCAATTTCTGTGTTTCATCGACAATAAGAAGGTCAGAGGGATACAGTAAACCCGAAGTGAAGCATCGGAATCTATAACTAGTGTCACTGGAATGGTTCAAATTATAGACAGTTAGAAGTGTGAGTCTTCTTGTACTTAAGTCGGCATTGTGCCCTTTGTATTTAAATACGATGCAATTTCTGTGTTTCATCGTCAATAAGAAGGTCCAACGGATACAGTAAACCTGGAGTGGAGCATCGGAATCTATAGCTAGTGTCACAGGAATGGTTGGAAACATAGAAAGTAAGAAGAGTCAGTGTTCGTGTACATAAGTCGGCATTTTGCCTTTTGTATTTAATTCCGATGCAATTTCTGTGTTTCATCGTCAATAAGGAGGTCCAAGGGATACAGTAAACCTGAAGTGAAGCATCGGAGTCCTTAACTAGTGTCACAGGAATGGTTCAAAACATAGTCAGTAAGAAGAGTCAGTCTTCTTGTACATAAGTCGGCATTGTGCCGTTTCTATTTAATTCAGATGCAATTTCTGTGTTTCATCGTCAATAAGAAGGTACAAGGGATACAGTAAACATTAAGTGAAGCATCGGAACCTATAACTAATGTCATGGGAATGGTTCAAACCATAGACAGTAAGAAGAGTCAGTGTTCTTGTACTTAACTCGGCATTGTGCCTTTTCTATTTAATTCCGATGCAATTTCTGTGTTTCATCGTCAATAAGGAGGTCCAAGGGATACAGTAAACCTGAAGTGAAGCATCGGAGTCCTTAACTAGTGTCACAGGAATGGTTCAAAACATACTCAGTAAGAAGAGTCAGTCTTCTTGTACATAAGTCGGCATTGTGCCGTTTCTATTTAATTCAGATGCAATTTCTGTGTTTCATCGTCAATAAGAAGGTACAAGGGATACAGTAAACATTAAGTGAAGCATCGGAACCTATAACTAATGTCATGGGAATGGTTCAAACCATAGACAGTAAGAAGAGTCAGTGTTCTTGTACTTAACTCGGCATTGTGCCTTTTGTATTTAATTCCGATGCAATTTCTGTGTTTCATCGGCAATAAGAAGGTCCAAGGGATACAGTAAACCTGAAGTGAAGCATCGGAATCTATAACTAGTGTCACAGGAATGGTTGAAATCATTGTCAATAAGAAGAGTCGGTCTTCATGTACTTGAGACGGCTTCGTGCCATTTGTATTTAATTCGGATGCAATTTCTGTGTTTCATCGTCAATAAGAAGGTACAAGGGATACAGTAAACATTAAGTGAAGCATCGGAACCTATAACTAATGTCATGGGAATGGTTCAAACCATAGACAGTAAGAAGGGTCAGTGTTCTTGTACTTAACTCGGCATTGTGCCTTTTGTATTTAATTCCGATGCAATTTCTGTGTTTCATCGGCAATAAGAAGGTCCAAGGGATACAGTAAACCTGAAGTGAAGCATCGGAATCTACAACTAGTGTCACAGGATTGGTTCAAAACATAGACAGTAAGAAGAGTCAGTCTTCTTGTACATATGTCGGCATTGTGCCGTTTCTATTTAATTCCGATGCAATTTCTGTGTTTCATCGTCAATAAGAAGGTCAGAGGGATACAGTAAACCTGAAGTGAAGTATCGGAATCTATAACTAGTGTCACATGAAAGGTTCAAAACACAGTCAGTAAGAAGAGTCAGTCTTCTTGAACATAAGTCGGCATTGTGCCGTTTCTATTTAATTCCGATGCAATTTCTGTGTTTCATCGTCAATAAGTAGGTCAGAGGGATACAGTAAACCTGAAGTGAAGCATCGGAATCTGTAACTAGTGTCACTGGAATGGCTCAAAATATAGACAGTTAGAAGTGTGAGTCTTCTTGTACTTAAGTCGGCATTGTGCCTTTTGTATTTAATTCCGATGCAATTTCTGTGATTCATCGTCAATAAGAATGTCCAAGGGATACAGTAAACCTGAAGTGAAGCATCGGACTCTATAACTAGTGTCACAGAAATGGTTCAAAACATAGACAGTCGGAAGAGTGAGTCTTCTTTTCCTTAAGTCGGCATTGTGCCCTTTGTATTTAAATACGATGCAATTTCTGTGTTTCGTCGTCAATAAGAAGGTCCAACGGATACAGTAAACCTGGAGTGGAGCATCGGAATCTATAGCTAGTGTCACAGGAATGGTTCGAAACATAGAAAGTAAGAAGAGTCAGTGTTCGTGTACATAAGTCGGCATTTCGCCTTTTGTATTTAATTCCGATGCAATTTCTGTGTTTCATCGTCAATAAGGAGGTCCAAGGGATACAGTAAACCTGAAGTGAAGCATCGGAGTCCTTAACTAGTGTCACAGGAATGGTTCAAATCATAGTCAGTAAGAAGAGTCAGTCTTCTTGTACTTAAGACGGCATTGTGCATTTGTATTTAATTCCGATGCAATTTCTTTGTTACATCGTCAATAAGAATGTCCAAGGGATACAGTAAACCTGAAGTGAAGCATCGGAATCTATAACTAGTGTCACAGGAATGGTTGAAATCGTAGTCAATAAGAAGAGTCGGTCTTCATGTACTTGAGTCGGCTTCGTGCCATTTGTATTTAATTCGGATGCAATTTCTGTGTTTCATCGTCAATAAGAAGGTACAAGGGATACAGTAAACATGAAGTGAAGCATCGGAACCTATAACTAATGTCACAGGAATGGTTCAAACCATAGACAGTAAGAAGAGTCATTGTTCTTGTACTTAACTCGGCATTGTGCCTTTTGTATTTAATTCCGATGCAATTTCTGTGTTTCATCGTCAATAAGAAGGTCCAAGGGATACAGTAAACCTGAAGTGAAGCATCGGAATCTACAACTAGTGTCACAGGATTGGTTCAAAACATAGACAGTAAGAAGAGTCAGTCTTCTTGTACATAAGTCGGCATTGTGCCGTTTCTATTTAATTCCGATGCAATTTCTGTGTTTCATCGTCAATAAGAAGGTCAGAGGGATACAGTAAACCTGAAGTGAAGCATCGGAATCTATAACTAGTGTCACTGGAATGGTTCAAAATATAGACAGTTAGAAGTGTGAGTCTTCTTGTACTTAAGTCGGCATTGTGCCTTTTGTATTTAATTCCGATGCAATTTGTGTGTTTCATCGTCAATAAGAAGGTCCAAGGGATACAGTAAACCTGAAGTGAAGCATCGGGATCTATAACTAGTGTCACAGGAATCGATCAAAACATAGTCAGTAAGAAGAGTCAGTCTTCTTGTACGTAAGTCGGCATAGTGCTTTTTCTATTTAATTGCGATGCAATTTGTGTGTTTCATCGTCAATAAGAAGGTCCAAGAGACACAGTAAACCTGGAGTGATGCATCGGAATCTATAACTAGTGTCACAGGAATGGTTCAATTCATAGACAGTAAGATGAGTCAGTCTTCGTGTACTTAAGTCGGCATTTTGCCTTTAGTATTTAATGCCGATGCAATTTCTCTGTTTCATCGTCAATAAGAAGGTCCAAGAGACACAGTAAACCTGGAGTGATGCATCGGAATCTATAACTAGTGTCACAGGAATGGTTCAATTCATAGACAGTAAGATGAGTCAGTCTTCGTGTACTTAAGTCGGCATTTTGCCTTTAGTATTTAATGCCGATGCAATTTCTCTGTTTCATCGTCAATAAGAAGGTCCAAGGGATACAGGAAACCTGAAGTGAAGCATCGGAATCTATAACTAGTGTCCATGGAATGGTTCAAAACATAGACAGTAAGAAGAGTCAGTCTTCTTGTACTTAAGTCGGCATTGTGCCTTTTGTATTTAACTCCGATGCCTTTTCTGTGTTTCATCGTCAATAAGAAGGTCCAAGCGATACTGTAAACCTGAAGTGAAGCGTCGGAATCTATAACTAGTGTCACACTAATGGTTCAAACCAAAGTCAGTAAGAAGAGTCAGTCTTCTTGTACATAAGTCGGCATTGTGCCTTTTCTATTTAATTCCGATGCAATTTCTGTGTTTCATCGACAATAAGAAGGTCAGAGGGATACAGTAAACCCGAAGTGAAGCATCGGAATCTATAACTAGTGTCACTGGAATGGTTCAAAATATAGACAGTTAGAAGTGTGAGTCTTCTTGTACTTAAGTCGGCATTGTGCCCTTTGTATTTAAATACGATGCAATTTCTGTGTTTCATCGTCAATAAGAAGGTCCAACGGATACAGTAAACCTGGAGTGGAGCATCGGAATCTATAGCTAGTGTCACAGGAATGGTTGGAAACATAGAAAGTAAGAAGAGTCAGTGTTCGTGTACATAAGTCGGCATTTTGCCTTTTGTATTTAATTCCGATGCAATTTCTGTGTTTCATCGTCAATAAGGAGGTCCAAGGGATACAGTAAACCTGAAGTGAAGCATCGGAGTCCTTAACTAGTGTCACAGGAATGGTTCAAAACATAGTCAGTAAGAAGAGTCAGTCTTCTTGTACTTAAGTCGGCATTGTGCATTTGTATTTAATTCCGATGCAATTTCTTTGTTTCATCGTCAATAAGAATGTCCAAGGGATACAGTAAACCTGAAGTGAAGCATCGGAATCTATAACTAGTGTCACAGGAATGGTTGAAATCATTGTCAATATGAAGAGTCGGTCTTCATGTACTTGAGTCGGCTTCGTGCCATTTGTATTTAATTCGGATTCAATTTCTGTGTTTCATCGTCAATAAGAAGGTACAAGGGATACAGTAAACATGAAGTGAAGCATCGGAACCTATAACTAATGTCACAGGAATGGTTCAAACCATAGACAGTAAGAAGAGTCAGTGTTCTTGTACTTAACTCGGCATTGTGCCTTTTGTATTTAATTCCGATGCAATTTCTGTGTTTCATCGGCAATAAGAAGGTCCAAGGGATACAGTAAACCTGAAGTGAAGCATCGGAATCTACAACTAGTGTCACAGGATTGGTTCAAAACATAGACAGTAAGAAGAGTCAGTCTTCTTGTACATAAGTCGGCATTGTGCCGTTTCCATTTAATTCCGATGCAATTTCTGTGTTTCATCGTCAATAAGAAGGTCAGAGGGATACAGTAAACCTGAAGTGAAGCATCGGAATCTATAACTAGTGTCACTGGAATGGTTCAAAATATAGACAGTTAGAAGTGTGAGTCTTCTTGTACTTAAGTCGGCATTGTGCCTTTTGTATTTAATTCCGATGCAATTTCTGTGATTCATCGTCAATACGATTGTCCAAGGGATACAGTAAACCTGAAGTGAAGCATCGGACTCTATAACTAGTGTCACAGAAATGGTTCAAAACATAGACAGTCGGAAGAGTGAGTCTTCTTTTCCTTACGTCGGCATTGTGCCCTTTGTATTTAAATACGATGCAATTTCTGTGTCTCATCGTCAATAAGGAGGTCCAAGTGAATCAATAAACCTGAAGTGAAGCATCGGAATTATAACTAGTGTCGCCGGAATGTTTCAAAACATAGACAGTACGAAGAGACAGTCTTCTTGTACTTAAGTCGGCATTGGGCCATTTGTATTTAATTCCGATGCAATTTCTGTGTTTCATCGTCAATAAGAAGGTCCAAGAGACACAGTAAACCTGGAGTGATGCATCGGAATCTATAACTAGTGTCACAGGAATGGTTCAATTCATAGACAGTAAGATGAGTCAGTCTTCGTGTACTTAAGTCGGCATTTTGCCTTTAGTATTTAATGCCGATGCAATTTCTCTGTTTCATAGTCAATAAGAAGGTCCAAGGGATACAGGAAACCTGAAGTGAAGCATCGGAATCTATAACTAGTGTCACAGGAATGGTTCAAAGCATAGTCAGTAAGAAGAGTCAGTCTTCTTGAACTTAAGTCGGCATTGTGCCTTTTCTATTTAATTCCGATGCAATTTCTGAGTTTCATCGTCAATAAGAAGGTCCAAGAGACACAGTAAACCTAGAGTGATGCATCGGAATCTGTAACTAGTGTCACAGGAATGGTTCAATTCATAGACAGTAAGATGAGTCAGTCTTCTTGTACTTCAGTCAGCATTGTGCCTTTTGTATTTAACTCCGATGCCTTTTCTGTGTTTCATCGTCAATAAGAAGGTCCAAGCGATACAGTAAACCTGAAGTGAAGCGTCGGAATCTATAACTAGTGTCACACTAATGGTTCAAACCAAAGTCAGTAAGAAGAGTCAGTCTTCTTGTACATAAGTCGGCATTGTGCCTTTTCTATTTAATTCCGATGCAATTTCTGTGTTTCATCGACAATAAGAAGGTCAGAGGGATACAGTAAACCCGAAGTGAAGCATCGGAATCTATAACTAGTGTCACTGGAATGGTTCAAAATATAGACAGTTAGAAGTGTGAGTCTTCTTGTACTTAAGTCGGCATTGTGCCCTTTGTATTTAAATACGATGCAATTTCTGTGTTTCATCGTCAATAAGAAGGTCCAACGGATACAGTAAACCTGGAGTGGAGCATCGGAATCTATAGCTAGTGTCACAGGAATGGTTGGAAACATAGAAAGTAAGAAGAGTCAGTGTTCGTGTACATAAGTCGGCATTTTGCCTTTTGTATTTAATTCCGATGCAATTTCTGTGTTTCATCGTCAATAAGGAGGTCCAAGGGATACAGTAAACCTGAAGTGAAGCATCGGAGTCCTTAACTAGTGTCACAGGAATGGTTCAAAACATAGTCAGTAAGAAGAGTCAGTCTTCTTGTACTTAAGTCGGCATTGTGCATTTGTATTTAATTCCGATGCAATTTCTTTGTTTCATCGTCAATAAGAATGTCCAAGGGATATAGTAAACCTGAAGTGAAGCATCGGAATCTATAACTAGTGTCACAGGAATGGTTGAAATCATTGTCAATATGAAGAGTCGGTCTTCATGTACTTGAGTCGGCTTCGTGCCATTTGTATTTAATTCGGATGCAATTTCTGTGTTTCATCGTCAATAAGAAGGTACAAGGGATACAGTAAACATTAAGTGAAGCATCGGAACCTATAACTAATGTCATGGGAATGGTTCAAACCATAGACAGTAAGAAGAGTCAGTGTTCTTGTACTTAACTCGGCATTGTGCCTTTTGTATTTAATTCCGATGCAATTTCTGTGTTTCATCCGCAATAAGAAGGTCCAAGGGATACAGTAAACCTGAAGTGAAGCATCGGAATCTACAACTAGTGTCACAGGATTGGTTCAAAACATAGACAGTAAGAAGAGTCAGTCTTCTTGTACATAAGTCGGCATTGTGCCGTTTCTATTTAATTCCGATGCAATTTCTGTGTTTCATCGTCAATAAGAAGGTCGGAGGGATACAGTAAACCTGAAGTGAAGTATCGGAATCTATAACTAGTGTCACAGAAATGGTTCAAAACATAATCAGTAAGAAGAGTCAGTCTTCTTGATCTTAATTGGGCATTGTGCCTTTCGTGTTTAATTCCGATGCAATTTCTGTGCTTCACCGTCAATTAGAAGGTCAGAGGGATACAGCAAACTTGAAGTGAAGCATCTGAATCTATAACTAGTGTCACAGGATTGGTTCAAACATAGACAGTAAGAAGAGTCAGTCTTCTTGTACATAAGTCGGCATCGTGCCTTTTGTATTTAATTGCGATGCAATTTCTGTGTTTCATCGTCAATAAGAAGGTCAGAGGGATACAGTAAACCTGGAGTGAAGTATCGGAATCTATAACTAGTGTCACATGAAAGGTTCAAAACATAGTCAGTAAGAAGAGTCAGTCTTCTTGGACATAAGTCGGCATTGTGCCGTTTCTATTTAATTCCGATGCAATTTCTGTGTTTCATCGTCAATAAGAAGGTCAGAGGGATACAGTAAACCTGAAGTGAAGCATCGGAATCTATAACTAGTGTCACTGTTATGGTTCAAAATATAGACAGTTAGAAGAGTGAGTCTTCTTGTACTTAAGTCGGCATTGTGCCTTTTGTATTTAATTCCGATGCAATTTCTGTGATTCATCGTCAATAAGAATGTCCAAGGGATACAGTAAACCTGAAGTGAAGCATCGGACTCTATAACTAGTGTCACAGAAATGGTTCAAAACATAGACAGTCGGAAGAGTGAGTCTTCTTTTCCTTAAGTCGGCATTGTGCCCTTTGTATTTAAATACGATGCAATTTCTGTGTCTCATCGTCAATTAGAAGGTCCAAGGGAAACAGTAAACCTGAAGTGAAGCATCGGATTCTATAACTAGTGTCGCCGGAATGTTTCAAAACATAGACAGTACGAAGAGACAGTCTTCTTGTACTTAAGTCGGCATTGTGCCATTTGTATTTAATTCCGATGCAATTTCTGAGTTTCATCGTCAATAAGAAGGTCCAAGAGACACAGTAAACCTAGAGTGATGCATCGGAATCTGTAACTAGTGTCACAGGAATGGTTCAATTCATAGACAGTAAGATGAGTCAGTCTTCGAGTACTTAAGTCGGCATTTTGCCTTTAGTATTTAATGCCGATGCAATTTCTCTGTTTCATCGTCAATAAGAAGGTCCAAGGGATACAGGAAACCTGAAGTGAAGCATCGGAATCTATAACTAGTGTCACAGGAATGGTTCAAAACATAGTCAGTAAGAAGAGTCAGTCTTCTTGAACTTAAGTCGGCATTGTGCCTTTTCTATTTAATTCCGATGCAATTTCTGTGTTTCATCGTGAATAACAAGGTCCAAGCGATACAGTAAACCTGGAGTGGTGCATCGGAATCTATAACTAGTGTCCATGGAATGGTTCAAAACATAAACAGTAAGAAGAGTCAGTCTTCTTGTACTTAAGTCGGCATTGTGCCTTTTGTATTTAACTCCGATGCCTTTTCTGTGTTTCATCTACTATAAGAAAGTCAGAGGGATACAGTAAACCTGAAGTGAAGCATCGAAATTTATACCTAGTGTCACAGGAATGGTTCAAAACATAGTCAGTAAGAAGAGTCAGTCTTCTTGTCCTTAACTCGGCATTGTGCCTTTTGTATTTAATTCCGATGCAATTTTTGTGTTTCATCGTCAATGAGATGGTCCAAGGGATATAGTAAACCTGGAGTAAAACATCGGAATCTATAACTAGTGTCACAGGAATGGTTCAAAACATAGACAGTAAGAAGAGTCAGTCTTCTTGTACGTAAGTCGGCATTGTGCCTTTAGTATTTAATTCCGATGCAATTTCTGTGTTTCATCGTCAATAAGAAGGTCCAAGCGATACAGTAAACCTGAAGTGAAGCATCGGAATCTATAACTAGTGTCACACTAATGGTTCAAAACAAAGTCAGTAAGAAGAGTCAGTCTTCTTGTCCTTAAGTCGGCATTGTGCCTTTTGTATTTAATTCCGATACAATTTTGTGTTTCATCGTCAATAAGAATGTCCAAGGGATACAGTAAACCTGAAGTGAAGCATCGGAATCTACAACTAGTGTCACAGGATTGGTTCAAAACATAGACAGTAAGAAGAGTCTGTCTTCTTGTACTTAAGTCGGCATTGTGCCTTTTCTATTTTATACCGATGCAATCTCTGTGTATCATCGTCAATAAGAAGGTCAGAGTGATACAGTAAACCTGAAGTGAAGTATCGGAATCTGTAACTAGTGTCACAGAAATGGTTCAAAACATAGTCAGTAAGAAGAGTCAGTCTTCTTGATCTTAATTGGGCATTGTGCCTTTCGTATTTAATTCCGATGCAATTTCTATGCTTCACCGTCAATTAGAAGGTCAGAGGGATACAGTAAACTTGAAATGAAGCAGCGGAATCTATAACTAGCGTCACAGGAATGGTTCAAACATAGAGAGTAAGAAGAGTCAGTCTTCTTGTACATAAGTCGGCATCGTGCCTTTTGTATTTATTTGCGATGCAATTTCTGTGTTTCATCGTCAATAAGAAGGTCAGAGGGATACAGTAAACCGGAAGTGAAGCATCGGAATCTATAACTAGTGTCACAGGAATGGTTCAAAGCATAGTCAGTAAGAAGAGTCAGTCTTCTTGTCCTGAAGTCGGCATTGAGCATTTTGTATTTAATTCCGACGCAATTTCTGTGTTTCATCGTCAATAAGAAGGTCCAAGAGATACAGTAAACCTGACGTGAAGGATCGGAGTCAATAACTAGTGTCACAGGAATGGTTCAAAACATAGTCAGTAAGAAGAGTCAGTCGTCTTGTACTTAATTCGGCATTGTGCCTTTCGTATTAAATTCCGATGCAATTTCTGTGCTTCACCGTCAATAAGATGGTCAGAGGGATACGGTAAACCTGAAGTGAAGCATCGGAATCTATAACTAGTGTCACAGCAATGGTTCAAACATAGACAGTAAGATGAGTCAGTCTTCTTGTACTTAAGTCGGCATTGTGCCTTTTGTATTTAATTCCGATGCAATTTCTGTGTTTCATCGTTCATAAGAAGGTCAAAGTGATACAGTAAACCAGAAGTGAAGCATCGGAATCTATAACTAGTGTCACAGGAATGGTTCAAAACATAGTCACTAAGAAGAGTCAGTCTTCTTGTACTTAAGTCGGCATTGTGCCTTTTGTATGTAGTTCCGATGCAATTTCTGTGTTTCATCGTCAATAGGAAGGTCGAAGGTATACAGTAAACCTGAAGTGAAGCATCGGAATCTATAACTAGTGTCACTGGAATGGTTCAAAATATAGACAGTAAGAAGAGTGAGTCTTCTTGTACTTGAGTCGGCATTGTGCCTTTTGTATTTAAATCCGATGCAATTTCTGTGATTCATCATCAATAAGAAGGTCCAAGGGATACAGTAAACCTGAAGTGAAGCATCGGACTCTATAACTAGTGCCACAGAAATGGTTCAAATCATAGACAGTAGGAAGAGTCAGTCTTCTTATTCTTAAGTCGGCATTGTGCTCTTTGTATTTAAATCCGATGCAATTTCTGTGTTTCATCGTCAATAAGAAGGTCCAAGGGAAACAGTAAACCTGAAGTGAAGCATCAGAATCAATAACTAGTGTCACATGAATGGTTCAAAACACAGAAAGTACGAAGAGACACTCTCCTTGTACTTAAGTAGGCTTTGTGCCATTTGTATTTAATTCCGAT
Organism: Schistocerca piceifrons; assembly: GCF_021461385.2. Classification (NCBI taxonomy): domain Eukaryota; kingdom Metazoa; phylum Arthropoda; class Insecta; order Orthoptera; family Acrididae; genus Schistocerca; species Schistocerca piceifrons. The sequence continues at coordinate 210,343 of NW_025728002.1, read as the reverse complement.
GCAATGTCTGTGTTTCATCGTCAATAAGAAGTTCCAAGGGATACAGTAAACCTGGAGTGAAGCATCGGAATCTATGACTAGTGTCACAGGAATGGTTCATAACATAGACAGTAAGAAGAGTCAGGCTTTTTGTACTTAGGTCGGCATTGTGCCTTTTCTATTTAATTCCGATGCCATTTCTGTGTTTCATCGTGAATAACAAGGTCCAAGGGATACAGTAAACCTCAAGTGAAGCATCGAAATCTATAACTAGTGTCACAGGAATGGTTCAAAAGCATAGACAGTAAGAAGAGTCAGTCTTTTTGCACTTAAGTCGGCATTGTGCATTTTGTATTTAATTCCTTTGCCATTTCTGTGTTTCATCGTCTATAAGAAAGTCAGAGGGATACAGTAAACCTGAAGTGAAGCATCGGAATCTATAGCTAGTGTCACAGGAATGGTTAAAAACATAGTCAGTAAGAAGAGTCAGTCTTCTTGTCCTTAAGTCGGCATTGTGGGTTTTGTATTTAATTCCGATGCAATTTCTGTGCATCATCGTCAATAAGATGGTCCAAGGGATACAGTAAACCTGGAGTAAAGCATCGGAATCTATAACTAGTGTCACAGGAATGGTTCAAAACATAGACAGTAAGAAGAGTCAGTCTTCTTGTACTTAAGTCGGCATTGTGCCTTTTGTATTTAATTCCGATGCAATTTCTGTGTTTCATCGTCAATAAGAAGGTCCAAGGGATATAGTAAACCTAAAGTGAAGCATCGGAATCTATAACTAGTGTGACAGGAATGGTTCAAATCTTAGTCAGTAGGAAGAGTCGGTCTTCATGTACCTAAGTCGGCATTGTGCCTTTTGTATTTAATTCCGATGCAATTTCTGTGTTTCATCGTCAATAAGAAGGTCCAAGCGATACAGTAAACCAGAAGTGAAGCATCGGAATCTATAATTTGTGTCACACTAATGGTTCAAAGCAAAGTCAGTAAGAAGAGTCAGTCTTCTTGTCCTGAAGCCGGCAATGTGCTTTTTGTATTTAGTTCCGATACAATTTTGTGTTTCATCGTCAATAAGAATGTCCAAGCGATACAGTAAACCTGAAGTGAAGCATCGGAATCAATAACTAGTGACACAGGAATGGTTCAAATCATTGTCAATAAGAAGAGTCGGTCTTCATGTACTTAAGTCGGCATTGTGCCTTTTGTATTTAATTCCGATGAAATTTCTGTGTTTCATCGTCAATAAGAAAGTACAAGGGATACAGTAAACCTGAAGTGAAGCATCGGAATCTATAACTGGTGTCACAGGAATGGTTCAAAGCATAGACAGTAGGAAGAGTCAGTGTTCTTGTACTTAAGTCGGCATTGTGCCTTTTGTATTTAATTCCGATGCAATTTCTGTGTTTCATCTTCAATAAGAAGTTCCAAGGGATACAGTAAACCTGAAGTGAAGCATCGGAATCTACAACTAGTGTCACAGGATTGGTTCAAACATAGCCAGTAAGAAGAGTCAGTCTTCTTGTACTTAAGTCGGCATTGTGCGTTTTGTATTTAATTCCGATGCAATTTCTGTGTTTCATCGTTCATAAGAAGGTCAAAGTGATACAGTAAACCAGAAGTGAAGCATATGAATCTATAACTAGTGTCACAGGAATGGTTCAAAACATAGTCACTAAGAAGAATCAGTCTTCTTGTACTTAAGTCGGCATTGTGCCATTTGTATGTAGTTCCGATGCAATTTCTGTGTTTCATCGTCAATAGGAATGTCCAAGGTATACATTAAACCTGAAGTGAAGCTTCGGAATCTATAACTAGTGTCACTGGAATGTTTCAAAATATAGACAGTAAGAAGAGTGAGTCTTCTTGTACTTGAGTCGGCATTGTGTTTTTTGTATTTAATTCCGATGCAATTTCTGTGATTCATCATCAATAAGAAGGTCCAAGGGATACAGTAAACCTGAAGTGAAGCATCGGACTCTGTAACTATTGCCACAGGATTGGTTCAAAGCATAGACAGTAAGAAGAGTCTGTCTTCTTGTACTTAAGTCGGCATTGTGCCTTTTCTATTTTATACCGATGTAATCTCTGTGTATCATCGTCAATAAGAAGGTCAGAGGGATACAGTAAACCTGAAGTGAAGTATCGGAGTCTATAACTAGTGTCACAGAAATTGTTCAAAACATAGTCAGTAAGAAGAGTCAGTCGTCTTGTACTTAATTCGGCATTGTGCCTTTCGTATTAAATTCCGATGCAATTTCTGTGCTTCACCGTCAATAAGATGGTAAGAGGGATACGGTACACCTGAAGTAAAGCATCGGAATCTATAACTAGTGTCACAGGAATGGTTCAAACATAGACAGTAAGAAGAGTCAGTCTTCTTGTACTTAAGTCGGCATTGTGCCTTTTGTATTTAATTCCGATGCAATTTCTGTGTTTCATCGTTCATAAGAAGGTCAAAGTGATACAGTAAACCAGAAGTGAAGCATCGGAATCTATAACTAGTGTCACAGGAATGGTTCAAAATATAGTCACTAAGAAGAGTCAGTCTTCTTGTACTTAAGTCGGCATTGTGCCTTTTGTATGTAGTTCCGATGCAATTTCTGTGTTTCATCGTCAATAGGAATGTCCAAGGTATACAGTAAACCTGAAGTGAAGCATCGGAATCTATAACTAGTGTTACTGGAATGGTTCAAAATATAGACAGTAAGAAGAGTGAGTCTTCTTGTACTTGAGTCGGCATTGTGCCTTTTCTATTTAATTCCGATGCAATTTCTGTGATTCATCATCAATAAGAAGGTCCAAGGGATACAGTAAACCTGAAGTGAAGCATCGGACTCTATAACTAGTGCCACAGAAATGGTTCAAATCATAGGCAGTAGGGAGAGTCAGTCTTCTTATTCTTAAGTCGGCATTGTGCTCTTTGTATTTAAATCCGATGCAATTTCTGTGTTTCATCGTCAATAAGAAGGTCCAAGGGAAACAGTAAACCTGAAGTGAAGCATCGGAATCAATTACTAGTGTCACATGAATGGTTCAAAACACAGAAAGTACGAAGAGACACTCTCCTTGTACTTAAGTAGGCTTTATGCCATTTGTATTTAATTCCGATGCAATTTCTGTGTTTCATCGTCAATAAGGAGTTCCAAGGGATACAGTAAACCTGGAGTGAAGCATCGGAATCTATAACTAGTGTCACAGGAATGATTCATAACATTGACAGTAAGAAGAGTCAGTCTTCTTGTACTTAAGTCGGCATTGTGCCTTTTCTATTTAATTCCGATGCCATTTCTGTGTTTCATCGTGAATAACAAGGTCCAAGGGATACAGTAAACCTCAAGTGAAGCATTGGAATCTATAGCTAGTGTCACAGGAATAATTCAAAAGCATAGACAGTAAGAAGAGTCAGTCTTTTTGCACTTAAGTCGGCATTGTGCATTTTGTATTTAATTCCTTTGCCATTTCTGTGTTTCATCGTCTATAAGAAAGTCAGAGGGATACAGTAAACCTGAAGTGAAGCATCGGAATCTATAGCTAGTGTCACAGGAATGGTTAAAAACATAGTCAGTAAGAAGAGTCAGTCTTCTTGTCCTTAAGTCGGCATTGTGCCTTTTGTATTTAATTCCGATGCAATTTCTGTGCTTCATCGTCAATAAGATGGTCCAAGGGATACAGTAAACCTGGAGTAAAGCATCGGAATCTATAACTAGTGTCACAGGAATGGTTCAAAACATAGACAGTAAGAAGAGTCAGTCTTCTTGTACTTAAGTCGGCATTGTGCCTTTTGTATTTAATTCCGATGCAATTTCTGTGTTTCATCGTCAATAACAAGGTCCAAGCGATACAGTAAACCAGAAGTGAAGCATCGGAATCTATAACTTGTGTCACACTAATGGTTCAAAGCAAAGTCAGTAAGAAGAGTCAGTCTCCTTGTCCTGAAGTTGGCAATGTGCTTTTTGTATTTAGTTCCGATACAATTTTGTGTTTCATCGTCAATAAGAATGTCCAAGCGATACAGTAAACGTGAAGTGAAGCATCGGAACCAATAACTAGTGACACAGGAATGGTTCAAATCATTGTCAATAAGAAGAGTCGGTCTTCATGTACTTAAGTCGGCATTGTGCCTTTTGTATTTAATTCCGATGAAATTTCTGTGTATCATCGTCAATAAGAAAGTACAAGGGATACAGTAAACCTGAAGTGAAGCATCGGAATCTATAACTGGTGTCACAGGAATGGTTCAAAGCATAGACAGTAGGAAGAGTCAGTGTTCTTGTACTTAAGTCGGCATTGTGCCTTTTTTATTTAATTCCGATGCAATTTCTGTGTTTCATCGTCAATAAGAAGGTCCAAGGGATACAGTAAACCTGAAGTGAAGCATCGGAATCTACAACTAGTGTCACAGGATTGGTTCAAACATAGCCAGTAAGAAGAGTCAGTCTTCTTGTACTTAAGTCGGCATTGTGCCTTTTCTATTTAATACCGATGCAATTTCTGTGTATCATCGTCAATAAGAAGATCAGAGGGATTCAGTAAACCTGAAGTGAAGTATCGGAATCTATAACTAGTGTCACAGAAATGGTTCAAAACATAGTCAGTAATAAGAGTCAGTCATCTTGAACTTAATTGGGCATTGTGCCTTTTGTATTTAATTCCGATGCAATTTCTGTGTTTCATCGTCAATAAGAAGGTCAGAGGGATACAGTAAACCTGAAGTGAAGCATCGGACTCCAAAACTAGTGTCACAGTAATGGTTCAAAACATAGACAGTAGGAAGAACCAGTCTTCTTGTACGTAAGTCGGCATTGTGCCTTTTGTATTTAATTCCGATGCAATTTTTGTGTTTCATCGTCAATTAGAAGGTCCAAGGGATACAGTAAACCTGAAGTGAAGCATCGGAATCTATAACTAGTGTCACTGGAATGGTTCAAAATATAGACAGTAAGAAGAGTCAGTCTTCTTGTACTTAATTTGGCATTGTGCTTTTTGTATTTAATTCCGATGCAATTTCTGTGTTTCATCGTCACTAAGAAGTTCCAGGGGATACAGTATACCTGGAGTGAAGCATCGGAATCTATAACTAGTGTCACAGGAATGGTTCAAAGCATAGACAGTACGAAGAGTCAGTCTTCATGTACATAAGTCGCCATTGTGGCTTTTGTATTTGTTTCCGATGCAATTTCTGTGTTTCATCGTCAATAAGAAGGTCAGAGGGAGACAGTAAACCTGAAGTGAAGCATCGGAATCTATAACTAGTGTCACGTGAATGGTTCAAACCATAGTCAGTAAGAAGAGTGAGTCCTCTTGTCCTTAAGTCGGCATTGTGCCTTTTGTATTTAATTCCAAATCAATTTCTGTGTTTCATCGGCAATATGGTGAGAGGGATACAGTAAACCTGAAGTGAAGCACCGGAATCTATAACTAGTGTCACAGCAATGGTTCAAAACAGAGACAGTAGGAAGAGACAGTCTTCTTGTACTTAATTGGGCATTGTGCCTTTTGTATTTAATTCCGATGCAATTTCTGTGCTTTACCGTAAATTAGAGGGTTAGAGGGATACAGTAAACTTGAAGTGAAGCATCAAAATCTATAACTAGTGCCACAGGAATGGTTCAAACATAGACAGTAAGTAGAGTCAGTCTTCTTGTACTTAAGTCGTCATCGTGCCTTTTGTATTTAATTGCGACGCAATTTCTGTGTTTCATCGTCAATAAGAAGGTCAGAGGGATACAGTAAAACGGAAGTGAAGCATCGGAATCTATAACTAGTGTCACAGGAATGGTTCAAATCATAGTCAGTAAGAGGAGTCAGTCTTCTTGTCCTGAAGTCGGCATTGTGCCTTTAGTATTTAATTACGATGCAATTTCTGTGTTTCATCGTCAATAAGAAGGTCAAAGAGATACAGTAAACCTGAAGTGAAGCGTCGGAGTCAATAACTAGTGTCACAGGAATGGTTCAAAACATAGTCAGTAAGAAGAGTCAGTCGTCTTGTACTTAATTCGGCATTGTGCCTTTCGTATTAATTTCCGATGCAATTTCTGTGCTTCACCGTCAATAAGATGGTCAGAGGGATACGGTAAACCTGAAGTGAAGCATCGGAATCTATAACTAGTGTCACAGAAATGGTTCAAAACATAGTCAGTAAGAAGATCAGTCTTCTTGTACTTAATTCGGCATTGTGCCTTTCGTATTTAATTCCGATGCAATTTCTGTGCTTCACCGTCAATTAGAAGGTCAGAGGGATACAGTAAACTTGAAGTGAAGCATCGGAATCTATAACTAGTGCCACAGGAATGGTTCAAACATAGACAGTAAGAAGAGTCAGTCTTTTTGTACTTAAGTCGGCATTGTGCCTTTTGTATTTAATTCCGATGCAATTTCTGTGTTTCATCGTCAATAAGAAGGTCCAAGGGAAACAGTAAACATGAAGTGAAGCATCGGAATCAATAACTAGTGTCACATGAATGGTTCAAAACACAGACAGTACGAAGAGACACTCTCCTTGTACTTAAGTAGGCTTTGTGCCTTTTGTATTTAATTCCGATGCAATATCTGTGTTTCATCGTGAATAACAAGGTCCAAGGGATACAGTAAACCTCAAGTGAAGCATCGGAATCTATAACTAGTTTCACAGGAATGGTTCAAAAGCATAGACAGTAAGAAGAGTCAGTCTTCTTGCACTTAAGTCGGCATTGTGCATTTTGTATTTAATTCCTTTGCCATTTCTGTGTTTCATCGTCTATAAGAAAGTCAGAGGGATACAGTAAACCTGAAGTGAAGCATCGGAATCTATAGCTAGTGTCACAGGAATGGTTAAAAACATAGTCAGTAAGAAGAGTCAGTCTTCTTGTCCTTAAGTCGGCATTGTGCATTTTGCATTTAATTTCGATGCAATTTCTGTGCTTCATCGTCAATAAGATGGTCCAAGGGATACAGTAAACCTGGAGTAAAGCATCGGAATCTGTAACTAGTGTCACAGGAATGGTTCAAAATATAGACTGTAAGAAGAGTCAGTCTTCTTGTACTTAAGTCGGCATTGTGCCTTTTGTATTTAATTCCGATGCAATTTCTGAGTTTCATCGTCAATAAGAAGGTCCAAGCGATACAGTAAACCAGAAGTGAAGCATCGGAATCTATAATTTGTGTCACACTAATGGTTCAAAGCAAAGTCAGTAAGAAGAGTCAGTCTTCTTGTCCTGAAGTCGGCAATGTGCTTTTTGTATTTAGTTCCGATACAATTTTGTGTTTCATCGTCAATAAGAATGTCCAAGCGATACAGTAAACCTGAAGTGAAGCATCGGAATCAATAACTAGTGACACAGGAATGGATCAAATCATTGTCAATAAGAAGAGTCGGTCTTCATGTACTTAAGTCGTCATTGTGCCTTTTGTATTTAATTCCGATGAAATTTCTGTGTTTCATTGTCTATAAGAAAGTACAAGGGATACAGACAACCTGAAGTGAAGCATCGGAATCTATAACTGGTGTCACAGGAATGGTTCAAAGCATAGACAGTAGGAAGAGTCAGTGTTCTTGTACTCTAGTCGGCATTGTGCCTTTTGTATTTAATTCCGATGCAATTTCTGTGTTTCATCGTCAATAAGACGGTCCAAGGGATACAGTAAACCTGAAGTGAAGCATCGGAATCTACAACTAGTGTCACAGGATTGGTTCAAACATAGACAGTAAGAAGAGTCAGTCTTCTTGTACTTAAGTCGGCATTGTGCCTTTTCTATTTAATACCGATGCAATTTCTGTGTATCATCGTCAATAAGAAGATCAGAGGGATTCAGTAAACCTGAAGTGAAGTATCGGAATCTATAACTAGTGTCACAGAAATGGTTCAAAACATAGTCAGTAAGAAGAGTCAGTCATCTTGAACTTAATTGGGCATTGTGCCTTTTGTATTTAATTCCGATGCAATTTCTGTGTTTCATCGTCAATAACAAGGTCAGAGGGATACAGTAAACCTGAAGTGAAGCATCGGACTCCAAATCTAGTGACACAGTAATGGTTCAAAACATAGACAGTAGGAAGAACCAGTCTTCTTGTACGTAAGTCCGCATTGTGCCTTTTGTATTTAATTCCGATGCAATTTCTGTGTTTCATCGTCAATAAGAAGGTCCATGGGATACAGTAAACCTGGAGTGAAGCATCGGAATCACTAACTAGAGTCACAGGAATGGTTCAAAACATAGTCAGTAAGAGGAGTCAGTCTTCTTGTCCTTATGTCGGCTTTGTGCCTTTTATATTTAATTCCGATGCAATTTCTGTGTTTCATCGTCAATTAGAAGGTCCAAAGGATACAGTAAACCTGAAGTGAAGCATCGGAATCTATAACTAGTGTCACTGGAATGGTTCAAAATATAGACAGTAAGAAGAGTCAGTCTTCTTGTACTTAAGTTGGCATTTTGCTTTTTGTATTTAATTTCGATGCAATTTCTGTGTTTCATCGTCAATAAGACGTTCCAAAGGAGACAGTATACGTGGAGTGAAGCATCGGAATCTATAACTAGTGTCACAGGAATGGTTCAAAGCATAGACAGTACGAAGAGTCAGAGTTCATGTACATAAGTCGCCATTGAGGCTTTTGTATTTGTTTCCGATGCAATTTCTGTGTTTCATCGTCAATAAGAAGGTCCGAGGGAGACAGTAAACCTGAAGTGAAGCATCGGAATCTATAACTACTGTCACGTGAATGGTTCAAACCATAGTCAGTAAGAAGAGTGAGTCCTCTTGTCCGTAAGTCGGCATTGTGCCTTTTGTATTTAATTCCAAAGCAATTTCTGTGTTTCATCGGCAATAAGAAGGTCCAAGAGATACAGTAAACCTGAAGTGAAGGATCGGAGTCAATAACTAGTGTCACAGGAATGGTTCAAAGCATAGTCAGTAAGAAGAGTCAGTCGTCTTGTACTTAATTCGGCATTGTGCCTTTCGTATTAAATTCCGATGCAATTTCTGTGCTTCACCGTCAATAAGATGGTCAGAGGGATACGGTAAACCTGAAGTGAAGCATCGGAATCTATAACTAGTGTCACAGGAATGGTTCAAACATAGACAGTAAGAAGAGTCAGTCTTCTTGTACTTAAGTCGGCATTGTGCCTTTTGTATTTAATTCCGATCCATTTTCTGTGTTTCATCGTTCATAAGAAGGTCAAAATGATACAGTAAACCAGAAGTGAAGCATCGCAATCTATAACTAGTGTCACAGGAATGGTTCAAAACATAGTCACTAAGAAGAGTCAGTCTTCCTGTACTTAAGTCGGCATTGTGCCTTTTGTATGTAGTTCCGATGCAATTTCTGTGTTTCATCGTCAATAGGAAGGTCCAAGGGATACAGTAAACCTGAAGTGAAGCATCGGAATCTATAACTAGTGTCACTGGAATGGTTCAGAATATAGACAGTAAGAAGAGTGAGTGTTCTTGTACTTAAGTGGGCATTGTGCCTTTTGTATTTAATTCCGATGCAATTTCCCCGATTCATCATCAATAAGAAGGTCCAAGGGATACAGTAAACATGAAGTGAAGCATCGGACTCTATAACTAGTGTCACAGAAATGGCTCAAAACATAGACAGTAGGAAGAGTCAGTCTTCTTATCCTTAAGTCGGCATTGTGCCCCTTGTATTTAAATCCGATGCAATTTCTGTGTTTCATCGTCAATAAGAAGGTCCAAGGGAAACAGTAAACCTGAAGTGAAGCATCGGAATCTTTAACTAGTGTCACATGAATGGTTCAAAACATAGACAGTACGAAGAGACACTCTCCTTGTACTTAAGTTGGCTTTGTGCCTTTTGTATTTAATTCCGATGCAATTTCTGTTTTTCATCGTCAATAAGAAGGTCCAAGGGATACAGAAAACCTGGAGTGAAGCATCGGAATCTATAACTAGTGTCACAGGAATGGTTCAAATCATAGTCAGTAAGAAGAGTCAGTCTTCTTTTCCTTAAGTCGGCATTGTGCCTTTTGTATTTAATTCCGATGCAATTTTTGTGTTTCATCGTCAATTAGAAGGTCCAAGGGATACAGTAAACCTGAAGTGAAGCATCGGAATCTATAACTAGTGTCACTGGAATGGTTCAAAATATAGACAGTAAGAAGAGTCAGTCTTCTTGTACTTAAGTTGGCATTGTGCTTTTTGTATTTAATTCCGATGCAATTTCTGTGTTTCATCGTCAATAAGAAGTTCCAGGGGATACAGTATACCTGGAGTGAAGCATCGGAATCTATAACTAGTGTCACAGGAATGGTTCAAAGCATAGACAGTACGAAGAGTCAGTCTTCATGTACATAAGTCGCCATTGTGGCTTTTGTATTTGTTTCCGATGCAATTTCTGTGTTTCATCGTCAATAAGAAGGTCAGAGGGAGACAGTAAGCCTGAAGTGAAGCATCGGAATCTATAACTAGTGTCACGTGAATGGTTCAAACCATAGTCAGTAAGAAGAGTGAGTCCTCTTGTCCTTATGTCGGCATTGTGCCTTTTGTATTTAATTCCAAATCAATTTCTGTGATCATCGGCAATATGGTGAGAGGGATACAGTAAACCTGAAGTTAAGCATCGGAATCTATAACTAGTGTCACAGCAATGGTTCAAAACAGAGACAGTAGGAAGAGACAGTCTTCTTGTACTTAAGTCGGCATTGTGCCTTTTGTATTAAATTCCGATGCAATTTCTGTGTTTCATCGTCAATAAGAAGGTCAGAGGGATACAGTAAACCTGAAGTGAAGCATCGGAATCTATAACTAGTGTCACAGAAATGGTTCAAAACATAGTCAGTAAGAAGAGTCAGTCTTCTTGAACTTAATTGGGCATTGTGCCTTTCGTATTTAATTCTGATGCAATTTCTGTGCTTCACCGTCAATTAGAAGGTCAGAGGGATACAGTAAACTTGAAGCATCGGAATCTATAACTAGTGCCACAGGAATGGTTCAAACATAGACAGTAAGAAGAGTCTGTCTTCTTGTACTTAAGTCGGCATTGTGCCTTTTCTATTTTATACCGATGCAATCTCTGTGTATCATCGTCAATAAGAAGGTCAGAGGGATACAGTAAACCTGAAGTGAAGTATCGGAATCTATAACTAGTGTCACAGAAATGGTTCAAAACATAGTCAGTAAGAAGAGTCAGTCGTCTTGTACTTAATTCGGCATTGTGCCTTTCGTATTAATTTCCGATGCAATTTCTGTGCTTCACCGTCAATAAGATGGTAAGAGGGATACGGTAAACCTGAAGTGAAGCATCGGAATCTATAACTAGTGTCACAGAAATGGTTCAAAACATAGTCAGTAAGAAGATCAGTCTTCTTGTACTTAATTCGGCATTGTGCCTTTCGTATTTAATTCCGATGCAATTTCTGTGCTTCACCGTCAATTAGAAGGTCAGAGGGATACAGTAAACTTGAAGTGAAGCATCGGAATCTATAACTAGTGCCACAGGAATGGTTCAAACATAGACAGTAAGAAGAGTCAGTCTTTTTGTACTTAAGTCGGCATTGTGCCTTTCGTATTTAATTCCGATGCAATTTCTGTGTTTCATCGTCAATAAGAAGGTCCAAGGGAAACAGTAAACATGAAGTGAAGCATCGGAATCAATAACTAGTGTCACATGAATGGTTCAAAACACAGACAGTACGAAGAGACACTCTCCTTGTACTTAAGTAGGCTTTGTGACTTTTGTATTTAATTCCGATGCAATATCTGTGTTTCATCGTGAATAACAAGGTCCAAGGGATACAGTAAACCTCAAGTGAAGCATCGGAATCTATAACTAGTTTCACAGGAATGGTTCAAAAGCATAGACAGTAAGAAGAGTCAGTCTTCTTGCACTTAAGTCGGCATTGTGCATTTTGTATTTAATTCCTTTGCCATTTCTGTGTTTCATCGTCTATAAGAAAGTCAGAGGGATACAGTAAACCTGAAGTGAAGCATCGGAATCTATAGCTAGTGTCACAGGAATGGTTAAAAGCATAGTCAGTAAGAAGAGTCAGTCTTCTTGTCCTTAAGTCGGCATTGTGCCTTTTGCATTTAATTTCGATGCAATTTCTGTGCTTCATCGTCAATAAGATGGTCCAAGGGATACAGTAAACCTGGAGTAAAGCATCGGAATCTGTAACTAGTGTCACAGGAATGGTTCAAAATATAGACTGTAAGAAGAGTCAGTCTTCTTGTACTTAAGTCGGCATTGTGCCTTTTGTATTTAATTCCGATGCAATTTCTGAGTTTCATCGTCAATAAGAAGGTCCAAGCGATACAGTAAACCAGAAGTGAAGCATCGGAATCTATAATTTGTGTCACACTAATGGTTCAAAGCAAAGTCAGTAAGAAGAGTCAGTCTTCTTGTCCTGAAGTCGGCAATGTGCTTTTTGTATTTAGTTCCGATACAATTTTGTGTTTCATCGTCAATAAGAATGTCCAAGCGATACAGTAAACCTGAAGTGAAGCATCGGAATCAATAACTAGTGACACAGGAATGGATCAAATCATTGTCAATAAGAAGAGTCGGTCTTCATGTACTTAAGTCGTCATTGTGCCTTTTGTATTTAATTCCGATGAAATTTCTGTGTTTCATTGTCTATAAGAAAGTACAAGGGATACAGACAACCTGAAGTGAAGCATCGGAATCTATAACTGGTGTCACAGGAATGGTTCAAAGCATAGACAGTAGGAAGAGTCAGTGTTCTTGTACTCTAGTCGGCATTGTGCCTTTTGTATTTAATTCCGATGCAATTTCTGTGTTTCATCGTCAATAAGACGGTCCAAGGGATACAGTAAACCTGAAGTGAAGCATCGGAATCTACAACTAGTGTCACAGGATTGGTTCAAACATAGACAGTAAGAAGAGTCAGTCTTCTTGTACTTAAGTCGGCATTGTGCCTTTTCTATTTAATACCGATGCAATTTCTGTGTATCATCGTCAATAAGAAGATCAGAGGGATTCAGTAAACCTGAAGTGAAGTATCGGAATCTATAACTAGTGTCACAGAAATGGTTCAAAACATAGTCAGTAAGAAGAGTCAGTCATCTTGAACTTAATTGGGCATTGTGCCTTTTGTATTTAATTCCGATGCAATTTCTGTGTTTCATCGTCAATAACAAGGTCAGAGGGATACAGTAAACCTGAAGTGAAGCATCGGACTCCAAATCTAGTGACACAGTAATGGTTCAAAACATAGACAGTAGGAAGAACCAGTCTTCTTGTACGTAAGTCCGCATTGTGCATTTTGTATTTAATTCCGATGCAATTTCTGTGTTTCATCGTCAATAAGAAGGTCCATGGGATACAGTAAACCTGGAGTGAAGCATCGGAATCACTAACTAGTGTCACAGGAATGGTTCAAAACATAGTCAGTAAGAGGAGTCAGTCTTCTTGTCCTTATGTCGGCTTTGTGCCTTTTGTATTTAATTCCGATGCAATTTCTGTGTTTCATCGTCAATTAGAAGGTCCAAAGGATACAGTAAACCTGAAGTGAAGCATCGGAATCTATAACTAGTGTCACTGGAATGGTTCAAAATATAGACAGTAAGAAGAGTCAGTCTTCTTGTACTTAAGTTGGCATTGTGCTTTTTGTATTTAATTTCGATGCAATTTCTGTGTTTCATCGTCAATAAGACGTTCCAAAGGAGACAGTATACGTGGAGTGAAGCATCGGAATCTATAACTAGTGTCACAGGAATGGTTCAAAGCATAGACAGTACGAAGAGTCAGAGTTCATGTACATAAGTCGCCATTGAGGCTTTTGTATTTGTTTCCGATGCAATTTCTGTCTTTCATCGTCAATAAGAAGGTCCGAGGGAGACAGTAAACCTGAAGTGAAGCATCGGAATCTATAACTACTGTCACGTGAATGGTTCAAACCATAGTCAGTAAGAAGAGTGAGTCCTCTTGTCCTTAAGTCGGCATTGTGCCTTTTGTATTTAATTCCAAAGCAATTTCTGTGTTTCATCGGCACTAAGAAGGTCCAAGAGATACAGTAAACCTGAAGTGAAGGATCGGAGTCAATAACTAGTGTCACAGGAATGGTTCAAAGCATAGTCAGTAAGAAGAGTCAGTCGTCTTGTACTTAATTCGGCATTGTGCCTTTCGTATTAAATTCCGATGCAATTTCTGTGCTTCACCGTCAATAAGATGGTCAGAGCGATATGGTAAACCTGAAGTGAAGCATCGGAATCTATAACTAGTGTCACAGGAATGGTTCAAACATAGACAGTAAGAAGAGTCAGTCTTCTTGTACTTAAGTCGGCATTGTGCCTTTTGTATTTAATTCCGATCCATTTTCTGTGTTTCATCGTTCATAAGAAGGTCAAAATGATACAGTAAACCAGAAGTGAAGCATCGCAATCTATAACTAGTGTCACAGGAATGGTTCAAATCATAGTCACTAAGAAGAGTCAGTCTTCCTGTACTTAAGTCGGCATTGTGCCTTTTGTATGTAGTTCCGATGCAATTTCTGTGTTTCATCGTCAATAGGAAGGTCCAAGGGATACAGTAAACCTGAAGTGAAGCATCGGAATCTATAACTAGTGTCACTGGAATGGTTCAGAATATAGACAGTAAGAAGAGTGAGTGTTCTTGTACTTAAGTGGGCATTGTGCCTTTTGTATTTAATTCCGATGCAATTTCCCCGATTCATCATCAATAAGAAGGTCCAAGGGATACAGTAAACATGAAGTGAAGCATCGGACTCTATAACTAGTGTCACAGAAATGGCTCAAAACATAGACAGTAGGAAGAGTCAGTCTTCTTATCCTTAAGTCGGCATTGTGCCCCTTGTATTTAAATCCGATGCAATTTCTGTGTTTCATCGTCAATAAGAAGGTCCAAGGGAAACAGTAAACCTGAAGTGAAGCATCGGAATCTTTAACTAGTGTCACATGAATGGTTCAAAACATAGACAGTACGAAGAGACACTCTCCTTGTACTTAAGTTGTCTTTGTGCCTTTTGTATTTAATTCCGATGCAATTTCTGTGTTTCATCGTCAAAAAGAAGGTCCAAGGGATACAGAAAACCTGGAGTGAAGCATCGGAATCTATAACTAGTGTCACAGGAATGGTTCAAAACATAGTCAGTAAGAAGAGTCAGTCTTCTTTTCCTTAAGTCGGCATTGTGCCTTTTGTATTTAATTCCGATGCAGTTTTTGTGTTTCATCGTCAATTAGAAGGTCCAAGGGATACAGTAAACCTGAAGTGAAGCATCGGAATCTATAACTAGTGTCACTGGAATGGTTCAAAATATAGACAGTAAGAAGAGTCAGTCTTCTTGTACTTAAGTTGGCATTGTGCCTTTGTATTTAATTCCGATGCAATTTCTGTGTTTCATCGTCAATAAGAAGTTCCAGGGGATACAGTATACCTGGAGTGAAGCATCGGAATCTATAACTAGTGTCACAGGAATGGTTCAAAGCATAGACAGTACGAAGAGTCAGTCTTCATGTACATAAGTCGCCATTGTGGCTTTTGTATTTGTTTCCGATGCAATTTCTGTGTTTCATCGTCAATAAGAAGGTCAGAGGGAGACAGTAAGCCTGAAGGGAAGCATCGGAATCTATAACTAGTGTCACGTGAATGGTTCAAACCATAGTCAGTAAGAAGAGTGAGTCCTCTCGTCCTTAAGTCGGCATTGTGCCTTTTGTATTTAATTCCAAATCAATTTCTGTGTTTCATCGGCAATATGGTGAGAGGGATACAGTAAACCTGAAGTTAAGCATCGGAATCTATAACTAGTGTCACAGCAATGGTTCAAAACAGAGACAGTAGGAAGAGACAGTCTTCTTGTACTTAAGTCGGCATTGTGCCTTTTGTATTAAATTCCGATGCAATTTCTGTGTTTCATCGTCAATAAGAAGGTCAGAGGGATACAGTAAACCTGAAGTGAAGCATCGGAATCTATAACTAGTGTCACAGAAATGGTTCAAAACATAGTCAGTAAGAAGAGTCAGTCTTCTTGAACTTAATTGGGCATTGTGCCTTTCGTATTTAATTCTGATGCAATTTCTGTGCTTCACCGTCAATTAGAAGGTCAGAGGGATACAGTAAACTTGAAGCATCGGAATCTATAACTAGTGCCACAGGAATGGTTCAAACATAGACAGTAAGAAGAGTCTGTCTTCTTGTACTTAAGTCGGCATTGTGCCTTTTATATTTTATACCGATGCAATCTCTGTGTATCATCGTCAATAAGAAGGTCAGAGGGATACAGTAAACCTGAAGTGAAGTATCGGAATCTATAACTAGTGTCACAGAAATGGTTCAAAACATAGTCAATAAGAAGAGTCAGTCTTCTTGAACTTAATTTGGCATTGTGCCTTTCGTATTTAATTCCGATGCAATTTCTGTGCTTCACCGTCAACTAGAAGGTCAGAGGGATACAGTAAACTTGAAGTGAAGCATCGGAATCTATAACTAGTGCCACAGGAATGGTTCAAACATAGACAGTAAGAAGAGTCAGTCTTCTTGTACTTAAGTCGTCATCGTGCCTTTTGTATTTAATTGCGACGCAATTTCTGTGTTTCATCGTCAATAAGAAGGTCAGAGGGATACAGTAAACCGGAAGTGAAGCATCGGAATCTATAACTAGTGTCACAGGAATGGTTCAAATCATAGTCTGTAAGAGGAGGCAGTCTTCTTGTCCTGAAGTCGGCATTGTGATTTTTGTATTTAATTCCGATGCAATTTCTGTGTTTCATCGTCAATAAGAAGGTCAAAGAGATACAGTAAACCTGAAGTGAAGCGTCGGAGTCAATAAGTAGTGTCACAGGAATGGTTCAAAACATAGTCAGTAAGAAGAGTCAGTCGTCTTGTACTTAATTCGGCATTGTGCCTTTCGTATTAAATTCCGATGCAATTTCTGTGCTTCACCGTCAATAAGATGGTCAGAGGGATACGGTAAACCTGAAGTGAAGCATCGGAATCTATAACTGGTGTCACAGGAATGGTTCAAACATAGACAGTAAGAAGAGTCAGTCTTCTTGTACTTAAGTCGGCATTGTGCCTTTTGTATTTAATTCCGATGCAATTTCTGTGTTTCATCGTTCATAAGAAGGTCAAAATGATACAGTAAACCAGAAGTGAAGCATCGCAATCTATTACTAGTGTCACAGGAATGGTTCAAAACATAGTCACTAAGAAGGGTCAGTCTTCTTGTACTTAAGTCGGCATTCTGCCTTTTGTATGTAGTTCCGATGCAATTTCTGTGTTTCATCGTCAATAGGAAGGTCCAAGGGATACAGTAAACCTGAAGTGAAAAATCGGAATCTATAACTAGTGTCACTGGAATGGTTCAGAATATAGACAGTAAGAAGAGTGAGTCTTCTTGTACTTAAGTCGGGATTGTGCCTTTTGTATTTAATCCCGATGCAATTTCCCCGATTCATCATCAATAAGAAGGTCCAAGGGATACAGTAAACATGAAGTGAAGCATCGGAATCCAAAACTAGTGTCACAGGATTGGTTCAAAGCATAGACAGTAAGAAGGGTCTGTCTTCTTGTACTTAAGTCGGCATTGTGCCTTTTCTATTTTATACCGATGCAATCTCTGTGTATCATCGTCAATAAGAAGGTCAGAGGGATACAGTAAACCTGAAATGAAGTATCGGAATCAATAACTAGTGTCACAGAAATGGTTCAAAACATAGTCAGTAAGAAGAGTCAGTCTTCTTGTACTTAATTCGGCATTGTGCCTTTCGTATTTAATTCCGATGCAATTTCTGTGCTTCACCGTCAATTAGAAGGTCAGAGGGATACAGTAAACTTGAAGAGAAGCATCGGAATCTATAACTAGTGCCACAGGTATGGTTCAAACATAGACAGTAAGAAGAGTCAGTCTTTTTGTACTTAAGTAGGCATTGTGCCTTTTGTATTTAATTCCGATGCAATTTCTGTGTTTCATCGTCAATAAGAAGGTTCAAGGGAAACAGTAAACATTTAGTGAAGCATCGGAATCAATAACTAGTGTCACATGAATGGTTCAAAACACAGACAGTACGAAGAGACACTCTCCTTGTACTTAAGTAGGCTTTGTGCCTTTTGTATTTAATTCCGATGCAATATCTGTGTTTCATCGTGAATAACAAGGTCCAAGGGATACAGTAAACCTCAAGTGAAGAATCGGAATCTATAACTAGTGTCACAGGAATGGTTCAAAACATAGACAGTAAGAAGAGTCAGTCTTCTTGCACTTAAGTCGGCATTGTGCATTTTGTATTTAATTCCTTTGCCATTTCTGTGTTTCATCGTCTATAAGAAAGTCAGAGGGATACAGTAAACCTGAAGTGAAGCATCGGAATCTATAGCTAGTGTCACAGGAATGGTTAAAAACATAGTCAGTAAGAAGAGTCAGTCTTCTTGTCCTTAAGTCGGCATTGTGCATTTTGCATTTAATTCCGATGCAATTTCTGTGCTTCATCGTCAATAAGATGGTCCAAGGGATACAGTAAACCTGGAGTAAAGCATCGGAATCTATAACTAGTGTCACAGGAATGGCTCAAAATATAGACAGTAAGAAGAGTCAGTCTTCTTGTACTTAAGTCGGCATTGTGCCTTTTGTATTTAATTCCGATGCAATTTCTGTGTTTCATCGTCAATAAGAAGGTCCAAGCGATACAGTAAACCAGAAGTGAAGCATCGGAATCTGTAATTTGTGTCACACTAATGGTTCAAAGCAAAGTCAGTAAGAAGAGTCAGTCTTCTTGTCCTGAAGTCGGCAATGTGCTTTTTGTATTTAGTTCCGATACAATTTTGTGTTTCATCGTCAATAAGAATGTCCAAGCGATACAGTAAACCTGAAGTGAAGCATCGGAATCAATAACTAGTGACACAGGAATGGATCAAATCATTGTCAATAAGAAGAGTCGGTCTTCATGTACTTAAGTCGTCATTGTGCCTTTTGTATTTAATTCCGATGAAATTTCTGTGTTTCATCGTCAATAAGAAAGTACAAGGGATACAGAAAACCTGAAGTGAAGCATCGGAATCTATAACTGGTGTCACAGGAATATTTGAAAGCATAGACAGTAGGAAGAGTCAGTGTTCTTGTACTTAAGTCGGCATTGTGCCTTTTGTATTTAATTCCGATGCAATTTCTGTGTTTCTTCGTCAATAAGAAGGTCCAAGGGATAGAGTAAACCTGAAGTGAAGCATCGGAATCTACAACTAGTGTCACAGGATTGGTTCAAACATAGACAGTAAGAAGAGTCAGTCTTCTTGTACTTAAGTCGCCATTGTGCCTTTTCTATTTAATACCGATGCAATTTCTGTGTATCATCGTCAATAAGAAGATCAGAGGGATTCAGTAAACCTGAAGTGAAGTATCGGAATCTATAACTAGTGTCACAGAAATGGTTCAAAACATAGTCAGTAAGAAGAGTCAGTCATCTTGAACTTAATTTGGCATTGTGCCTTTTTTATTTAATTCCGATGCAATTTCTGTGTTTCATCGTCAATAACAAGGTCAGTGTTCTTGTACTTAAGTCGGCATTGTGCCTTTTGTATTTAATTCCGATGCAATTTCTGTGTTTCTTCGTCAATAAGAAGGTCCAAGGGATACAGTAAACCTGAAGTGAAGCATCGGAATCTACAACTAGTGTCACAGGATTGGTTCAAACATAGACAGTAAGAAGAGTCAGTCTTCTTGTACTTAAGTCGCCATTGTGCCTTTTCTATTTAATACCGATGCAATTTCTGTGTATCATCGTCAATAAGAAGATCAGAGGGATTCAGTAAACCTGAAGTGAAGTATCGGAATCTATAACTAGTGTCACAGAAATGGTTCAAAACATAGTCAGTAAGAAGAGTCAGTCATCTTGAACTTAATTTGGCATTGTGCCTTTTTTATTTAATTCCGATGCAATTTCTGTGTTTCATCGTCAATAACAAGGTCAGAGGGATACAGTAAACCTGAAGTGAAGCATCGGACTCCAAAACTAGTGACACAGTAATGGTTCAAAACATAGACAGTAGGAAGAACCAGTCTTCTTGTACGTAAATCCACATTGTGCCTTTTGTATTTAATTCCGATGCAATTTCTGTGTTTCATCGTCAATAAGGAGGTCCATGGGATACAGTAAACCTGGAGTGAAGCATCGGAATCTCTAACTAGTGTCACAGGAATGGTTCAAAACATAGTCAGTAAGAAGAGTCAGTCTTCTTGTCCTTAAGTCGGCTTTGTGCCTTTTGAATTTAATTCCGATGCAATTTCTGTGTTTCATCGTCAATTACAAGGTCCAAGGGATACAGTAAACCTGAAGTGAAGCATCGGAATCTAGAACTAGTGTCACTGGAATGGTTCAAAATATAGACAGTAAGAAGAGTTAGTCTTCTTGTACTTAGGTTGGCATTGTGCTTTTTGTATTTAATTCCGATGCAATTTCTGTGTTTCATCGTCAATAAGAAGTTCCAAGGGATACAGTATACGTGGAGTGAAGCATCGGAATCTATAACTAGTGTCACAGGAATGGTTCAAAGCATAGACAGTACGAAGAGTCAGAGTTCATGTACTTAAGTCGCCATTGAGGCTTTTGTATTTGTTTCCGATGCAATTTCTGTGTTTCATCGTCAATAAGAAGGTCAGAGGGAGACAGTAAACCTGAAGTGAAGCATCGGAATCTATAACTACTGTCACGTGAATGGTTCAAACCATAGTCAGTAAGAAGAGTCAGTCTTCTTGTCCTTAAGTCGGCATTGTGCCTTTTGTATTTAATTCCGATGCAATTTCTGTGTTTCATCGTCAATAAGAAGGTCCAAGAGATACAGTAAACCTGAAGTGAAGGATCGGAGTCAATAACTAGTGTCACAGGAATGGTTCAAAACATAGTCAGTAAGAAGAGTCAGTCTTCTTGTACTTAAGTCGGCATTGTGCCTTTTGTATTTAATTCCGATCCATTTTCTGTGTTTCATCGTTCATAAGAAGGTCAAAATGATACAGTAAACCAGAAGTGAAGCATCGCAATCTATAACTAGTGTCACAGGAATGGTTCAAAACATAGTCACTAAGATGAGTCAGTCTTCCTGTACTTAAGTTGGCATTGTGCCTTTTGTATGTAGTTCCGATGCAATTTTTGTGTTTCATCGTCAATAGGAAGGTCCAAGGGAAACAGTAAACCTGAAGTGAAGCATCGGAATCTATAACTAGTGTCACTGGAATGGTTCAGAATATAGACAGTAAGAAGAGTGAGTGTTCTTGTACTTAAGTGGGCATTGTGCCTTTTGTATTTAATTCCGATGCAATTTCCCCGATTCATCATCAATAAGAAGGTCCAAGGGATACAGTAAACATGAAGTGAAGCATCGGACTCTATAACTAGTGTCACAGAAATGGCTCAAAACATAGACAGTAGGATGAATCAGTCTTCTTATCCTTAAGTCGGCATTGTGCCCCTTGTATTTAAATCCGATGCAATTTCTGTGTTTCATCGTCAATAAGAAGGTCCAAGGGAAACAGTAAACCTGAAGTGAAGCATCGAAATCTTTAACTAGTGTCACATGAATGGTTCAAAACAAAGACAGTACGAAGAGACACTCTCCTTGTACTTAAGTAGGCTTTGTGCCTTTTGTATTTAATTCCGATGCAATTTCTGTGTTTCATCGTCAATAAGAAGGTCCAAGGGATACAGTAAACCTGGAGTGAAGCATCGGAAACTATAATTAGTGTCACAGGAATGGTTCAAAACATAGACAGTAAGAAGAGTCAGTCTTTTTGTACTTAAGTCGGCATTGTGCCCTTTCTATTTAATTCCGATGCCATTTCTGTGTCTCATCGTGAATAACAAGGTCCAAGGGATACAGTAAACCTCAAGTGAAGCATCGGAATCTATAACTAGTGTGACAGGAATGGTTCAAAACTTAGTCCGTAGGAAGAGTCGGTCTTCATGTACTTAAGTCGGCATTGTGCCTTTTGTATTTAATTCCGATGCAATTTCTGTGTTTCATCGTCAATAAGAAGGTCCAAGCGATACAGTAAACCAGAAGTGAAGCATCGGAATCTATAACTTGTGTCACACTAATGGTTCAAAGCAAAGTCAGCAAGAAGAATCAGTCTTCTTGTCCTGAAGTCGGCATTGTGCCTTTTGTATTTAGTTCCGATACAATTTTGTGTTTCATCGTCAATAAGAATGTCCAAGCGATACAGTAAACCTGAAGTCAAGCATCGGAATCAATAACTAGTGTCACGGGAATGGTTCAAGTCATTGTCAATAAGAAGAGTCGGTCATCATGTACTTAAGTCGGCATTGTGCCTTTTGTATTTAATTCCGATGAAATTTCTGTGTTTCATCGTCAATAAGAAAGTACAAGGGATACAGTAAACCTGAAGTGAAGCATCGGAATCTATAACTGGTGTCACAGGAATGGTTCAAAGCATAGACAGTAGGAAGAGTCAGTGTTCTTGTACTTAAGTCGGCATTGTGCCTTTTGTATTTAATTCCGATGCAATTTCTGTGTTTCTTCGACAATAAGAAGGTCCAAGGGATACAGTAAACCTGAAGTGAAGCATCGGAATCTACAACTAGTGTCACAGGATTGGTTCAAACATAGACAGTAAGAAGAGTCAGTCTTCTTGTACTTAAGTCGTCATTGTGCCTTTTGTATTTAATTCCGATGAAATTTCTGTGTTTCATCGTCAATAAGAAAGTACAAGGGATACAGAAAACCTGAAGTGAAGCATCGGAATCTATAACTGGTGTCACAGGAATATTTGAAAGCATAGACAGTAGGAAGAGTCAGTGTTCTTGTACTTAAGTCGGCATTGTGCCTTTTGTATTTAATTCCGATGCAATTTCTGTGTTTCTTCGTCAATAAGAAGGTCCAAGGGATAGAGTAAACCTGAAGTGAAGCATCGGAATCTACAACTAGTGTCACAGGATTGGTTCAAACATAGACAGTAAGAAGAGTCAGTCTTCTTGTACTTAAGTCGCCATTGTGCCTTTTCTATTTAATACCGATGCAATTTCTGTGTATCATCGTCAATAAGAAGATCAGAGGGATTCAGTAAACCTGAAGTGAAGTATCGGAATCTATAACTAGTGTCACAGAAATGGTTCAAAACATAGTCAGTAAGAAGAGTCAGTCATCTTGAACTTAATTTGGCATTGTGCCTTTTTTATTTAATTCCGATGCAATTTCTGTGTTTCATCGTCAATAACAAGGTCAGTGTTCTTGTACTTAAGTCGGCATTGTGCCTTTTGTATTTAATTCCGATGCAATTTCTGTGTTTCTTCGTCAATAAGAAGGTCCAAGGGATACAGTAAACCTGAAGTGAAGCATCGGAATCTACAACTAGTGTCACAGGATTGGTTCAAACATAGACAGTAAGAAGAGTCAGTCTTCTTGTACTTAAGTCGCCATTGTGCCTTTTCTATTTAATACCGATGCAATTTCTGTGTATCATCGTCAATAAGAAGATCAGAGGGATTCAGTAAACCTGAAGTGAAGTATCGGAATCTATAACTAGTGTCACAGAAATGGTTCAAAACATAGTCAGTAAGAAGAGTCAGTCATCTTGAACTTAATTTGGCATTGTGCCTTTTTTATTTAATTCCGATGCAATTTCTGTGTTTCATCGTCAATAACAAGGTCAGAGGGATACAGTAAACCTGAAGTGAAGCATCGGACTCCAAAACTAGTGACACAGTAATGGTTCAAAACATAGACAGTAGGAAGAACCAGTCTTCTTGTACGTAAATCCACATTGTGCCTTTTGTATTTAATTCCGATGCAATTTCTGTGTTTCATCGTCAATAAGGAGGTCCATGGGATACAGTAAACCTGGAGTGAAGCATCGGAATCTCTAACTAGTGTCACAGGAATGGTTCAAAACATAGTCAGTAAGAAGAGTCAGTCTTCTTGTCCTTAAGTCGGCTTTGTGCCTTTTGAATTTAATTCCGATGCAATTTCTGTGTTTCATCGTCAATTACAAGGTCCAAGGGATACAGTAAACCTGAAGTGAAGCATCGGAATCTAGAACTAGTGTCACTGGAATGGTTCAAAATATAGACAGTAAGAAGAGTTAGTCTTCTTGTACTTAGGTTGGCATTGTGCTTTTTGTATTTAATTCCGATGCAATTTCTGTGTTTCATCGTCAATAAGAAGTTCCAAGGGATACAGTATACGTGGAGTGAAGCATCGGAATCTATAACTAGTGTCACAGGAATGGTTCAAAGCATAGACAGTACGAAGAGTCAGAGTTCATGTACTTAAGTCGCCATTGAGGCTTTTGTATTTGTTTCCGATGCAATTTCTGTGTTTCATCGTCAATAAGAAGGTCAGAGGGAGACAGTAAACCTGAAGTGAAGCATCGGAATCTATAACTACTGTCACGTGAATGGTTCAAACCATAGTCAGTAAGAAGAGTCAGTCTTCTTGTCCATAAGTCGGCATTGTGCCTTTTGTATTTAATTCCGATGCAATTTCTGTGTTTCATCGTCAATAAGAAGGTCCAAGAGATACAGTAAACCTGAAGTGAAGGATCGGAGTCAATAACTAGTGTCACAGGAATGGTTCAAAACATAGTCAGTAAGAAGAGTCAGTCTTCTTGTACTTAAGTCGGCATTGTGCCTTTTGTATTTAATTCCGATCCATTTTCTGTGTTTCATCGTTCATAAGAAGGTCAAAATGATACAGTAAACCAGAAGTGAAGCATCGCAATCTATAACTAGTGTCACAGGAATGGTTCAAAACATAGTCACTAAGATGAGTCAGTCTTCCTGTACTTAAGTTGGCATTGTGCCTTTTGTATGTAGTTCCGATGCAATTTCTGTGTTTCATCGTCAATAGGAAGGTCCAAGGGAAACAGTAAACCTGAAGTGAAGCATCGGAATCTATAACTAGTGTCACTGGAATGGTTCAGAATATAGACAGTAAGAAGAGTGAGTGTTCTTGTACTTAAGTGGGCATTGTGCCTTTTGTATTTAATTCCGATGCAATTTCCCCGATTCATCATCAATAAGAAGGTCCAAGGGATACAGTAAACATGAAGTGAAGCATCGGACTCTATAACTAGTGTCACAGAAATGGCTCAAAACATAGACAGTAGGATGAATCAGTCTTCTTATCCTTAAGTCGGCATTGTGCCCCTTGTATTAAAATCCGATGCAATTTCTGTGTTTCATCGTCAATAAGAAGGTCCAAGGGAAACAGTAAACCTGAAGTGAAGCATCGAAATCTTTAACTAGTGTCACATGAATGGTTCAAAACAAAGACAGTACGAAGAGACACTCTCCTTGTACTTAAGTAGGCTTTGTGCCTTTTGTATTTAATTCCGATGCAATTTCTGTGTTTCATCGTCAATAAGAAGGTCCAAGGGATACAGTAAACCTGGAGTGAAGCATCGGAAACTATAATTAGTGTCACAGGAATGGTTCAAAACATAGACAGTAAGAAGAGTCAGTCTTTTTGTACTTAAGTCGGCATTGTGCCCTTTCTATTTAATTCCGATGCCATTTCTGTGTCTCATCGTGAATAACAAGGTCCAAGGGATACAGTAAACCTCAAGTGAAGCATCGGAATCTATAACTAGTGTGACAGGAATGGTTCAAAACTTAGTCCGTAGGAAGAGTCGGTCTTCATGTACTTAAGTCGGCATTGTGCCTTTTGTATTTAATTCCGATGCAATTTCTGTGTTTCATCGTCAATAAGAAGGTCCAAGCGATACAGTAAACCAGAAGTGAAGCATCGGAATCTATAACTTGTGTCACACTAATGGTTCAAAGCAAAGTCAGCAAGAAGAATCAGTCTTCTTGTCCTGAAGTCGGCATTGTGCCTTTTGTATTTAGTTCCGATACAATTTTGTGTTTCATCGTCAATAAGAATGTCCAAGCGATACAGTAAACCTGAAGTCAAGCATCGGAATCAATAACTAGTGTCACGGGAATGGTTCAAGTCATTGTCAATAAGAAGAGTCGGTCATCATGTACTTAAGTCGGCATTGTGCCTTTTGTATTTAATTCCGATGAAATTTCTGTGTTTCATCGTCAATAAGAAAGTACAAGGGATACAGTAAACCTGAAGTGAAGCATCGGAATCTATAACTGGTGTCACAGGAATGGTTCAAAGCATAGACAGTAGGAAGAGTCAGTGTTCTTGTACTTAAGTCGGCATTGTGCCTTTTGTATTTAATTCCGATGCAATTTCTGTGTTTCTTCGACAATAAGAAGGTCCAAGGGATACAGTAAACCTGAAGTGAAGCATCGGAATCTACAACTAGTGTCACAGGATTGGTTCAAACATAGACAGTAAGAAGAGTCAGTCTTCTTGTACTTAAGTCGGCATTGTGCCTTTTCTATTTAATACCGATGCAATTTCTGTGTATCATCGTCAATAAGAAGATCAGAGGGATTCAGTAAACCTGAAGTGAAGTATCGGAATCTATAACTAGTGTCACAGAAATGGTTCAAAACATAGTCAGTAAGAAGAGTCAGTCATCTTGAACTTAATTGGGCATTGTGCCTTTTGTATTTAATTCCGATGCAATTTCTGTGTTTCATCGTCAATAACAAGGTCAGAGGGATACAGTAAACCTGAAGTGAAGCATCGGACTCCAAAACTAGTGACACAGTAATGGTTCAAAACATAGACAGTAGGAAGAACCAGTCTTCTTGTACGTAAGTCCGCATTGTGCCTTTTGTATTTAATTCCGATGCAATTTCTGTGTTTCATCGTCAATAAGAAGGTCCATGGGATACAGTAAACCTGGAGTGAAGCATCGGAATCTCTAACTAGTGTCACAGGAATGGTTCAAAACATAGTCAGTAAGAAGAGTCAGTCTTCTTGTCCTTAAGTCGGCTTTGTGCCTTTTGAATTTAATTCCGATGCAATTTCTGTGTTTCATCGTCAATTACAAGGTCCAAGGGATACAGTAAACCTGAAGTGAAGCATCGGAATCTATAACTAGTGTCACTGGAATGGTTCAAAATATAGACAGTAAGAAGAGTCAGTCTTCTTGTACTTAGGTTGGCATTGTGCTTTTTGTATTTAATTCCAATGCAATTTCTGTGTTTCATCGTCAATAAGAAGTTCCAAGGGATACAGTATACGTGGAGTGAAGCATCGGAATCTATAACTAGTGTCACAGGAATGGTTCAAAGCATAGACAGTACGAAGAGTCAGAGTTCATGTACATAAGTCGCCATTGAGGCTTTTGTATTTGTTTCCGATGCAATTTCTGTGTTTCATCGTCAATAAGAAGGTCAGAGGGAGACAGTAAACCTGAAGTGAAGCATCGGAATATATAACTACTGTCACGTGAATGGTTCAAACCATAGTCAGTAAGAAGAGTGAGTCCTCTTGTCCTTAAGTCGGCATTGTGCCTTTTGTATTAAATTCCGATGCAATTTCTGTGTTTCATCGTCAATAAGAAGGTCAGAGGGATACAGTAAACCTGAAGTGAAGTATCGGAATCTATAACTAGTGTCACAGAAACGGTTCAAAACATAGTCAGTAAGAAAAGTCAGTCTTCTTGAAGTTAATTTGGCATTGTGCTTTCGTATTTAATTCCGATGCAATTTCTGTGCTTCACCGTCAATTAGAAGGTCAGAGGGATACAGTAAACTTGAAGTGAAGCATCGGAATCTATAACTAGTGCCACAGGAATGGTTCAAACATAGACTGTAAGAAGAGTCAGTCTTCTTGTACTTAAGTCGTCATCGTGCCTTTTGTATTTAATTGCGACACAATTTCTGTGTTTCATCGTCAATAAGAAGGTCAGAGGGATACAGTAAACCGGAAGTGAAGCATCGGAATCTATAACTAGTGTCACAGGAATGGTTCAAATCATAGTCAGTAAGAGGAGTCACTCTTCTTGTCCTTAAGTCGGCATTGTGCCTTTTGTATTTAATTCCGATGCAATTTCTGTGTTTCATCGTCAATAAGAAGGTCCAAGAGATACAGTAAACCTGAAGTGAAGGATCGGAGTCAATAACTAGTGTCACAGGAATGGTTCAAAACATAGTCAGTAAGAAGAGTCAGTCGTCTTGTACTTAATTCGGCATTGTGCCTTTCGTATTAAATTCCGATGCAATTTCTGTGCTTCACCGTCAATAAGATGGTCAGCGGGATACGGTAAACCTGAAGTGAAGCATGGAAATCTATAACTAGTGTCACAGGAATGGTTCAAACATAGACAGTAAGAAGAGTCAGTCTTCTTGTACTTAAGTCGGCATTATGCCTTTTGTATTTAATTCCGATCCATTTTCTGTGTTTCATCGTTCATAAGAAGGTCAAAATGATACAGTAAACCAGAAGTGAAGCATCGCAATCTATAACTAGTGTCACAGGAATGGTTCAAAACATAGTCACTAAGATGAGTCAGTCCTCCTGTACTTAAGTTGGCATTGTGCCTTTTGTATGTAGTTCCGATGCAATTTCTGTGTTTCATCGTCAATAGGAAGGTCCAAGGGATACAGTAAACCTGAAGTGAAGCATCGGAATCTATAACTAGTGTCACTGGAATGGTTCAGAATATAGACAGTAAGAAGAGTGAGTGTTCTTGTACTTAAGTGGGCATTGTGCCTTTTGTATTTAATTCCGATGCAATTTCCCCGATTCATCATCAATAAGAAGGTCCAAGGGATACAGTAAACATGAAGTGAAGCATCGGACTCTATAACTAGTGTCACAGAAATGGCTCAAAACATAGACAGTAGGAAGAATCAGTCTGCTTATCCTTAAGTCGGCATTGTGCCCCTTGTATTTAAATCCGATGCAATTTCTGTGTTTCATCGTCAATAAGAAGGTCCAAGGGAAACAGTAAACCTGAAGTGAAGCATCGAAATCTTTAACTAGTGTCACATGAATGGTTCAAAACAAAGACAGTACGAAGAGACACTCTCCTTATACTTAAGTAGGCTTTGTGCCTTTTCTATTTAATTCCGATGCAATATCTGTGTTTCATCGTCAATAAGAAGGTCCAAGGGATACAGTAAACCTGGAGTGAAGCATCGGAAACTATAACTAGTGTCACAGGAATGGTTCAAAACATAGACAGTAAGAAGAGTCAGTCTTTTTGTACTTAAGTCGGCATTGTGCCCTTTCTATTTAATTCCGATGCCATTTCTGTGTCTCATCGTGAATAACAAGGTCCAAGGGATACAGTAAACCTCAAGTGAAGCATCGGAATCTATAACTAGTGTGACAGGAATGGTTCAAAACTTAGTCCGTAGGAAGAGTCGGTCTCATGTACTTAAGTCGGCATTGTGGTTTTGTATTTAATTCCGATGAAATTTCTGTGTTTCATCGTCAATAAGAAGGTCCAAGCGATACAGTAAACCAGAAGTGAAGCATCGGAATCTATAACTTGTGTCACACTAATGGTTCAAAGCAAAGTCAGTAAGAAGAGTCAGTCTTCTTGTCCTGAAGTCAGCATTGTGCCTTTTGTATTTAGTTCCGATACAATTTTGTGTTTCATCGTCAATAAGAATGTCCAAGCGATACAGTAAACCTGAAGTGAAGCATCGGAATCAATAACTAGTGTCACGGGAATGGTTCAAGTCATTGTCAATAAGAAGAGTCGGTCATCATGTACTTAAGTCGGCATTGTGCCTTTTGTGTTTAATTCCGATGAAATTTCTGTGTTTCATCGTCAATAAGAAAGAACAAGGGATACAGTAAACCTGAAGTGAAGCATCGGAATCTATAACTGGTGTCACAGGAATGGTTCAAAACATAGACTGTAGGAAGAGTCAGTGTTCTTGTACTTAAGTCGGCATTGTGCCTATTGTATTTAATTCCGAAGCAATTTCTGTGTTTCATCGTCAATAAGAAGGTCCAAGGAATACAGTAAACCTGGAGTGAAGCATCGGAATCTATAACTAGTGTCACAGGAATGGTTGAAAACATAGTCAGTAAGAAGAGTCAGTCTTCTTGTTCTTAAGTCGGCATTGTGCCTTTTCTACTTAATACCGATGCAATTTCTGTGTATCATCGTCAATAAGAAGATCAGAGGGATTCAGTAAACCTGAAGTGAGGTATCGGAATCTATAACTAGTGTCACAGAAATGGTTCAAAACATAGTCAGTAAGAAGAGTCAGTCATCTTGAACTTAATTGGGCATTGTGCCTTTTCTATTTAATTCCGATGCAATTTCTGTGCTTCATCGTCAATAAGAAGGTCAGAGGGATAGAGTAAACCTGAAGTGAAGCATCGGACTCCAAAACTAGTGTCACAGTAATGGTTCAAAACATAGACAGTAGGAAGAACCAGTCTTCTTGTACGTAAGTCGGCATTGTGCCTTTTGTATTTAATTCCGATGCAATTTCTGTGTTTCATCGTCAATAAGAAGGTCCAAGGAATACAGTAAACCTGGAGTGAAGCATCGGAATCTATAACTAGTGTCACAGGAATGGTTCAAAACATAGTCAGTAAGAAGGGTCAGTCTTCTTGTCCTTAAGTCGGCATTGTGCGTTTTGTATTTAATTCCGATGCAATTTCTGTGTTTCATCGTCAATTAGAAGGTCCAAGGGATACAGTAATTCTGAAGTGAAGCATCGGAATCTATAACTAGTGTCACTGGGATGGTTCAAAATATAGACAGTAAGAAGAGTCAGTCTTCTTGTACTTACATTGGCATTGTGCCTTTTGTATTTAATTCCGATGCAATTTCTGTGTTTCATCGTCAATAAGAAGTTCCAAGGGATACAGTATACCTGGAGTGAAGCATCGGAATCTATAACTAGTGTCACAGGAATGGTTCAAAGCATAGACAGTACGAAGAGTCAGTCTTCATGTACATAAGTCGGCATTGTGCCTTTTGTATTTATTTCAGATGCAATTTCTGTGTTTCATCGTCAATAAGAAGGTCAGAGGGATACAGTAAACCTGAAGTGAAGCATCGGAATCTAAAACTAGTGTCACGTGAATGGTTCAAACCATAGTCAGTACGAAGAGTCAGTCCTCTTGTCCTTAAGTCGGCATTGTGCCTTTTGTATTTAATTCCGATGCAATTTCTGTGTTTCGTCGGCAATATGGACAGAGGGATACAGTAAACCTGAAGTGAAGCATCGGAATCTATAACTAGTGTCACAGCAATGGTTCAAAACATAGACAGTAGGAAGAGACAGTCTTCTTGTACTTAAGTCGGCATTGTGCCTTTTGTATTTAATTCCGATGCAATTTCTGTGTTCCATCGTCAATAAGAAGGTCAGAGGGATACAGTAAACCTGAAGTGAAGCATCGGAATCCAAAACTAGTGTCACAGGAATGGTTCAAAACATAGACAGTATGAAGAACCAGTCTTCTTGTACGTTAGTCGGCATTGTGCCTTTTGTATTTAATTCCAATGCAATTTCTGTGTTTCATCGTCAATAAGAAGGTCCAAGGGATACAGTAAACCTGAAGTGAAGCATCGGAATCTATAAGTAGTTTGACAGGAATGGTTCAAAGCATAGTCAGTAACAAGAGCCAGTCTTCTTGTACTTAAGTCGGCATTGTGCCTTTTCTATTTAATTCCGATGCAATATCTGTGTTTCATCGTCAATAAGAAGGTCAGAGGGATACAGTAAACCGGATGTGAAGCATCGGAATCTATAACTAGTGTCACAGGAATAGTTCAAAACATAGTCAGTAAGATGAGTCAGTCTTATTGTCCTTAAGTCGGCATTGTGCCTTTTGTAATTATTTCCTATGCAATTTCTGTGTTTCATCGTCAATTAGAAGGTCCAAGGGATAGAGTAAACCTGAAGTGAAGCATCGGAATCTATAACTAGTGTCACTGGAATGGTTCAAAATATAGACAGTAAGAAGAGTCAGTCTTTTTTTACTTAAGTTGGCATTGTGCCTTTTGTTTTTAATTCCGATGCAATTTCTGTGATTCATCGTCAATAAGAAGGTCCAAAGGATACAGTAAACCTCAAGTGAAGCATCGGACTCTATACCTAGTGTCACAGAAGTGGATTAAACCATAGACAGTAGGAAGATTCAGTCTTCTTATACTTAAGTCGGCTTTGTGCCTTTTGTATTTAATTCCGATGCAATTTCTGTGTTTCATCGTCAATAAGAAGGTCCAAGGGAAACAGTAAACCTGAAGTGAAGCTTCGGAATCTATAACTAGTGTCACAGGAATGGTTCAAAACATAGATAGTACAAAGAGTCAGTCTTCATGTACATAAGTCGGCATTGTGGCTTTTGTATTTAATTCTGATGCAATTTCTGTGTTTCTTCGTCAATCTGAAAGTCGGAGGGATACAGTAAACCGAAAGTGAAGCATCGGAATCTAAAACAAGTGTCACAGTAATGGTTCAAAACATAGTCAGTAAGAAGAGTCAGTCTTCTTGTCCTTAAGTCGGCATTGTGCCTTTTGTATTTAATTCCGATGCAATTTCTGTGTTTCATCGGCAATAAGGTCAAAGGAATACAGTAAACCTGAAGTGAAGCATCGGAATCTATAACTCGTGTGACAGCAATGGTTCAAAACAAAGACAGTATGAAGCGTCAGTCTTCTTGTACTTAAGTCGGCATTGTGGATTTTGTATTTAATTCCGATGCAATTTCTGTGTTTCATCGTCAATAAGAAGCTCAGAAGGATACAGTAAACCTGAAGTGAAGCATCGGACTCCAAAATTAGTGTCACAGGAATGGTTCAAAACATAGACAGTAGGACGAACCAGTCTTCTTGTCCTTAAGTCGGCATTGTGCCTTTTTTATTTAGTTCCGATACAATTTGGTGTTTCATCGTCAATAAGAATGTCCAAGGGATACAGTAAACCTGAAGTGAACCATCGGAATCAAGAACTAGTGTCACAGGAATGGTTCTAAACATAGACAGAAAGAAGAGTCAGTCTCCTTGTACTTAAGTCGGCATTGTGCATTTTGTATTTAATTCCGATGCAATTTCTGTGTTTCATCGTCAATAAGATGGTCCAAGGGATACAGTAAACCTGGAGTAAAGCATCGGAATTTATAACTAGTGTCACAGGAATGGTTCAAAACATAGACAGTAAGAAGAGTCAGTCTTCTTGTACTTAAGTCGGCATTGTGCCTTTTGTATTTAATTCCGATGCAATTTCTGTGTTTCATCGTCAATAAGAAGGTCAGAGGGATACAGTAAACCTGAAGTGAAGCATCGGAATCCAAAACTAGTGTCACAGGAATGGTTCGAAACATAGACAGTATGAAGAACCAGTCTTCTTGTACGTTCGTCGGCATTGTGCCTTTTGTATTTCATTCCGATGCAATTTCTGTGTTTCATCGTCAATAAGAAGGTCCAAGGTATACAGTAAACCTGAAGTGAAGCATCGGAATCTATAACTAGTGTCACAGGAATGGTTCAAAACATAGTCAGTAAGAAGAGTCAGTATTCTTGTACTTAAGTCGGCATTGTGCCTTTTGTATTAAATTCCGATGTAATTTCTGTGTTTCATCGTCAATAAGATGGTTCAAGGGATACAGTAAACCTGGAGTAAAGCATCGGAATCTATGACTAGTGTCACAGGAATGGTTCAAACATAGTCAGTAAGAAGAGTCAGTCTTCTTGTCCTTAAGTCTGCATTGTGCCTTTTGTATTTAATTCCGATGCAGTTTCTGTGTTTCATCGGCAATAAGGTCAGTGGGATACAATAAACCTGAAGTGAAGCATCGGAATCTATAAATAGTGTCACAGCAATGGTTCAAAACATAGACAGTATGAAGAGTCAGTCTTCTTGTACTTAAGTCGGCATTGTGCCTTTTGTATTTAATTCCGATGCAATTTCTGTGTTTCAACGTCAATAAGAAGGTCATAGGGATACAGTAAACCTGAAGTGAAGCATCGGACTCCAAAAACTAGTGTCACAGGAATGGTTCAAAACATAGACAGTAGGAAGAACCAGTCTTCTTATACGTAAGTCGGCATTGTGCATTTTTTATTTAATTCCAATGCAATTTCTGTGTTTCATCGTCAATAAGAAGGTCCAAGGGATACAGTAAACCTGGAGTGAAGCATCGGAAACTATAACTAGTGTCACAGGAATGGTTCAAACATAGACGGTAAGAAGAGTCAGACTTCTTGTACTTAAGTCGACATTGTGCCTTTTGTACTTAATTCCAATGCAATTTCTGTGTTTCATCGTCAATAAGAAGGTCAGTGGAATCCAATAAACCTGAAGTGAAGCATCGGAATCTATAACTAGTGTCACAGGAATATTTCAAAACAAAGTCAGTAAGAAGAGTCAGTCTTCTTGTCCTTAAGTCGGCGTTGTGCCTTTTGTATTTAATTCCAATGCAATTTCTGTGTTTCGTCGGCAATTTGGTCAGAGGGATACAGTAAACCTGAAGTGAAGCATCGGAATCTATAACTAGTGTCACAGCAATGGTTCAAAACATAGACAGTAGGAAGAGTCAGTCTTCTTGTACTTAAGTCGGCATTATGCCTTTTGTATTTAATTCCGATTCAATTTCTGTGTTTCATCGTCAATAAGAAGGTCAGAGGGATACAGTAAACCTGAAGTGAAGCATCGGAATCCAAAACTAGTGTCAAAGGAATGGTTCAAAACATAGTCAGTAGGAAGAACCAGTCTTCTTGTCCTTAAGTCGGCATTGTGCCTTTTGTATTTAATTCCGATGCAATTTCTGTGTTTCATCGTCAATTAGAAGGTCCAAGGGAGACAGTAAACCTGAAGTGAAGCATCGGAATCTTTAACTAGTGTCTCTGGAATAATTCAAAATATAGACAGTAAGAAGAGTCGGTCTTCTTGTACTTAAGTCGGCATTGTGCATTTTGTATTGAATTCCGATGCAATTTCTGTGATTCATCGTCAATAAGAAGGTCCAAAGGATACAGTATACCTGAAGTGAAGGATCGGACTCTATAACTAGTGTCACAGAAATGGATCAAACCATAGATAGTAGGAAGAGTCAGTCTTCTTATACTTATGTCGGCATTGTGCCTTTTGTATTTAATTCCGATGCAATTTCTGTGTTTCATCGTCAATAAGAAGGTCCAAGGGAAACAGTAAACCTGAAGTGAAGCATCGGAATCTGTAACTAGTGTCACAGGAATGGTTCAAAACATACACAGTACGAAGAGTCAGTATTCATGTACATAAGTCGGCATTGTGGATTTTGTATTTACTTCCGATGCAATTTCTGTGTTTCATCGTCAATCAGTAGGTCAGAGGGATACAGTAAACCTGGAGTGAAGCATCGGAATCTATAACTAGTGTCACAGGAATGGTTCAAAGCATAGACGGTAAGAAGAGTCAGTCTTCTTGTCCTTAAGTCGGCATTGTGCCTTTTGTATTTCATTCCGATGCACTTTCCGTGTTTCATCGTCAATAAGAAGCTCCAAGGGATACAGTATACGTGGAGTGAAGCATCGGAATCTTTAACTAGTGTCACGTGAATGGTTCAAACCATTGTCAGTAAGAAGAGTCAGTCCTCTTGTCCTTAAGTCGGCATTGTGCCTTTTGTATTTAATTCCGATGCAATTTCTGTGTTTCGTCGGCAATATGGTCAGAGGGATACAGTGAACCTGAAGTGAAGCATTGGAATCTATAACTAGTGTCACAGCAATGATTCAAAACATACACAGTAGGAAGAGTCAGTCTTCTTGTACTTATGTCGGCATTGTGATTTTTTTTTTAAATTCCGATGCAATTTCTGTGATTCATCGTCAATAAGAAGGTCAGAGGGATACAGTAAACCTGAAGTGAAGCTTCGGAATCCAAAACTAGTGTCACAGGAATGGTTCAAAACATAGACAGTAGGAAGAACCAGTCTTCTTGTACGTTAGTCGGCATTGTGCCTTTTGTATTTAATTCCGATGCAATTTCTGTGTTTCATCGTCAATAAGATGGTCCAAGGGATACAGTAAACTTGGAGTAAAGCATCGGAATCTATAACTAGTGTCACAGGAATGGTTCAAAACATAGACAGTAAGAAGAGTCAGTCTTCATGTACTTAAGTCGGCATTGTGCCTTTTGTATTTAATTCCGATGCAATTTCTGTGTTTCATCGTCAATACGAAGGTCCAAGGGATACAGTAAACTTCAAGTGAAGCATCGGAATCTATAACTAGTGTCACAGGAATGGTTCAAAACATACACAGTACGAAGAGTCAGTATTCATGTACATAAGTCGGCATTGTGGATTTTGAATTTAATTCCGATGCAATTTCTGTGTTTCATCGTCAATCAGTAGGTCAGAGGGATACAGTAAACCTGGAGTGAAGCATCGGAATCTATAACTAGTGTCACAGGACTGGTTCAAAACATAGTCAGTAAGAAGAGTCAGTCTTCTTGTCCTTAAGTCGGCATTGTGCCTTTTGTATTTAATTCCGATGCAATTTCTGTGTTTCATCGGCAATAAGGTCAGAGGCATACTGTAAACCTGAAGTGAAGCATCGGAATCGATAACTAGTGTCACAGCAATGGTTCAAAGCATAGACAGTATGAGGAGTCAGTCTTCTTGTACTTAAGTCGGCATTGTGAATTTTGTATTTAATTCCGATGCAATTTCTGTGTTTCATCGTCGATAAGAAAGTCAGAGGGATACAGTAAACCTGAAGGGAAGCATCGAACTCCAAAACTAGTGTCACAGGAATGGTTCAAAACATAGTCAGTAAGAAGAGTCAGTCTTCTTGTCCTTAAGTCGGCATTGTGCATTTTGTATTTAATTCCGATGCAATTTCTGTGTTTCATCGTCAATAAGAAGCTCCAAGGGATACAGTATACGTGGTGTGAAGCATCGGAATCTATAACTAGTGTCACGTGAATGGTTCAAACCATAGTCAGTAAGAAGAGACAGTCCTCTTGTACTTAAGTCGGCATTGTGCCTTTTGTATTTAATTCCGATGCAATTTCTGTGTTTCGTCGGCAATATGGTCAGAGGGATACAGTAAACCTGAAGTGAAGCATTGGAATCTATAACTAGTGTCACAGCAATGGTTCAAAACATAGACAGTAGGAAGAGTCAGTCTTCTTGTACTTAAGTCGGCATTGTGCGTTTTGTATTTAATTCCGATGCAATTTCTGTGTTTCATCGTCAATAAGAAGGTCAGAGGGATACAGTAAACCTGAAGTCAAGCTTCGGAATCCAAAACTAGTGTCACAGGAATGGTTCAAAACATAGACAGTAGGAAGAACCAGTCTTTTTGTACGTTAGTCGGCATTGTGCCTTTTGTATTTAATTCCGATGCGATTTCTGTGTTTCATCGTCAATAAGAAGGTCCAAGGTATACAGTAAACCTGAAGTAAAGCATCGGAATCTATAACTAGTTTCACAGGAATGGTTCAAAACATAGTCAGTAAGAAGAGTCAGTCTTCTTAAACTTAAGTCGGCATTGTGCTTTTCTATTTAATTTCGATGCAATTTCTGTGTTTCATCGTCAATAAGAAGGTCGGAGGGATACAGTAAACCGGATGTGAAGCATCGGAATCTATAACTATTGTCACAGGAATGGTTTAAATCATAGTCAGAAAGAAGAGTCAGTCTTCTTGTCCTTATGTCGGCATTGTGCCTTTTGTATTTAATTCCGATGCAATTTCTGTGTTTCATCGTCAATTAGATGGTCCAAGGGATACAGTAAACCTGAAGCGAAGCATCGGAATCTTTATCTAGTGTCACTGGAATGGTTCAAAGTATAGACTGTAAGAAGAGTCAGTCATCTTGTACTTAAGTCGGCATTGTGTCTTTTGTATTTAATTCCGATGCAATTTCTGTGATTCATCGTGAATAAAAAGGTCCAAAGGATACAGTAAACCAGAATTGAAGCATCGGAATCTATAACTTGTGTCACACTAATGGTTCAAAACAAAGTCAGTATGAAGAGTCAGTCTTCTTGTCCTTAAGTCGGCATTGTGCCTTTTGTATTTAGTTCCGATACAATTTTGTGTTTCATCGTCAATAAGAATGTTCAAGGGATACAGTAAACCTGAAGTGAAGCAACGGAATCAATAACTAGTGTCACAGGAATGGTTCATATCATTGTCAATAAGAAGAGTCGGTCATCATGTACTTAAGTCGGCATTGTTCCTTTTGTATTTAATTCCGATGCAATTTCTGTGTTTCATCGTCAATAAGAAAGTACAAGCGACACAGTAAACCAGAAGTGAAGCATCGGAATCTATAACTTGTGTCACACTAATGGTTCAAAGCAAAGTCAGTAAGAAGAGTCAGTCTTCTTGTCCTTAAGTCGGCATTGTGCCTTTTGTATTTAGTTCCGATACAATTTTGTGTTTCGTCGTCAATAAGATGGTCCAAGGGATTCAGTAAACCTGAAGTGAAGCATCGGAATCAATAACTAGTGTCACAGGAATGGTTCAAATCATTGTCAATAAGATGAGTCGGTATTCATGTACATAAGTCGGCGTTGTGCCTTTTGTATTTAATTCCGATGCAATTTCTGTGTTTCATCGTCAATAAAAAAGTACAAGGGATACAGTAAACCTGAAGTGAAGCATCGGAATCTATGACTGGTGTCACAGGAATGGTTCAAAACATGGACAGTAGGAAGAGTCAGTGTTCTTGTACTTAAGTCGGCATTGTGCCTTTTGTATTTAATTCCGATGCAATTTCTGTGTCTCATCGTCAATAAGAAGGTCAGAGGGATACAGTAAACCTGAAGTGAAGCAACGGAATCAATAACTAGTGTCACAGGAATGGTTCATATCATTGTCAATAAGAAGAGTCGGTCTTCATGTACTTAAGTCGGCATTGTGCCTTTTGTATTTAATTCCGATGCAATTTCTGTGTTTCATCCTCAATAAGAAAGTACAAGCGACACAGTAAACCAGAAGTGAAGCATCGGAATCTATAACTTGTGTCACTCTAATAGTTCAAAACAAAGTCAGTAAGAAGAGTCAGTCTTCTTGTCCTTAAGTCGGCATTGTGCCTTTTGTATTTAGTTCCGATACAATTTTGTGTTTCATCGTCAATAAGATGGTCCAAGTGATACAGTAAACCTGGAGTAAAGCATCGGAATCTATAACTAGTGTCACAGGAATGGTTCAAAACATAGACAGTAAGAAGAGTCAGTCTTCATGTACTTAAGTCGGCATTGTGACTTTTGTATTTAATTCCGATGCAATTTCTGTGTTTCATCGTCAATACGAAGGTCCAAGGGATACAGTAAAACTCAAGTGAAGCATCGGAATCTATAACTAGTGTCACAGGAATGGTTCAAACATAGACTGTAAGAAGAGTCAGTCTTCTTGTACTCAAGTCGGCATTGTGCCTTTTGTATTTAATTGCGATGCAATTTCTGTGTTTCATAGTCAATAAGACGGTCAGAGGGATACAGTAAACCGGATGTGAAGCATCGGAATCTATAACTAGTGTCACAGGAATGGTTCAAAACATAGTCAGTAAGGAGAGTCAGTCTTCTTGTCCTTAAGTCGGCATTGTGCCTTTTGTATTTAATTCCGATGCAATTTCTGTGTTTCATCGTCAATAAGAAGGTCCAAGGGAATCAGTAAACCTGAAATGAAGCATCGGAATCTATAACTAGTGTCACAGGAATGGTTCAAAACATACACAGTACGAAGAGTCAGTATTCATGTACATAAGTCGGCATTGTGGCTTTTGTATTTAATTCTGATGCAATTTCTGTATTTCATTGTCAATCAGAAGGTCAGAGGAATACAGTAAACCTGAAGTGAAGCATCGGAATCTATAACTAGTGTCACAGGAATGGTTCAAAGCATAGACAGTAAGAAGAGTCAGTCTTCTTGTCCTTAAGTCGGCATTGTGCCTTTTGTATTTAATTCCGATGCAATTTCTGTGTTTCATCGTCAGTAAGAAGTTCCAAGGGATACAGTAAACCTGGAGTGAAGCATCGGAATCAATAACTAGTGTCACAGGGATGGTTCAAAGTATAGACGGTAAGAAGAGTTAGGCTTATTGTACTTAAGTCGACATTGTGCTTTTTGTATTTAATTCCAATGCAATTTCTGTGTTTCATCGTCAATACGAAGGTCAGGTAGATACAGAAAACCTGAAGTGAAGCATTGGAATCTATAACTAGTGTCACGTGAATGGTTCAAACCATAGTCAGTAAGAAGATTCAGTCCTCTTGTCCTTAAGTCGGCATTGTGCCTTTTGTACTTAATTCCAATGCAATTTCTGGGTTTCGTGTGCAATTTGGTCAGAGGGATACAGTAAACCTGAAGTGAAGCATCGGAATCTATAACTAGTGTCACAGCAATGGTTTCAAAACATAGACAGTAGGAAGAGTCAGTCTTCTTGTACTTAAGTCGGCATTGTGCCTTTTGTATTAGTTCCGATGCAATTTCTGTGTTTCATCGACAATAAGGTCAGAGGGATACAGTAAACCTGAAGTGAAGCATCGGAATCCAAAACTAGTGTCAAAGGAATGGTTCAAAACATAGACAGTAAGAATAGTCAGTCTTCTTGTACTTAAGTCGGAATTGTGCTTTTTCTATTTAATTCCGATGCAATTTCTGTGTTTCATCGTCAATAAGAAGGTCAGAGGGATACAGTAAACCGGATGTGAAGCATCGGAATCTATAACAAGTGTCACAGGACTGGTTCAAATCATAGTCAGTAAGAAGAGTCAGTCATCTTGTCCTTAAGTCGGCATTGTGCCTTTTGTATTTAATTCTGATGCAATTTCTGTGTTTCATCGTCAATTAGAAGGTCCAAGGGATACAGTAAACCTGAAGTGAAGCATCGGAATCTTTAACTAGTGTCACTGGAATAATTCAAAATATAGACAGTAAGAAGAGTCGGTCTTCTTGTATTTAAGTCGGCATTGTGCCTTTTGTATTTAATTCCGATGCAATTTCTGTGATTCATCGTCAATAAGAAGGTCCAAAGGATACCGAAAACCTGAAGTGAAGCATCGGACTCTATAACTACTGTCACAGAAATGGATCAAACCATAGACAGTAGGAAGAATCAGAATTCTTGTACTTAAGTCCACATTGTGCCTTTTGTATTTAATTCCAATGCAATTTCTGTGTTTCATCGTCAATAAGAAGGTCAGTGGGATACAACAAACCTGAAGTCAAGCATCGGAATCTATAACTAGTGTCACAGGAATATTTCAAACAAAGTCAGTAAGAAGAGTCAGTCTTCTTGTCCTTAAGTCGGCATTGTGCCTTTTGTATTTAATTCCGATGCAATTTCTGTGTTTCATCGTCAATAAGAAGCTCCAAGGCATACAGTATACGTGGAGTGAAGCATCGGAATCTATAACTAGTATCACAGGAATGGTCCAAAGCATAGACAGTACGAAGAGTCAGTCTTCATGTACATAAGCCGGCATTGTGGCTTTTGTATTTAATTCCAATGCAATTTCTGTGTTTCATCGTCAATATGAAAGTCAGAGGGATGCAGTAAACCTGAAGTGAAGCATCGGAATCTATAACTAGTGTCACGTGAATGGTTCAAACCATAGTCAGTAAGAAGAGTCAGTTCTCTTGTCCTTAAGTCGGCATTTTGCCTTTTGTATTTAATTCCGATGCAATTTCTGTGTTTCATCGTCCATAAGAAGGTCAGAGGGATACAGTAAACCTGAAGTGAAGCATCGGAATTCAAAATTAGTGTCACAGGAATGTTTCAAAACATAGACAGTAGTAAGAACCAGGCTTCTTGAACGTAAGCTGGCATTGTGAATTTTGTTTTTAATTCCGATGCCATTTCTGTGTTTCATCGTCAATAAGATGGTCCAAGGTATACAGTAAACCTGAAGTGTAGCATCGGAATCTATAACTAGTGTCACAGGAATGGTTCAAAGCAAACTCAGTAAGAAGAGTCATTCTTCTTGTCCTTAAATCGGCATTGTGCCTTTAGTATTTAATTCCCATGCAATTTCTGTGTTTCATCGTCAATTAGGAGGTCCAAGGGATACAGTAAACCTGAAGTGAAGCATCGGAATCTATAACTAGTGTCACTGGAATGGTTCAAAATATAGACAGTAAGAAGAGTCAGTCTTCTTGTACTTAAGTCGGCATTGTGCCTTTTGTA
Source organism: Schistocerca piceifrons (assembly GCF_021461385.2). NCBI lineage: Eukaryota > Metazoa > Arthropoda > Insecta > Orthoptera > Acrididae > Schistocerca > Schistocerca piceifrons. The sequence continues at coordinate 168,479 of NW_025728002.1, read as the reverse complement.
TTTAATTCCGATGCAATTTCTGTGATTCATCGTCAATAAGAAGGTCAGTGGGATACAATAAACCTGAAGTGAAGCATCGGAATCTATAACTAGTGTCACAGGAATATTTCAAAACAAAGTCAGTAAGAAGAGTCAGTCTTCTTGTACTTAAGTCGGCATTGTGCCTTTGGTATTTAATTCCGATGCAATTTCTGTGATTCATCGTCAATAAGAAGCTCCAAGGGATACAGTATACGTGGAGTGAAGCATCGGAATCTATAACTAGTGTCACAGGAATGGTCCAAAGCATAGACAGTACGAAGAGTCAGTCTTCATGTACATAAGTCGGCATTGTGGCTTTTGTATTTAATTCCGATGCAATTTCTGTGTTATATCGTCAATAAGAAGGTCAGAGGGATACAGTGAACCTGAAGTGAAGCATCGGAATCTATAACTAGTGTCACGTGAATGGTTCAAACCATACTCAGTAAGAAGAGTCAGTCCCCTTGTCCTTAAGTCGGCATTGTGCCTTTTGTATTTAATTCCGATGCAATTTCTGTGTTTCATCGTCAATAAGAAGGTCCAAGGTATACAGTAAACCTGAAGTAAAGCATCGGAATCTATAACTAGTTTCACAGGAATGGTTCAAAGCATAGTCAGTAAGAAGAGTCAGTCTTCTTGTACTTAAGTCGGCATTGTGCCTTTTCTATTTAATTCCGATGTAATTTCTGTGTTTCATCGTCAATAAGTAGGTCAGAGGGATACAGTAAACCGGATGTGAAGCATCGGAATCTATAACTAGTGTCACAGGAATGGTTCAAATCATAGTCAGCAAGAAGAGTCAGTCTTCTTGTCCTTAAGTCGGCATTGTGCCTTTTGCATTTAATTCCGATGCAATTTCTGTGTTTCATCGTCAATTAGAAGGTCCAAGGGATACAGTAAACCTGAAGTGAAGCATGGGAATCTTTAAGTAGTGTCACTGGAGTGGTTCAAAATATAGACAGTAAGAAGAATCAGTCTTCTTGTACTTAAGTCGGCATTGTGCCTTTTGTATTTACTTCCGATGCAATTTCTGTGTTTCATCGTCAATAAGAAGCTCCAAGGGATACAGTATAAGTGGAGTGAAGCATCGGAATCTATAACTAGTGTCACAGGAATGGTCCAAAGCATAGACAGTACGAAGAGTCAGTGTTCTTGTACTTAAGTCGGCATTGTGCCTTTTGTATATAATTCCGATGCAATTTCTGTGTTTCATCGTCAATAAGAAGGTCAGAGGGATACAGTAAACCTGAAGTGAAGCAACGGAATCAATAACTAGTGTCACAGGAATGGTTCATATCATTGTCAATAAGAAGAGTCGGTCTTCATGTACTTAAGTCGGCATTGTGCCTTTTGTATTTAATTCCGATGCAATTTCTGTGTTTCATCGTCAGTAAGAAAGTACAAGCGACACAGTAAACCAGAAGTGAAGCATCGGAATCTATAACTTATGTCACACTAATGGTTCAAAACAAAGTCAGTAAGAAGAGTCAGTCTTCTTGTCCTTAAGTCGACATTGTGCCTTTTGTATTTAGTTCCGATACAATTTTGTGTTTCATCGTCAATAAGATGGTCCAAGGGATACAGTAAACCTGGAGTAAAGCATCGGAATCTCTAACTAGTGTCACAGGAATATTTCAAACAAAGTCAGTAAGAAGAGTCAGTCTTCTTGTCCTTAAGTCGGCATTGTGCCTTTTGTATTTAATTCCGATGCAATTTCTGTGTTTCATCGTCAATAAGAAGCTCCAAGGGATACAGTATACGTGGAGTGAAGCATCGGAATCTATAACTACTGTCACAGGAATGGTCCAAAGCATAGACAGTACGAAGAGTCAGTCTTCATGTACATAAGCCGGCATTGTGGCTTTTGTATTTAATTCCAATGCAATTTCTGTGTTTCATCGTCAATATGAAAGTCAGAGGGATGCAGTAAACCTGAAGTGAAGCATCGGAATCCATAACTAGTGTCACGTGAATGGTTCAAACCATAGTCAGTAAGAAGAGTCAGTCTTCTTGTACTTAAGTCGGCATTGTGCCTTTGGTATTTAATTCCGATGCAATTTCTGTGATTCATCGTCAATAAGAAGCTCCAAGGGATACAGTATACGTGGAGTAAAGCATCGGAATCTATAACTAGTGTCACAGGAATGGTCCAAAGCATAGACAGTACGAAGAGTCAGTCTTCATGTACATAAGTCGGCATTGTGGCTTTTGTATTTAATTCCGATGCAATTTCTGTGTTATATCGTCAATAAGAAGGTCAGAGGGATACAGTGAACCTGAAGTGAAGCATCGGAATCTATAACTAGTGTCACGTGAATGGTTCAAACCATAGTCAGTAAGAAGAGTCAGTCCCCTTGTCCTTAAGTCGGCATTGTGCCTTTTGTATTTAATTCCGATGCAATTTCTGTGTTTCATCGTCAATAAGAAGGTCCAAGGTATACAGTAAACCTGAAGTAAAGCATCGGAATCTATAACTAGTTTCACAGGAATGGTTCAAAGCATAGTCAGTAAGAAGAGTCAGTCTTCTTGTACTTAAGTCGGCATTGTGCCTTTTCTATTTAATTCCGATGTAATTTCTGTGTTTCATCGTCAATAGGTAGGTCAGAGGGATACAGTAAACCGGATGTGAAGCATCGGAATCTATAACTAGTGTCACAGGAATGGTTCAAATCATAGTCAGCAAGAAAAGTCAGTCTTCTTGTCCTTAAGTCGGCATTGTGCCTTTTGCATTTAATTCCGATGCAATTTCTGTGTTTCATCGTCAATTAGAAGGTCCAAGGGATACAGTAAACCTGAAGTGAAGCATGGGAATCTTTAAGTAGTGTCACTGGAGTGGTTCAAAATATAGACAGTAAGAAGAATCAGTCTTCTTGGACTTAAGTCGGCATTGTGCCTTTTGTATTTACTTCCGATGCAATTTCTGTGTTTCATCGTCAATAAGAAGCTCCAAGGGATACAGTATACGTGGAGTGAAGCATCGGAATCTATAACTAGTGTCACAGGAATGGTCCAAAGCATAGACAGTACGAAGAGTCAGTGTTCTTGTACTTAAGTCGGCATTGTGCCTTTTGTATATAATTCCGATGCAATTTCTGTGTTTCATCGTCAATAAGAAGGTCAGAGGGATACAGTAAACCTGAAGTGAAGCAACGGAATCAATAACTAGTGTCACAGGAATGGTTCATATCATTGTCAATAAGAAGAGTCGGTCTTCATGTACTTAAGTCGGCATTGTGCCTTTTGTATTTAATTCCGATGCAATTTCTGTGTTTCATCGTCAATTAGAAAGTACAAGCGACACAGTAAACCAGAAGTGAAGCATCGGAATCTATAACTTATGTCACACTAATGGTTCAAAACAAAGTCAGTAAGAAGAGTCAGTCTTCTTGTCCTTAAGTCGACATTGTGCCTTTTGTATTTAGTTCCGATACAATTTTGTGTTTCATCGTCAATAAGATGGTCCAAGGGATACAGTAAACCTGGAGTAAAGCATCGGAATCTATAACTAGTGTCACAGGAATGGTTCAAAACATAGACAGTAAGAAGAGTCAGTCTTCACGTACTTAAGTCGGCATTGTGCCTTTTGTATTTAATTCCGATGCAATTTCTGTGTTTCATCGTCAATACGAAGGTCCAAGGGATACGGTAAACCTCAAGTGAAGCATCGGAATCTATAACTAGTGTCACAGGAATGGTTCAAACATAGACTGTAAGAAGAGTCAGTCTTCTTGTACTCAAGTCGGCATTGTGCCTTTTGTATTTAATTGCGATGCAATTTCTGTGTTTCATAGTCAATAAGAAGGTCAGAGGTATACAGTAAACCGGATGTGAAGCATCGGAACCTATAACTAGTGCCACAGGAATGGTTCAAAACATACACAGTACGAAGAGTCAGTATTCATGTACATAAGTCGGCATTGTGGTTTTGTATTTAATTCTGATGCAATTTCTGTATTTCATTGTCAATCAGAAGGTCCGAGGGATACAGTAAACCTGAAGTGAAGCATCGGAATCTATAACTAGTGTCACAGCAATGGTTCAAAACATAGACAGTAGGAAGAGTCAGTCTTCTTGTACTTAAGTCGGCATTGTGCCTTTTGTATTTAATTCCTATGCAATTTCTGTGTTTCATCGTCAATAAGAAGGTCAGAGGGATACAGTAAACCTGAAGTGAAGCATCGGAATCCAAAACTAGTGTCAAAGGAATGGTTCAAAACATAGACAGTAAGAAGAGTCAGTCTTCTTGTACTTAAGTCGGCATTGTGTCTTTTCTATTTAATTCCGATGCAATTTCTGTGTTTCATCGTCAATAAGAAGGTCAGAGGGATACAGTAAACCGGATGTGAAGCATCGGAATCTATAACAAGTGTCACAGGACTGGTTCAAATCATAGTCAGTAAGAAGAGTCAGTCTTCTTGTCCTTAAGTCGGCATTGTGCCTTTTGTATTTAATTCTGATGCAATTTCTGTGTTTCATCGTCAATTAGAAGGTCCAAGGGATACAGTAAACCTGAAGTGAAGCATCGGAATCTTTAACTAGTGTCACTGGAATAATTCAAAATATAGACAGTAAGAAGAGTCGGTCTTCTTGTACTTAAGTCGGCATTGTGCCTTTTGTATTTAATTCCGATGCAATTTCTGTGATTCATCGTCAATAAGAAGGTCCAAAGGATACAGAAAACCTGAAGTGAAGCATCGGACTCTATAACTAGTGTCACAGAAATGGATCAAACCATAGACAGTAGGAAGAGTCAGAATTCTCGTGCTTAAGTCGACATTGTGCCTTTTGTATTTAATTCCAATGCAATTTCTGTGTTTCATCGTCAATAAGAAGGTCAGTGGGATACAACAAACCTGAAGTCAAGCATCGGAATCTATAACTAGTGTCACAGGAATATTTCAAACAAAGTCAGTAAGAAGAGTCAGTCTTCTTGTCCTTAAGTCGGCATTGTGCCTTTTGTATTTAATTCCGATGCAATTTCTGTGTTTCATCGTCAATAAGAAGCTCCAAGGGATACAGTATACGTGGAGTGAAGCATCGGAATCTATAACTACTGTCACAGGAATGGTCCAAAGCATAGACAGTACGAAGAGTCAGTCTTCATGTACATAAGCCGGCATTGTGGCTTTTGTATTTAATTCCAATGCAATTTCTGTGTTTCATCGTCAATATGAAAGTCAGAGGGATGCAGTAAACCTGAAGTGAAGCATCGGAATCTATAACTAGTGTCACGTGAATGGTTCAAACCATAGTCAGTAAGAAGAGTCAGTTCTCTTGTCCTTAAGTCGGCATTTTGCCTTTTGTATTTAATTCCGATGCAATTTCTGTGTTTCATCGTCCATAAGAAGGTCAGAGGGATACAGTAACCCTGAAGTGAAGCATCGGAATTCAAAACTAGTGTCACAGGAATGGTTCAAAACATAGACAGTAGTAAGAACCAGGCTTCTTGTACGTAAGCTGGCATTGTGAATTTTGTTTTTAATTCCGATGCCATTTCTGTGTTTCATCGTCAATAAGAAGGTCCAAGGTATACAGTAAACCTGAAGTGTAGCATCGGAATCTATAACTAGTGTCACAGGAATGGTTCAAAGCAAACTCAGTAAGAAGAGTCATTCTTCTTGTCCTTAAATCGCCATTGTGCCTTTTGTATTTAATTCCCATGCAATTTCTGTGTTTCATCGTCAATTAGGAGGTCCAAGGGATACAGTAAACCTGAAGTGAAGCATCGGAATCTATAACTAGTGTCACTGGAATGGTTCAAAATATAGACAGTAAGAAGAGTCAGTCTTCTTGTACTTAAGTCGGCATTGTGCCTTTTGTATTTAATTCCGATGCAATTTCTGTGATTCATCGTCAATAAGAAGGTCAGTGGGATACAATAAACCTGAAGTGAAGCATCGGAATCTATAACTAGTGTCACAGGAATATTTCAAAACAAAGTCAGTAAGAAGAGTCAGTCTTCTTGTACTTAAGTCGGCATTGTGCCTTTTGTATTTAATTGCGATGCTATTTCTGTGATTCATCGTCAATAAGAAGCTCCAAGGGATACAGTATACGTGGAGTGAAGCATCGGAATCTATAACTAGTGTCACAGGAATGGTCCAAAGCATAGACAGTACGAAGAGTCAGTCTTCATGTACATAAGTCGGCATTGTGGCTTTTGTATTTAATTCCGATGCAATTTCTGTGTTATATCGTCAATAAGAAGGTCAGAGGGATACAGTGAACCTGAAGTGAAGCATCGGAATCTATAACTAGTGTCACGTGAATGGTTCAAACCATAGTCAGTAAGAAGAGTCAGTCCTCTTGTCCTTAAGTCGGCATTGTGCTTTTTGTATTTAATTCCGATGCAATTTCTGTGTTTCATCGTCAATAAGAAGGTCCAAGGTATACAGTAAACCTGAAGTAAAGCATCGGAATCTATAACTAGTTTCACAGGAATGGTTCAAAACATAGTCAGTAAGAAGAGTCAGTCTTCTTGTACGTAAGTCGCCATTGTGCCTTTTCTATTTAATTCCGATGTAATTTCTGTGTTTCATCGTCAATAAGTAGGTCAGAGGGATACAGTAAACCGGATGTGAAGCATCGGAATCTATAACTAGTGTCACAGGAATGGTTCAAATCATAGTCAGCAAGAAGAGTCAGTCTTCTTGTCCTTAAGTCGGCATTGTGCCTTTTGCATTTAATTCCGATGCAATTTCTGTGTTTCATCGTCAATTAGAAGGTCCAAGGGATACAGTAAACCTGAAGTGAAGCATCGGAATCTTTAAGTAGTGTCACTGGAATGGTTCAAAATATAGACAGTAAGAAGAATCAGTCTTGTTGTACTTAAGTCGGCATTTGGCTTTTGTATTTAATTCCGATGCAATTTCTGTGATTCATCGTCAATAAGAAGGTCAGTGGGATACAATAAACCTGAAGTGAAGCATCGGAATCTATAACTAGTGTCACAGGAATATTTCAAAACAAAGTCAGTAGGAAGAGTCAGTCTTCTTGTACTTAAGTCGGCATTGTGCCTTTTGTATTTAATTCCGATGCAATTTCTGTGTTTCATCGTCAATAAGAAGCTCCAAGGGATACAGTATACGTGGAGTGAAGCATCGGAATCTATAACTAGTGTCACAGGAATGGTCCAAAGCATAGACAGTACGAAGAGTCAGTCTTCATGTACATAAGTCGGCATTGTGGCTTTTGTATTTAATTCCGATGCAATTTCTGTGTTATATCGTCAATAAGAAGGTCAGAGGGATACAGTGAACCTGAAGTGAAGCATCGGAATCTATAACTAGTGTCACGTGAATGGTTCAAACCATAGTCAGTAAGAAGAGTCAGTCCTCTTGTCCTTAAGCCGGCATTGTGCCTTTTGTATTTAATTCCGATGCAAATTCTATGTTTCATCGTCAATAAGAAGGTCCAAGGTATACAGTAATCCTGAAGTAAAGCATCGGAATCTATAACTAGTTTCACAGGAATGGTTCAAAGCAAACTCAGTAAGAAGAGTCATTCTTCTTGTCCTTAAATCGGCATTGTGCCTTTTGTATTTAATTCCGATGCAATTTCTGTGTTTCATCGTCAATCATAAGGTCAGAGGCATACAATAAACCTGAAGTGAAGCATCGGAATCTGTAACTAGTGTCACAGGAATATTTCTAAACAAAGTCAGTAAGAAGAGTCAGTCTACTTGTCCTTAAGTCGGCATTGTGCCTTTTGTATTTAATTCCGATGTAATTTCTGTGTTTCATCGTCAATAAGAAGTTCCAAGGGATACAGGATACCTGGAGTGAAACATCGGAATCTATAACTAGTGTCACGTGAATGGTTCAAACCATCGTCAGTAAGAAGAGTCAGTCCTCTTGTCCTTAAGTCGGCATTGTGCCTTTTGTATTTAATTCTGATGCAATTTCTGTGTTTCGTCGGCAATATGGTCAGAGGGATACAGTAAACCTGAAGTGAAGCATCGGAATCTATAACTAGTGTCACAGCAATGGTTCAAAACATAGACAGTAGGAAGAGTCAGTCTTCTTGTACTTAAGTCGGCATTGTGCCTTTTGTATTTAATTCCGATGCAATTTCTGTGTTTCATCGTCAATAAGAAGGTCAGAGGGATACAGTAAACCTGAAGTGAAGCATCGGAATCCAAAACTAGTGTCACGGGAACGGTTCAAAACATAGACAGTAGGAAGAACCAGTCTTCTTTTACGTAAGTCATCATTGTGCCTTTTGTATTTAATTCCGATGCTATTTCTGTGTTTCATCGTCAATAAGAAGGTCCACGGTATACAGTAAACCTGAAGTGAAGCATCGGAATCTATAACTAGTTTCACAGGAATGGTTCAAAACATAGTCAGTAAGAAGAGTCAGTCTTCTTGTACTTAAGTTGGCATTGTGCCTTTTCTATTTAATTCCGATGCAATTTCTGTGTTTCATCGTCAATAAGAAGGTCCAAGGGATACAGTAAACCTGGAGTGTAGCATCGGAATCTATAACTAGTGCCACAGGAATGGTTCAAAACAAAGTCAGTAAGAAGATTCATTCTTCTTGTCCTTAAATCGGCATTGTGCCTTTTGTATTTAATTCCCATGCAATTTCTGTGTTTCATCGTCAATAAGAAGCTCCAAGAGATACAGTATACCTGGAGTGAAGCATCGGAATCTATAACTAGTGTCACAGGAATGGTTCAAAGCATAGACAGTAAAAAGAGTCAGTCTTCGTGTACTTAAGTCGGCACTTTGCCTTTTGTATTTAATTCCGATGCAATTGCTGTGTTTCATCGTCAATAAGTATGTCCAACGGATACAGTAAACCTGAAGTGAGGCATCTGAATCTATAACTAGTGTCATAGGAATGGTTCTACACATAGTAAGAAGAGTCAGTCTTCTTGTACTTAAGTCGGCATTGTGCCTTTTCTATTTAATTCCGATGCAATTTCTGTGTTTCATCGTGAATAACAAGGTCCAAGGGATTCAGTAAACCTGGAGTGAAGCATCGGAATCTATAACTAGTGTCAATGGAAAGGTTCAAATCATAGACAGTAAGAAGAGTCAGTCTTCTTGTACTTAAGTCGGCATTGTGCCGTTTGTATTTAACTCCTATGCAATTTCTGTGTTTCATCGTCTATAAGAAAGTCACAGGGATACAGTAAACCTGAAGTGAAGCATCGGAATCTATAGCTAGTGTCACAGGAATGGTTCAAATCATAGTCAGTAAGAAGAGTCAGTCTTCTTGTCCTTAAGTCGGCATTGTGCTTTTTGTATTTAATTCCGATGCAATTTCTGTGTTTCATCGTCAATAAGAATGTCCAAGGGATACAGTAAACCTGGAGTAAAGCATCGGAATATATAACTAGTGTCACAGGAATGGTTCAAAACATAGACAGTTAGAAGAGTCAGTCTTCTTGCCCTTAAGTCATCATTGTGCCTTTTGAATTTAATTCCGATGCATTTTCTGTGTTTCATCGTCAATAAGAAGGTCCAAGGGATACAGTAAACCTCAAGTGAAGCACCGGAATCAATAACTAGTGTCACAGGAATGGTTCAAATCATTGTCAATAAGTAGAGTCGGTCTTCATGTACTTAAGTCGGCATTGTGCCTTTTGTATTTAATTCCGATGCAATTTCTGTGTTTCATCGTCAATAAGAAAGTAGAAGGGATACAGTAAACCTGAAGTGAAGCATCGGAATCTATAACTGGTGTCACAGGAATGGTTCAAAACATAGACAATAGGAAGTGTGTGTTCATGTACTTAAGTCGGCATTGTGCCTTTTGTATTTAATTGCGATGCAATTTCTGTGTTTCATCGTCAACAAGAAGGTCAGAGGGATACAGTAAACCCGAAGTGAAGTATAGGAATCTATAACTAGTGTCACTGAAATGGTTCAAAACATAGTCAGTAAGAAGAGATAGTCTTCTTGAACTTAATTGGGCATTGTGCCTTTCGTATTTAATTCCGATGCAATTTCTGTGCTACACCGTCAATTAGAAGGTCAGAGGGATACAGTATACCTGAAGTGAAGCATCGGAATCTATAACTAGTGTCACAGGAATGGTTCAAACATAGACAGTAAAAAGAGTCAGTCTTCTTGTACTTAAGTCGGCATTGTGCCTTTTCTATTTAATTCCGATGTAATTTCTGTGTTTCATCGTCAATATGTAGGTCAGAGGGATACAGTAAACCGGATGTGAAGCATCGGAATCTATAACTAGTGTCACAGGAATGGTTCAAATAATAGTCAGCAAGAAGAGTCAGTCTTCTTGCCCTTAAGTCGGCATTGTGCCTTTTGCATTTCATTCCGATGCAATTTCTGTGTTTCATCGTCAATTAGAAGGTCCAAGGGATACAGTAAACCTGAAGTGAAGCTTCGGAATCTTTAAGTAGTGTCACTGGAATGGTTCAAAATATAGACAGTAAGATGAATCAGTCTTCTTGTACTTAAGTCGGCATTGTGCCTTTTGTATTTAATTCCGATGCAATTTCTGTGATTCATCGTCAATAAGAAGGTCAGTGGGATACAATATACCTGAAGTGAAGCATCGGAATCTATAACTAGTGTCACAGGAATATTTCAAAACAAAGTCAGTAAGAAGAGTCAGTCTTCTTGTACTTAAGTCGGCATTGTGCCTTTTGTATTTAATTCCGAATCAATTTCTGTGTTTCATCGTCAATAAGAAGCTCCAAGGGATACAGTATACGTGGAGTGAAGCATCGGAATCCATAACTAGTGTCACAGGAATGGTCCAAAGCATAGACAGTACGAAGAGCCAGTCTTCATGTACATAAGTCGGCATTGTGGCTTTTGTATTTAATTCCGATGCAATTTCTGTGTTATATCGTCAATAAGAAGGTCAGAGGGATACAGTGAACCTGAATTGAAGCATCGGAATCTATAACTAGTGTCACGTGAATGGTTCAAACCATAGCCAGTAAGAAGAGTCAGTCCTCTTGTCCTTAAGTCGGCATTGTGCCTTCTGTATTTAATTCCGATTCAATTTCTGTGTTTCATCGTCAATAAGAAGGTCCAAGGTATACAGTAAACCTGAAGTAAAGCATCGGAATCTATAAGTAGTTTCACAGGAATGGTTTAAAGCAAACTCAGTAAGAAGAGTCATTCTTCTTGTCCTTAAATCGGCATTGTGCCTTTTGTATTTAATTCCGATGCTATTTCTGTGTTTCATCGTCAATCAGAAGGTCAGAGGCATACAATAAACCTGAAGTGAAGCATCGGAATCTGTAACTAGTGTCACAGGAATATTTCTAAACAAAGTCAGTAAGAAGAGTCAGTCTACTTGTCCTTAAGTCGGCATTGTGCCTTTTGTATTTAATTCCGATGTAATTTCTGTGTTTCATCGTCAATATGAAGTTCCAAAGGATACAGGATACCTGGAGTGAAACATCGGAATCCATAACTAGTGTCACGTGAATGGTTCAAACCATCGTCAGTAAGAAGAGTCAGTCCTCTTGTCCTTAAGTCGGCATTGTGCCTTTTGTATTTAATTCCGATGCAATTTCTGTGTTTCATTGTCAATAAGAATGTCCAAGAGATACAGTAAACCTGGAGTAAAGCATCGGAATATATAACTAGTGTCACAGGAATGGTTCAAAACATAGACAGTTAGAAGAGTCAGTCTTCTTGCCCTTAAGTCATCATTGTGCCTTTTGAATTTAATTCCGATGCATTTTCTGTGTTTCATCGTCAATAAGAAGGTCCAAGGGATACAGTAAACCTCAAGTGTAGCACCGGAATCAATAACTAGTGTCACAGGAATGGTTCAAATCATTGTCAATAAGTAGAGTCGGTCTTCATGTACTTAAGTCGGCATTGTGCCTTTTGTATTTAATTCCGATGCAATTTCTGTGTTTCATCGTCAATAAGAAAGTAAAAGGGATACAGTAAACCTGAAGTGAAGCATCGGAATCTATAACTGGTGTCACAGGAATGGTTCAAAACATAGACAATAGGAAGTGTGTGTTCTTGTACTTAAGTCGGCATTGTGCTTTTTGTATTTAATTGCGATGCAATATCTGTGTTTCATCGTCAACAAGAAGGACAGAGGGATACAGTAAACCCTAAGTGAAGTATAGGAATCTACAACTAGTGTCACTGAAATGGTTCAAAACATAGTCAGTAAGAAGAGATAGTCTTCTTGAACTTAATTGGGCATTGTGCCTTTCGTATTTAATTCCGATGCAATTTCTGTGCTTCACCGTCAATTAGAAGGTCAGAGGGATACAGTATACCTGACGTGAAGCATCGGAATCTATAACTAGTGTCACAGGAATGGTTCAAACATAGACAGTAAGAAGAGTCAGTCTTCTTGTACTTAAGTCGGCATTGTGCCCTTTGTATTTAATTGCGATGCAATTTCTGTGTTTCATCATCAATAAGAAGGTCAGACGCATACAGTAAACCGGAAGTGAAGCATCGGAATCTATAACTAGTGTCACAGGAATGGTTTAAAACATAGTCAGTAAGAAGAGTCAGTCTTCTTGCTCTTAAGTCGGCATTGTGCCTTTTGAATTTAATTCCGATGCATTTTCTGTGTTTCTTCGTAAACAAGAAGGTCCAAGGGATACAGTAAACCTGAAGTGAAGCATCGGAATCTATAACTAGTGTCACTGGAATGGTACAAAATATTGACAGTAAGAAGAGTCAGTCTTCTTGTACTTAAGTCGGCATTGTGGCTTTTGTATTTAATTCCGATGCAATTTCTGTGATTCATCGTCAATAAGAAGGTACAAATGATACAGTAAACCTGAAGTGCAGCATCGGACTCTATAACTAGTGTCACAGAAATGGATCAAAATATAGACAGTACGAAGAGTCTGTCTTCTTATACTTAAGTCGGCATTGTGCCTTTTGTATTTAATTCCGATGCAATTTCTGTGTTTCATCGTCAATAAGAAGGTCCAAGGGGAGCAGTAAACCTGAAGTAAAGCTTCGGAATCTATAACTAGTGTCACAGGAATGGTTCAAACATAGACAGTAAGAAGAGTCAGTCTTCTTGTACTTAAGTCGGCATTGTGCCCTTTGTATTTAATTGCGATGCAATTTCTGTGTTTCATCATCAATAAGAAGGTCAGACGCATACAGTAAACCGGAAGTGAAGCATCGGAATCTATAACTAGTGTCACAGGAATGGTTTAAAACATAGTCAGTAAGAAGAGTCAGTCTTCTTGCCCTTAAGTCGGCATTGTGCCTTTTGAATTTAATTCCGATGCATTTTCTGTGTTTCTTCGTAAACAAGAAGGTCCAAGGGATGCAGTAAACCTGAAGTGAAGCATCGGAATCTATAACTAGTGTCACTGGAATGGTACAAAATATAGACAGTAAGAAGAGTCAGTCTTCTTGTACTTAAGTCGGCATTGTGCCTTTTGTATTTAATTCCGATGTAATTTCTGTGTTTCATCGTCAATAAGAAGTTCCAAGGGATACAAGATACCTGGAGTGAAACATCGGAATCCATAACTAGTGTCACGTGAATGGTTCAAACCATCGTCAGTAAGAAGAGTCAGTCCTCTTGTCCTTAAGTCGGCATTGTGCCTTTTGTATTTAATTCCGATGCAATTTCTGTGTTTCATCGTCAATAAGAATGTCCAAGAGATACAGTAAACCTGGAGTAATGCATCGGACTATATAACTAGTGTCACAGGAATGGTTCAAAACATAGACAGTTAGAAGAGTCAGTCTTCTTGCCCTTAAGTCATCATTGTGCCTTTTGAATTTAATTCCGATGCATTATCTGTGTTTCATCGTCAATAAGAAGGTCCAAGGGATACAGTAAACCTCAAGTGAAGCACCGGAATCAATAACTAGTGTCACATGAATGGTTCAAATCATTGTCAATAAGTAGAGTCGGTCTTCATGTACTTAAGTCGGCATAGTGCGTTTTGTATTTAATTCCGATGCAATTTCTGTGTTTCATCGTCAATAAGAAAGTAAAAGGGATACAGTAAACCTGAAGTGAAGCATCGGAATCTATAACTGGTGTCACAGGAATGGTTCAAAACATAGACAATAGGAAGTGTGTGTTCTTGTACTTAAGTCGGCATTGTGCCTTTTGTATTTAATTGCGATGCAATATCTGTGTTTCATCGTCAACAAGAAGGTCAGAGGGATACAGTAAACCCTAAGTGAAGTATAGGAATCTATAACTAGTGTCACTGAAATGGTTCAAAACATAGTCAGTAAGAAGAGATAGTCTTCTTGATCTTAATTGGGCATTGTGCCTTTCGTATTTAATTCCGATGCAATTTCTGTGCTTCACCGTCAATTAGAAGGTCAGAGGGATACAGTATACCTGAAGTGAAGCATCGGAATCTATAACTAGTGTCACAGGAATGGTTCAAACATAGACAGTAAGAAGAGTCAGTCTTCTTGTACTTAAGTCGGCATTGTGCCCTTTGTATTTAATTGCGATGCAATTTCTGTGTTTCATCATCAATAAGAAGGTCAGACGCATACAGTAAACCGGAAGTGAAGCATCGGAATCTATAACTAGTGTCACAGGAATGGTTTAAAACATAGTCAGTAAGAAGAGTCAGTCTTCTTGCCCTTAAGTCGGCATTGTGCCTTTTGAATTTAATTCCGATGCAATTTCTGTGTTTCATCGCAATAAGAAGGTCAGAGGGGTACAGTAAACCTGAAGTGAAGCATCGGAATCTATAACTAGTGTCACAGGAATGGTTCAAAACATAGTCAGTAAGAGGAGTCAGTCTTCTTGTCCTTAAGTCGGCATTGTGCCTTTTGTATTTAATTCCGATGCAATTTCTGTGATTCATCGGCAATAAGAAGGTACAAATGATACAGTAAACCTGAAGTGCAGCATCGGACTCTATAACTAGTGTCACAGAAATGGATCAAAATATAGACAGTACGAAGAGTCTGTCTTCTTATACTTAAGTCGGCATTGTGCCTTTTGTATTTAATTCCGATGCAATTTCTGTATTTCATCGTCAATAAGAAAGTCCAAAGGGAGCAGTAAACCTGAAGTAAAGCTTCGGAATCTATAACTAGTGTCACAGGAATGGTTCAAAGCATAGACAGTAAGAAGAGTCAGTCTTCATGTACATAAGTCGGCATTGTGGCTTTTGTATTTAATTCCGATGCAATTTCTGTGTTTCATCGCAATAAGAAGGTCAGAGGGGTACAGTAAACCTGAAGTGAAGCATCGGAATCTATAACTAGTGTCACAGGAATGGTTCAAAACATAGTCAGTAAGAGGAGTCAGTCTTCTTGTCCTTAAGTCGGCATTGTGCCTTTTGTATTTAATTCCGATGCAATTTCTGTGATTCATCGGCAATAAGGTCAGAGGGATACAGTAAACATGAAGTGAAGCATCGGAATCTATAACTAGTGTCACAGCAATGGTTCAAAACATAGACAGTATGAAGAGTCAGTCTTCTTGTACTTAATTCGGCATTGTGCCTTTTGTATTTAATTCCGATGCAATTTCTGTGTTTCATCGTCAATAACAAGGTCAGATGGATACAGTAAACCTGAAGTGAAGCATCGGAATCCAAAACTAGTGTCACAGGAATGGTTCAAATCATAGACAGTAGGAAGAACCAGTCTTCTTGTACGTAATTCGGCATTGTGCCTTTTGTAATTATTTCCGATGCAATTTCTGTGTTTCATCGTCAATAAGAAGTTCAAGGGATACAGTAAACCTGGAGTGAAGCATCGGAATCTATTACTAGTGTCACAGGAATGGTTTAAAAAAGTAGACGGTAAGAAGAGTCAGACTTCATGTACTTAAGTCGACATTGCGCCTTTTGTATTTAATTCCAATGCAATTTCTGTGTTTCATCGTCAATAAGAAGGTCAGAGGGATACAATAAACCTGAAGTGAAGCATCGGAATCTATAACTAGTGTCACAGGAATGGTCCAAAGCAAAGTCAGTAAGAAGAGTCAGTCTTCTTGTCCTTAAGTTGGCATTGTGCCTTTTGTATTTAATTCCGATGCAATTTCTGTGTTTCATCGTCATTAAGAAGTTCCAAGGGATACAGTATACATGGACTGAAGCATCGGAATCTATAACTAGTGTCAGAATAATGGTTCTAAGCATAGATAGTACGAAGAGTCTGTCTTCATGTACATAAGTCGGCATTGTGGATATTGTATTTATTTCCGATGCAATTTCTGTGTATCATCGTCAATTAGAAGGTCAGAGGGATACTGTAAACCTGAAGTGAAGCATCGCAATCTATAACTAGTGTCACAGGAATGGTTTAAATCATAGTCAGTAAGAAGAGTAAGTCTTCTTGTACTTAAGTCGGCATTGTGCCTTTTGTATTTAATTCCGATGCAATTTCTGTGTTTCATCGTCAATAAGAAGGTCAGAGGGATACAGTAAACCTAAAGTGTAGCATCTGAATCCAAAACCAGTGTCACAGGAATGGTTCAAAACATAGACAGTAGGAAGAACCAGTCCTCTTGTACTTAAGTCGGCATTGTGCCTTTTGTATTTAATTCCGATGCAATTTCTGTGTTTCATCGTCAGTAAGAAGGTCCAAGTTATACAGTAAATCTGAAGTGAAGCATCGGAATCTATAACTAGTTTCACAGGAATGGTTCAAAACATAGTCAGTAAGAAGAGTCAGTCTTCTTGTACTTAAGTCGGCATTTTGCCTTTTCTATTTAATTCCGATGCAATTTCTGTGTTTCATCGTCAATAACAAGGTCCAAGGGATACAATAAACCTGGAGTGAAGCATCGGAATCTATAACTAGTGTCACAGAGATGGTTCAAAACATAGACAGTAGGAAGAGTCCGTCTTCTTGTACTTAAGTAGCCATTGTGCTTTTGTATTTAATTCCGATGCAATTTCTTTGTTTCATCGGCAATAAGGTCAGAGGGATACAGTAAATCTGAAGTGAATCATCGGAATCTATAACTAGTGTCACAGAAATGGTTCAAAACATACACAGTAGGAAGAGTAAGTCTTCATGTACTTAAGTAGGCATTGTGCCTTTTGTATTTAATTCCGATGCAATTTCTGTGTTTCATCGTCAATAAGAAGGTCTCAGGGATATAGTAAACCTGAAGTGAAGCATCGGAATCCATAACTAGTGTCACAGGAATGGTTCAAAGCATAGTCAGTAAGAAGAGACAGTCTTCTTGTACTTAAGTCGGCATTGTGCCTTTTGTATTTAATTCCGATGCAATGTCTGTGTTTCATCGTCAGTAAGAAGGTCCAAGTTATACAGTAAATCTGAAGTGAAGCATCGGAATCTATAACTAGTTTCACAGGAATGGTTCAAAACATAGTCAGTAAGAAGAGTCAGTCTTCTTGTACTAAGGTCGGCATTGTGCTTTTTCTATTTAATTCCGATGCAATTTCTGTGTTTCATCGTCAATAAGAAGGTCCAAGGTATACAGTAAACCTGGAGTGAAGCTTCGGAATCTATAACTAGTGTCACAGGAATGGTTCAAAACAACGTCAGTAAGAAGAGTCAGTCTTCTTGTCCTTAAGTCGGCATTTTGCCTTTTGTATTTAATTCCGATGCAATTGCTGTGCTTCATCGTCAATAAGAATGTCCAACGGATACAGTAAACCTGAACTGAAGCATCGGAATATATAACTAGTGTCACAGGAATTGTTCAATTCATAGTCAGTAAGAAGAGTCAGTCTTCTTGTCCTTAAGTCGGCATTTTGCCTTTTGTATTTAATTCCGATGCAATTGCTGTGTTTCATCGTCAATAAGAATGTCCAACGGATACAGTAAACCTGAACTGAAGCATCGGAATCTATAACTAGTGTCACTGGAATGGTTCAAAATATAGACAGTAAGAAGAGTCAGTCTTCTTGTACTTAAGTCGGCATTGTGCCTTTTGTATTTAATTCCGATGCAATTTCTGTGATTCATCGTCAATAAGAAGGCCCAAGGGATACAGTAAACCTGGAGTGAAGCATCGGACGCTATAACTAGTGTCCCAGGGCGGTTCAAAACATAGACAGTAAGATGTGTCAGTATTCTTGTACTTCAGTCGGCATTGTGCGTTTAGTATTTATTTCCGATGCAATTTCTGTGTTTCATCGTCAATAAGAAGGTCCAAGGGATACTGTAAACCTCAAGTGAAGCATCGGAATCTATAACTAGTGTCACAGGAATGGTTCAAATCATTGTCAATAAGAAGAGTCGGTCTTCATATACTTAAGTCGGCATTGTGCCTTTTGTATTTCATTCCGATGCAATTTCTGTGTTTCATCGTCAATAAGAAAGTACAAGGGATACAGTAAACCTGAAGTGAAACATCGGAATCTATAACTAGTGTTCATAGTATGAAGGCTTTCACGACCGGATGACATATCTTCTGGTAAACCTTGCGGGATGTAAGGTCGTGGTCCATGAACCTCTTCAGCTCCTAACGTTTCGTCCAGTGCTTCGCTTGACATCTTCAGAGGGGTGTTTCTCCTCCGGTGGGTCTTGTCGACTGACGGGTCGGACGTCTGAGAGCGACTTATGTATCGTAGAAAGTGGGCGTGACCAGAGTTACACGTGATATGCAGAGATAACCTTTGTCAGAGATAAAACTTAACTATCGATCGTAATCTTGTCATGGATAAAACTGTCTAGCAATTCTGTAGTGCTACTGTCCAAATATCACTAAGTATCATTGTCTCTTCTTTCCGATTAAAATTATCACTATGTTTATATATTTCAATTGCTTCTCTACAAAGCCGTGGGTAATAGTTCGTCGTCGTAGATAAAATTTTTGTTTCGGAAAACTTCACTTGATGATTTCCTGGCTGAAAAGCGTGTTCTGCTACAGCCGATTTATCTGTTTTTCCTAATCGGCAAAGACTTCTGTGTTCTTTTAACCGTGTATTTACGCTTCTTTTTGTTGTTCCAACATAAACTTTTCCACATGTACACGGAATTTTATATACGCCACTGGCTGATAGAGGAGCGCGTTTATCTTTTACAGACCGAAGAACATGACAAATTTTCTTCGTTGGTCTAAAAACAGGTCTAATATCATGTTTACTTAAAACCTTTCCAATCTGATCCGTTACTTTCTTTATAAAAGGGAGAGAGACTGTATTCTTCCATCGTTTTTCGGACTTGTCCTTAAGCTTTTTGTTGTTTGGGTGCAGAATTCTGCTTACTTCTTTCTTTGAGTAGCCATTTTTCTCAAAAGCGTGCTTCAGATGTTTTAATTCGTCGTCTAGATACTCGGGCGTGCAAATCCGTCTGGCTCTGTCAACGACACTTGTAATCACACCTCTCTTTTGTTTTGGATGGTGGTTAGAGTTTTTATGTAAGTATCTGTCTGTGTGCGTTATTTTTCTAAAAATCTGTTGTTTCAAGCTTCCATCCGTCTGTCTCATAACTAAAACATCCAAAAACGGTATTTTGTTATCATTTTCTCTCTCCATGGTAAACTGGATTCTTGGATTTATATTATTAAGGGACTCAAAAAATTCGCCTAAGGCTTCTCTACCATGTGGCCAGACCACAAATGTATCGTCTACATACCGATACCAGCGAGATGGTTTCTTATCTGCTTTTTCCAAGGCTAACTGTTCGAATTTCCCCATGTAGAAATTAGCTGCTGCAGGACCCAATGGGTTACCCATTGCTACGCCATTAAGTTGTTCGTAAAATTCATTATTCCACTGGAAATGACTGGACGTGATACAGTGTCTGACAAGAGCAGTCAGATCTTCTGGAAAAATATCCGTTATAAAATCCATAACTTCATTAACTGGAATCATAGTAAATAAAGATACTACATCGAAACTTACTAAAATATCTTCAGGAGTCAGAATTAAACCTTCAATTTTCTCTATAAAATGATGTGAGTCCTTTATATATGAGTCCGTTTTTCCTAAATATGGTTGTAAGCGAGTTGTTAGATATCTTGCTATTTCGTATGTAGGAGAATTGATAGCACTAACAATCGGTCTCAAAGGAAGGTCCTTCTTATGTACCTTGGGTGGGCCATAGAGTCTAGGACACATAGCTTCAGTCTTCAATAAAGCTCTTTTTTCTTCTTTTTGAATACAAAAAACTTAAGAAAGATCCTACAGCCAGCATACTACGGAAAACAAATAATTTGATAAAATCGGCCACTTCTATTCAAAAAGAAGAAAAAAGAGCTTTATTGAAGACTGAAGCTATGTGTCCTAGACTCTATGGCCTACCCAAGGTACATAAGAAGGACCTTCCTCTGAGACCGATTGTTAGTGCTATCAATTCTCCTACGTACGAAATAGCAAGATATCTAACAACTCGCTTACAACCATATTTAGGAAAAACGGACTCATATATAAAGGACTCACGTCATTTTATAGAGAAAATTGAAGGTTTAATTCTGACTCCTGAAGATATTTTAGTAAGTTTCGATGTAGTATCTTTATTTACTATGATTCCAGTTAATGAAGTTATGGATTTTATAACGGATATTTTTCCAGAAGATCTGACTGCTCTTTTCAGACACTGTCTCACTTCCAGTCATTTCCAGTGGAATAATGAATTTTATGAACAACTTAATGGCGTAGCAATGGGTAACCCATTGGGTCCTGCAGTAGCTAATTTCTACATGGAGAAATTCGAACAGTCAGCCTTGGAAAAAGCAGATAAGAAACCATCTCGCTGGTATCGGTATGTAGACGATACATTTGTGGTCTGGCCACATGGTAGAGAAGCCTTAGGCGAATTTTTTGAGTACCTTAATAATATAAATCCAAGAATCCAGTTTACCATGGAGAGAGAAAATGATAACAAAATACCGTTTTTGGATGTTTTAGTTATGAGACAGACGGATGGAAGCTTGAAACAACAGATTTTTAGAAAAATAACGCACACAGACAGATGCTTACATAAAAACTCTAACCACCATCCAAAACAAAAAAGAGGTGTGATTACAAGTCTCGTTGACAGAGCCAGACGAATTTGCACGCCGGAGTATCTAGACGACGAATTAAAACATCTGAAGCACGCTTTTGAGAAAAATGGCTACTCAAAGAAAGAAGTAAGCAGAATTCTGCACCCAAACAACAAAAAGCTTAAGGACAAGTCCGAAAAACGATGGAAGAATACAGTCTCTCTGCCTTTTATAAAGAAAGTAACGGATCAGATTGGAAAGATTTTATGTAAACATGATATTAGAACTGTTTTTAGACCAACGAAGAAAATTTGTCATGTTCTTCGGTCTGTAAAAGATAAACGCGCTCCTCTATCAGCCAGTGGCGTATATAAAATTCCGTGTACATGTGGAAAAGTTTATGTTGGAACAACAAAAAGAAGCGTAAATACACGGTTAAAAGAACACAGAAGTCTTCGCCGATTAGGAAAAACAGATAAATCGGCTGTAGCAGAACACGCTTTTCAGCCAGGAAATCATCAAGTGAAGTTTTCCGAAACAAAAATTTTATCTACGACGACGAACTATTACCCACGGCTTTGTAGAGAAGCAATTGAAATATATAAACATAGGGATAATTTTAATCGGAAAGGAGAGAACATGAAACTTAGTGATATTTGGACAGTAGCACTACAGAATTGCTAGACAGTTTTATCCGTGGCAAGATTACGATCGATAGTTAAGTTTTATCCCTGACAAAGGTTATCTCTGCATATCACGTGTAACTCTGGTCACGCCCACTTCCTACGATACATAAGTCGCTCTCAGACGTCCAACCCGTCAGTCGGCAAGACTCACCGGAGGAGAAACACCCCTCTGAAGATGTCAAGCGAAGCACTGGACGAAACGTTAGGAGCTGAAGAGTTTCATGGACCACGACCTTACATCCCGCAAGGTTTACCAGAAGATATAACTAGTGTCACAGGAATGGTTCAAAACATAGACAGTAGGAAGAGTCAGTGTTCTTGTACTTAAGTCGGCATTGTGCCTTTTCTATTTAATACCGATGCAATTTCTGTGTTTCATCGTCAATAAGAAGGTCAGAGGGATACAGTAAACCTGAAGTGAAGCATCGGAATCTATAACTAGTGTCACAGGAATGGTTCAAACATAGACAGAAAGAAGAGTCAGTCTTCATGTACTTAAGTCGGCATTGTGCCTTTTGTATATAATCCCGATGCAATTTCTGTGCTTCATCGTCAATAAGAAGGTCAGAGGGATACAGTAAACCGAAGGTGAAGCATCGGAATCTATAACTAGTGTCACAGTAATGGTTCAAAACATAGTCAGTAAGAAGAGTCAGTCTTCTTGTCCTTAATTCGGCATTGTGCCTTTTGCATTTAATTCCGATGCAATTTTGTGTTTCATCGTCAATAAGAATGTCCAAGGGATACAGTAAACCTGTAGTGAAGCATCGGAATCCATAACTAGTGTTACAGGAATGGTTCAAATCGTTGTCAATAAGAAGAGTCGGTCTTCATGTACTTAAGTCGGCATTGTGCCTTTTGTATTTAATTCCGATGCAATTTCTGTGTTTCATCGTCAATACGAAAGTACAAGGGATACAGTAAACCTGAAGTGAAGCATCGGAATCTATAACTAGTGTCACAGGAATGGTTCAAAAAATAGACAGTAAGAAGAGTCAGTCTTCTTGTACTTAAGTCGGCATTGTGCCTTTTCTATTTAATACCGATGCAATTTCTGTGTTTCATCGTCAATAAGAAGGTCAGAGGGATACAGTAAACCTGAAGTGAAGCATCGGAATCTATAACTAGTGTCACAGGAATGGTTCAAAACATAGTCAGGAAGAAGAGTCAATCTTCTTGTACTTAATTCGGCATTGTGCCTTTCGTATTGAATTCCGATGCAATTTCTGTGATTCATTGCCAATAACAATGTCAGACGGATACAGTAAACCTGAAGTGAAGCATCGGAATCTATAACTAGTGTCACAGGAATGGTTCAAATCATAGTCAGTAGGAAGAGTCGGTCTTCATGTACTTAAATCGGCATTGTGCCTTTTGTATTTAACTCCGATGCAATTTCTGTGTTTCATCGTCAATACGAAGGTCCAAGCGATACAGTAAACCGGAAGTAAAGCATCGGAATCTATAACTAGTGTCACACTAATGGTTCAAAACAAAGTCAGTAAGAAGAGTTAGTCTTCTTATCCTTAAGTCGGCATTGTGCCTTTTATATTTAATTCCGATGCAATTTGTGTGTTTCATCGTCAATAAGAAGGTTAGAGGGATACAGTAAACTCGAAGTGAAGTATCGGAATCTATAACTAGTGTCACAGAAATGATTCAAAGCATAGTCAGTAAGAAGAGTAAGTCATCTTGAACTTAATTGGGCATTGTGCCTGTCGTATTTAATTCCGATGCAATTTCTGTGTTTCATCGTCAATAAGAAGGTCAGAGGGATACAGTAAACCTGAAGTGAAGCATCGGAATCTAAAACTAGTGTCACAGGAATGGTTCAAAACACAGACAGTAGGAAGAGTCAGCCTTCTTGTACTTAAGTCGCCATTGTGCCTTTTGTATTTAATTCCGATGCAATTTCTGTGTTTCTTCGTCAATAAGAAAGTCACAGGGATACAGTAAACCTGATGTGAAGCTTCGAAATCCATAAGTAGTGTCACAGGAATGGTTCAAAGCATAGTCAGTAAGAAGAGACAGTCTTCTTGTACTTAAGTCGGCATTGTGCCTTTTGTATTTGATTCCGGTGCAATTTCTGTGTTTCATCGTCAATAAGATGGTCCAAGGGATACAGTAAACCTGGAGTGAAGCATCGGAATCTATAACTAGTGTCACAGGGACGGTTCAAAACATAGACAGTAAGATGAATCAGTATTCTTGTACTTAAGTCGGCATTGTGCTTTTTGTATTTATTTCCGATGCAATTTCTGCGTTTCATCGTCAATAAGAAGGTCCAAGGGATACTGTAAACCTCCAGTGAAAATCGGAATCTATAACTAGTGTCACAGGAATGGTTCAAATCATTGTCAATAAAAATAGTCGGTCTTCATGTACTTAAGTCGGCATTGTGCCTTTTGTATTTAATTCCGATGCAATTTCTGTGTTTCATCGTCAATAAGAAAGTACAAGGGAAACAGGAAACCTGAAGTGAGCATCGGAATCTATAACTAGTGTCACAGGAATGGTTCAAAACATAGACAGTAAGAAGAGTCAGTCTTCTTGTACTTAAGTCGGCATTGTGCCATTTGTATTTAATTCCGATGCAGTTTCAGTGTTTCATCGTCAATAAGAAGGTCCAAGGGATACAGTAAACCTGAAGTGAAGCATCTGAATCTACAACTAGTGTCACAGGATTGGTTCAAGGCATAGACAATAAGAAGAGTCAGTCTTCTTGTACTTCAGTCGGCATTGTGCCTTTTCTATTTAATACTGATGCAATTTCTGTGTTTCATCGTCAATAAGAAGGTCCAAGGGATACAGTAAACCTGAAGTGAAGCATCGGAATCTACAACTAGTTTCACAGGAATGGTTCAAAACATAGTCAGAAAGAAGAGTCAGTCTTCTTGTACTTAACTGGGCATTGTGCCTTTCGTATTTAATTCCGATGCAATTTCTGCGCTTCACCGTCAATAAGAAGGTCACAGGGATACAGTAAACCTGTAGTGAAGCATTGGAATCTATAACTAGTGTCACAGGAATGGTTCAAACATAGACAGTAAGAAGAGTCAGTATTCTTGTCCTTAAGTCGGCATTGTGCCTTTTGTATTTAATTCCGATGCAATTTCTGTGTTTCATCGTCAATAAGAAGGTCCAAGGGATACAGTAAACCGGAAGTGAAGCATCGGAATCTATAACTAGTGTCACAGGAATGGTTTAAAACATAGTCAGTAAGAAGAGTCAGTCTTCTTGCACTTAAGTCGGCATTGTGCCTTTTGAATTTAATTCCGATGCATTTTCTGTGTTGCATCGTCAATACGAAGGTCCAAGGGATACAGTAAACCTGAAGCGATGCATCGGAATCTATAACTAGTGTCACTGGAATGGTTCAAAATATAGACAGTAAGAAGAGTCAGTCTTCTTGTACTTAAGTCGACATTGTGCCTTTTGTATTTAATTCCGATGCAATTTCTGTGATTCATCGTCAATAAGAAGGTCCAAGGGATACAGTAAAACTGAAGTGAAGCATCGGACTCTATAACTAGTGTCACAGAAATGGATCAAAACATAGACAGTAGGAAGAGTCTGTCTTCTTATACTTAAGTCGGCATTGTGCCCTTTGTATTTAATTCCGATGCAATTTCTGTGTTTCATCGTCAATAAGAAGGTCAGAGGGGTACAGTAAACCTGAAGTGAAGCATCGGAATCTATAACTAGTGTCACAGGAATGGTTCAAAACATAGTCAGTAAGAGGAGTCAGTCTTCTTGTCCTTAAGTCGGCATTGTGCTTTTGTATTTAATTCCGATGCAATTACTGTGATTCATCGGCAATAAGGTCAGAGGGATACAGTAAACCTGAAGTGAAGCATAGGAATCTATAACTAGTGTCACAGCAATGGTTCAAAACATAGACAGTAGGAAGAGTCAGTCTTCTTGTACTTAAGTCGGCATTGTGCCTTTTGTATTTCATTCCGATGCAATTTCTGTGTTTCATCGTCAATAAGTAGGTCAGATGGATACAGTAAACCTGAAGTGAAGCATCGGAATCCAAAACTAGTGTCACAGGAATGGTTCAAAACATAGACAGTAGGAAGAACCAGTCTTCTTGTACGTAAGTCGGCATTGTGCCTTTTGTATTTATTTCCGATGCAATTTCTGTGTTTCATCGTCAATAAGAAGGTCCAAGGGATACAGTAAACCTGGAGTGAAGCATCGGAATCTATAATTAGTGTCACAGGAATGGTTTAAAACATAGACGGTAAGAAGAGTCAAACTTCATGTACTTAAGTCGACATTGTGCCTTTTGTATTTAATTCCAATGCAATTTCTGTGTTTCTTCGTCAATAAGAAGGTCAGAGGGATACAATAAACCAGAAGTGAAGCATCGGAATCTATAACTAGCGTCAGAGGAATGGTTCAAAGCATAGAGAGTACGAAGAGTCTGTCTTCATGTACATAAGTCGGCATTGTGGATATTGTATTTATTTCCGATGCAATTTCTGTGTTTCATCGTCAATAAGAAGGTCAGAGGGATACTGTAAACCTGAAGTGAAGCATCGCAATCTATAACTAGTGTCACAGGAATGGTTTAAATCATAGTCAGTAAGAAGAGTAAGTCTTCTTGTACTTAAGTAGGCATTGTGCCTTTTGTATTTAATTCCGATGCAATTTCTGTGTTTCATCGTCAATAAGAAGGTCACAGGGATACAGTAAACCTGAAGTGAAGCATCGGAATCTATAACTAGTGTCACAGAAATTGTTCAAACCATAGACAGTAGGAAGAGTCAGTCTTCTTGTACTTAAGTCGGCATTGTGCCTTTTGTATTTAATTCCGATGCAATTTCTGTAATTCATCGTCAATAAGAAGGTCAGAGGGATACAGTATACCTAAAGTGAAGCATCGGAATCCAAAACTAGTGTCACAGGAATGTTACAAAACAAAGTCAGTAAGAAGAGTCAGTCTTCTTGTCCTTAAGTCGGCATTTTGCCTTTTGTGTTTAATTCTGATGCAATTGCTGTGTTTCATCGTCAATAAGAATGTCCAACGGAATCAGTAAACCTGAACTGATGCATCGGAATCTATAACTAGTGTCACAGGAATTGTTCAATTCATAGTCAGTAAGAAGAGTCAGTCTTCTTGTACTTAAGTCGGCATTTTGCCTTTTCTATTTAATTCCGATGCAATTTCTGTGTTTCATCGTCAATAACAAGGTCCAAGGGATACAATAAACCTGGAGTGAAGCATCGGAATCTATAACTAGTGTCACAGAAATGGTTCAAAACATAGACAGTAGGATGAGTCAGTCTTCTTGTACTTATGTAGGCATTGTGCCTTATGTATTTAATTCCGATCCAATTTCTGTGTTTCATCGGCAATAAGGTCAGAGGGATACAGTAAACCTGAAGTGAAGCATCGGAATCTATAACTAGTGTCACAGAAATGGTTCAAAACATAGACAGTTGGAAGAGTAAGTCTTCTTGTACTTTAGTAGGCATTGTGCCTTTTGTATTTAATTCCGATGCAATTTCTGTGTTTCATCGTCAGTAAGATGGTCCACGGGATACAGTAAACCTGGAGTGAAGCATCGGAATCTATAACTAGTGTCACAGGGACGGTTCAAAACATAGACAGTAAGATGAGTCAGTATTCTTGTACTTAAGTCGGCATTGTGCTTTTTGTATTTATTTCCGATGCAATTTCTGTGTTTCATCGTCAATAAGAAGGTCCTAAGGACACTGTAAACCTCAAGTGAAGCATCGGAATCTATAACTAGTGTCACAGGAATGGTTCAAGTCATTGTCAATAAGAAGAGTCGGTCTTCATGTACTTAAGACGGCATTGTGCCTTTTGTATTTAATTCCGATGCAATTTCTGTGTTTCATCGTCAATAAGATGGTCCACGGGATACAGTAAACCTGGAGTGAAGCATCGGAATCTATAACTAGTGTCACAGGAATGGTTCAAAACAACGCCAGTAAGAAGAGTCAGTCTTCTTGTCCTTAAGTCGGCATTTTGCCTTTTGTATTTAATTCCGATGCAATTGCTGTGCTTCATCGCCAATAAGAATGTCCAACGGATACAGTAAACCTGAACTGAAGCATCGGAATATATAACTAGTGTCACTGGAATTGTTCAATTCATAGTCAGTAAGAAGAGTCAGTCTTCTTGTCCTTAAGTCGGCATTCTGCCCTTTGTATTTAATTCCGATGCAATTGCTGTGTTTCATCGTCAATAAGAATGTCCAACGGATACAGTAAACCTGAACTGAAGCATCGGAATCTATAACTAGTGTCACAGAAGTGGTTCAAAACATAGACAGTTGAAGAGTCAGTCTTCGTGTACTTAAGTCGGCATTGCGCCTTTTGTATTTAATTCCGATGCAATTTCTGTGTTTCATCGTCAATAAGAAGGTCCAAGGGAAACAGTAAACCTGAGGTGAAGCATCGGAATCTATAACTAGTGTCACAGGAATGGTTCAAAACATAGTCAGTAAGAAGAGTCAGTCTTCTTGTCCTTAAGTCGGCATTGTGCCTTTTGTATTTAATTCCGATGCAATTTCTTTGTTTCATCGGCAATAAGGTCAGAGGGATACAGTAAACCTGAAGTGAAGCATCGGAATCTATAACTAGTGTCACAGGAATGGTTCAAAACATAGACAGTAGGAAGAGTCAGTCTTCTTGTACTTAAGTAGGCATTGTGCCTTTTGTATTTAATTCCGATGCAATTTCTGTGTTTCATCGTCAATAAGAAGGTCCAAGGGAAACAGTAAACCTGAGGTGAAGCATCGGAATCTATAACTAGTGTCACAGGAATGGTTCAAAACAACGCCAGTAAGAAGAGTCAGTCTTCTTGTCCTTAAGTCGGCATTTTGCCTTTTGTATTTAATTCCGATGCAATTGCTGTGCTTCATCGCCAATAAGAATGTCCAACGGATACAGTAAACCTGAACTGAAGCATCGGAATATATAACTAGTGTCACTGGAATTGTTCAATTCATAGTCAGTAAGAAGAGTCAGTCTTCTTGTCCTTAAGTCGGCATTCTGCCCTTTGTATTTAATTCCGATGCAATTGCTGTGTTTCATCGTCAATAAGAATGTCCAACGGATACAGTAAACCTGAACTGAAGCATCGGAATCTATAACTAGTGTCACAGAAGTGGTTCAAAACATAGACAGTTGAAGAGTCAGTCTTCGTGTACTTAAGTCGGCATTGCGCCTTTTGTATTTAATTCCGATGCAATTTCTGTGTTTCATCGTCAATAAGAAGGTCCAAGGGAAACAGTAAACCTGAGGTGAAGCATCGGAATCTATAACTAGTGTCACAGGAATGGTTCAAAACATAGTCAGTAAGAAGAGTCAGTCTTCTTGTCCTTAAGTCGGCATTGTGCCTTTTGTATTTAATGCCGATGCAATTTCTGTGTTTCATCGGCAATAAGGTCAGAGGGATACAGTAAACCTGAAGTGAAGCATCGGAATCTATAACTAGTGTCACAGGAATGGTTCAAAACATAGACAGTAGGAAGAGTCAGTCTTCTTGTACTTAAGTAGGCATTGTGCCTTTTGTATTTAATTCCGATGCAATTTCTGTGTTTCATCGTCAGTAAGATGGTCCAAGAGATACAATAAACCTGGAGTGAAGCCTCGGAATCTATAACTAGTGTCACAGGGACGGTTCAAAACATAGACAATAAGGTGTGTCAGTATTCTTGTACTTCAGTCTTCATTGTGCTTTTTGTATTTATTTCCGATGCAATTTCTGTGTTTCATCGTCAATAAGAAGGTCCAAGGGATACTGTAAACCTCAAGTGAAGCATCGGAATCTATAACTAGTGTCACAGGAATGGTTCAAATCATTGTCAATAAGAAGAGTCGGTCTTCATGTACTTAAGTCGGCATTGTGCCTTTTGTATTTCATTCCGATGCAATTTCTGTGTTTCATCGTCAATAAGAAAGTACAAGGGATACAGTAAACCTGAAGTGAAGCATCGGAATCTATAACTAGTGTTCATAGTATGAAGGCTTTCACGACCGGATGACATATCTTCTGGTAAACCTTGCGGGATGTAAGGTCGTGGTCCATGAAACTCTTCAGCTCCTAACGTTTCGTCCAGTGCTTCGCTTGACATCTTCAGAGGGGTGTTTCTCCTCCGGTGAGTCTTGCCGACTGACGGGTCGGACGTCTGAGAGCGACTTATGTATCGTAGAAAGTGGGCGTGACCAGAGTTACACGTGATATGCAGAGATAACCTTTGTCAGAGATAAAACTTAACTATCGATCGTAATCTTGTCATGGATAAAACTGTCTAGCAATTCTGTAGTGCTACTGTCCAAATATCACTAAGTATCATGGTCTCTTCTTTCCGATTAAAATTATCACTATGTTTATATACACTCCTGGAAATTGAAATAAGAACACCGTGAATTCATTGTCCGAGGAAGGGGAAACTTTATTGACACATTCCTGGGGTCAGATACATCACATGATCACACTGACAGAACCACAGGCACATAGACACAGGCAACAGAGCATGCACAATGTCGGCACTAGTACAGTGTATATCCACCTTTCGCAGCAATGCAGGCTGCTATTCTCCGATGGAGACGATCGTAGAGATGCTGGATGTAGTCCTGTGGAACGGCTTGCCATGCAATTTCCACCTGGCGCCTCAGTTGGACCAGCGTTCGTGCTGGACGTGCAGACCGCGTGAGACGACGCTTCATCCAGTCCCAAACATGCCCAATGGGGGACAGATCCGGAGATCTTGCTGGCCAGGGTAGTTGACTTACACCTTCTAGAGCACGTTGGGTGGCACGGGATACATGCGGACGTGCATTGTCCTGTTGGAACAGCAAGTTTCCTTGCCAGTCTAGGAATGGTAGAACGATGGGTTCGATGACGGTTTGGATGTACCGTGCACTATTCAGTGTCCCCTCGACGATCACCAGTGGTGTACGGCCAGTGTAGGAGATCGCTCCCCACACCATGATGCCGGGTGTTGGCCCTCTGTGCCTCGGTCGTATGTAGTCCTGATTGTGGCGCTCACCTGCACGGCGCCAAACACGCATACGACCATCATTGGCACCAAGGCAGAAGCGACTCTCATCGCTGAAGACGACACGTCTCCATTCGTCCCTCCATTCACGCCTGTCGCGACACCACTGGAGGCGGGCTGCACGATGTTGGGGCGTGAGCGGAAGACGGCCTAACGGTGTGCGGGACCGTAGCCCAGCTTCATGGAGACGGTTGCGAATGGTCCTCGCCGATACCCCAAGAGCAACAGTGTCCCCAATTTGCTGGGAAGTGGCGGTGCGGTCCCCTACGGCACTGCGTAGGATCCTACGGTCTTGGCGTGCATCCGTGCGTCGCTGCGGTCCGGTACCAGGTCGACGGGCACGTGCACCTTCCGCAGACCACTGGCGACAACATCGATGTACTGTGGAGACCTCACGCCCCACGTGTTGAGCAATTCGGCGGTACGTCCACCCGGCCTCCCGCATGCCCACTATATGCCCTCGCTCAAAGTCCGTCAACTGCACATACGGTTCACGTCCACGCTGTCGCGGCATGCTACCAGTGTTAAAGACTGCGATGGAGCTCCGTATGCCACGGCCAACTGGCTGACACTGACGGCGGCGGTGCACAAATGCTGCGCAGCTAGCGCCATTCGACGGCCAACACCGCGGTTCCTGGTGTGTCCGCTGTGCCGTGCGTGTGATCATTGCTTGTACAGCCCTCTCGCAGTGTCCGGAGCAAGTATGGTGGGTCTGACACACCGGTGTCAATGTGTTCTTTTTTCCATTTCCAGGAGTGTATTTCAATTGCTTCTCTACAAATCCGTGGGTAATAGTTCGTCGTCGTAGATAAAATTTTTGTTTCGGAAAACTTCACTTGATGATTTCCTGGCTGAAAAGCGTGTTCTGCTACAGCCGATTTATCTGTTTTTCCTAATCGGCAAAGACTTCTGTGTTCTTTTAACCGTGTATTTACGCTTCTTTTTGTTGTTCCAACATAAACTTTTCCACATGTACACGGAATTTTATATACGCCACTGGCTGATAGAGGAGCGCGTTTATCTTTTACAGACCGAAAAACATGACAAATTTTCTTCGTTGGTCTAAAAACAGGTCTAATATCATGTTTACTTAAAATCTTTCCAATCTGATCCGTTACTTTCTTTATAAAAGGGAGAGAGACTGTATTCTTCCATCGTTTTTCGGACTTGTCCTTAAGCTTTTTGTTGTTTGGGTGCAGAATTCTGCTTACTTCTTTCTTTGAGTAGCCATTTTTCTCAAAAGCGTGCTTCAGATGTTTCAATTCGTCGTCTAGATACTCCGGCGTGCAAATCCGTCTGGCTCTGTCAACGAGACTTGTAATCACACCTCTTTTTTGTTTTGGATGGTGGTTAGAATTTTTATGTAAGTATCTGTCTGTGTGCGTTATTTTTCTAAAAATCTGTTGTTTCAAGCTTCCATCCGTCTGTCACATAACTAAAACATCAAAAAACGGTATTTTGTTATCATTTTCTCTCTCCATGGTAAACTGGATTCTTGGATTTATATTATTAAGGTACTCAAAAAATTCGCCTAAGGCTTCTCTACCATGTGGCCAGACCACAAATGTATCGTCTACATACCGATACCAGCGAGATGGTTTCTTATGTGCTTTTTCCAAGGCTGACTGTTCGAATTTCTCCATGTAGAAATTAGCTACTGCAGGACCCAATGGGTTACCCATTGCTACGCCATTAAGTTGTTCGTAAAATTCATTATTCCACTGGAAATGACTGGAAGTGAGACAGTGTCTGAAAAGAGCAGTCAGATCTTCTGGAAAAATATCCGTTATAAAATCCATAACTTCATTAACTGGAATCATAGTAAATAAAGATACTACATCGAAACTTATTAAAATATCTTCAGGAGTCAGAAATAAACCTTCAATTTTCTCTATAAAATGACGTGAGTCCTTTATATATGAGTCCGTTTTTCCTAAATATGGTTGTAAGCGAGTTGTTAGATATCTTGCTATTTCGTATGTAGGAGAATTGATAGCACTAACAATCGGTCTCAAAGGAAGGTCCTTCTTATGTACCTTGGGTGGGCCATAGAGTCTAGGACACATAGCTTCAGTCTTCAATAAAGCTCTTTTTTCTTCTTTTTGAATACAAAAAACTTAAGAAAGATCCTACAGCCAGCGTACTACGGAAAACAAATAATTTGATAAAATCGGCCACTTCTATTCAAAAAGAAGAAAAAAGAGCTTTATTGAAGACTGAAGCTATGTGTCCTAGACTCTATGGCCTACACAAGGTACATAAGAAGGACCTTCCTCGGAGACCGATTGTTAGTGCTATCAATTCTCCTACGTACGAAATAGCAAGATATCTAACAACTCGCTTACAACCATATTTAGGAAAAACGGACTCATATATAAAGGACTCACGTCATATTATAGAGAAAATTGAAGATTTAATTCTGACTCCTGAAGATATTTTAGTAAGTTTCGATGTAGTATCTTTATTTACTATGATTCCAGTTAATGAAGTTATGGATTTTATAACGGATATTTTTCCAGAAGATCTGACTGCTCTTTTCAGACACTGTCTCACTTCCAGTCATTTCCAGTGGAATAATGAATTTTACGAACAACTTAATGGCGTAGCAATGGGTAACCCATTGGGTCCTGCAGTAGCTAATTTCTACATGGAGAAATTCGAACAGTCAGCCTTGGAAAAAGCAGATAAGAAACCATCTCGCTGGTATCGGTATGTAGACGATACATTTGTGGTCTGGCCACATGGTAGAGAAGCCTTAGGCGAATTTTTTGAGTACCTTAATAATATAAATCCAAGAATCCAGTTTACCATGGAGAGAGAAAATGATAACAAAATACCGTTTTTGGATGTTTTAGTTATGAGACAGACGGATGGAAGCTTGAAACAACAGATTTTTAGAAAAATAACGCACACAGACAGATACTTACATAAAAACTCTAACCACCATCCAAAACAAAAAAGAGGTGTGATTACAAGTCTCGTTGACAGAGCCAGACGGATTTGCACGCCGGAGTATCTAGACGACGAATTAAAACATCTGAAGCACGCTTTTTAGAAAAATGGCTACTCAAAGAAAGAAGTAAGCAGAATTCTGCACCCAAACAACAAAAAGCTTAAGGACAAGTCCGAAAAACGATGGAAGAATACAGTCTCTCTCCCTTTTATAAAGAAAGTAACGGATCAGATTGGAAAGATTTTGAGTAAACATGATATTAGAACTGTTTTTAGACCAACGAAGAAAATTTGTCATGTTCTTCGGTCTGTAAAAGATAAACGCGCTCCTCTATCAGCCAGTGGCGTATATAAAATTCCGTGTACATGTGGAAAAGTTTATGTTGGAACAACAAAAAGAGGCGTAAATACACGGTTAAAAGAACACAGAAGTCTTTGCCGATTAGGGAAAACAGATAAATCGGCTGTAGCAGAACACGCTTTTCAACCAGGAAATCATCAACTGAAGTTTTCCGAAACAAAAATGTTATCTACGACGACGAACTATTACCCACGGCTTTGTAGAGAAGCAATTGAAATATATAAACATAGGGATAATTTTAATCGGAAAGAAGAGAACATGAAACTTAGTGATATTTGGACAGTAGCACTACAGGATTGCTAGACAGTTTTATCCGTGGCAAGATTACGATCGATAGTTAAGTTTTATCCCTGACAAAGGTTATCTCTGCATATCACGTGTAACTCTGGTCACGCCCACTTTCTACGATACATAAGTCGCTCTCAGACGTCCAACCCGTCAGTCGGCAAGACTCACCGGAGGAGAAACACCCCTCTGAAGATGTCAAGCGAAGCACTGGACGAAACGTCAGGAGCTGAAGAGTTTCATGGACCACGACCTTACATCCCGCAAGGTTTACCAGAAGATATAACTAGTGTCACAGGAATGGTTCAAAACATAGACAGTAGGAAGAGTCAGTGTTCTTGTACTTAACTCGGTATTGTGCCTTTTGTTTTTAATTATGATGCCATTTCTGTGTTTCATCGTCAATAAGAAGGTCCAAGGGATACAGTAAACCTCAAGTTAAGCATCGGAATCTATAACTAGTGTCACAGGGACGGTTCAAAACATAGACAGTAAGATGAATCAGTATTCTTGTACTTAAGTCGTCATTGTGCATTTTGTATTTAATACCGATGCAATTTCTGTGTTTCATCTTCAATAAGAAGGTCAGAGGGATACAGTAAACCTGAAGTGAAGCATCGGAATCTATAACTAGTGTCACTGGAATGGTTCAAACATAGACAGAAAGAAGAGTCAGTCTTCATGTACTTAAGTCGGCATTGTGTCTTTTGTATTTAATCCCGATGCAATTTCTGTGTTTCATCGTCAATAAGAAGGTCAGAGGGATACACTAAACCGGAAGTGAACCATCGGAATCTATAACTAGTGTCACAGGAATGGTTCAAAACATAGTCTGTAAGAAGAGTCAGTCATCTTGTACTTAAGTCGTCATTGTGCATTTTGTATTTAATTCCCATGAAATTTCTGTGTTTCATCGTCAATTAGAAGGTGCAAGCGATACAGTAAACCGGAAGAGAAGCATCGGAATCTATAAATAGTGTCACACTAATGGTTCAAATCAAATTCAGTTAGAAGAGTCAGTCTTCTTGTCCTTAAGTCGGCATTGTGCCTTTTGTATTTAATTCCGATGCAATTTCTGTGTTTCATCGTCAATAAGAATGTCCAAGAGATACTGTAAACCTGAAGTGAAGCATCGGAATCTATAACTAGTGTTACAGGAATGGTTCAAATCATTGGCAATAAGAAGAGTCGGTCTTCATGTACTTAAGTCGGCATTGTGCCTTTTGTATTTAATTCCGACGCAATTTCTGTGTTTCATCGTCAATAAGAAGGTCCAAGGGATACAGTAAACCTGAAGTGAAGCATCGGAATCTACAACTAGTGTCACAGGATAGGTTCAAATCATAGACAGTAAGAAGAGTCAGTCTTCTTGAACTTAAGTCGTTATTATGCCTTTTCTATTTAATACCGATGCAATTTCTGTGTTTCGTCGTCAATAAGAAGGTCAGAGGGATACAGTAAACCTGAAGTGAAGCATCGGAATCTATAACTAGTGTCACAGGAATGGTTCAAACATAGTCAGGAAGGAGAGTCAATCTTCTTGTACTTAATTCGGCATTGTGCCTTTCGTATTGAATTCCGATGCAATTTCTGTGATTCACCGCCAATAACAATGTCAGAGGGATACAGTAAACCTGAAGTGAAGCATCGGAATCTATAACTAGTGTCACAGGAATGGTTTAAACATAGACAGTGAGAAGAGTGGGTCTTCATGTACTTGAGTCGGCATTGTGCCTTTTGTATTTAATCCCGATGCAATTTCTGTGTGACATCGTCAATAAGATGGTCAGAGGGATACAGTAAACCGGAAGTGAAGCATCGGAATCTATAACTAGTGTCACAGGAATGGTTCAAAACATAATCAGTAAGAAGAGTCAGTCTTCTTATCCATAAGTCGGCATTGTGCCTTTTGTATTTAATTCCGATGCAATTTTGTGTTTCATCGTCAATAAGAATGTCCACGGGATACAGTAAACCTGAAGTGAAGCATCGGAATCTATAACTAGTGTCACAGGAATGGTTAAAATCATTGTCAATAAGAAGAGTCGGTCTCCATGTACTTAAATCGGCATAGTGCCTTTTGTATTTAACTCCGATGCAATATCTGTGTTTCATCATCAACAAGAAGGTCCAAGCGATACAGTAAACCGGAAGTGAAGCATCGGAATCTATAACTAGTGTCACACTAATGGTTCAAAACAAAGTCAGTAAGAAGAGTTAGTCTTCTTATCCATAAGTCGCCATTGTGCCATTTATATTTAATTCCGATGCAATTTCTGTGTTTCATCGTCAATAAGAATGTCCAAGGGATACAGTATACCTGAAGTGAAGCATCGGAATCTATAACTAGTGTCACAGGAATATTCCAAATCATTGTCAATAAGAGGAGTCGGTCTTCATGTACTTAAGTCGGCATTGTGCCTTTTGTATTTAATACCGATGCAATTTCTGTGTTTCATCGTCAATAAGAAAGTACAAGGGAAACAGTAAACCTGAAGTGAAGCTTCGGAATCTATAACTAGTGTCACAGGAATGGTTCAAAACATAGTCAGAAAGAAGAGTCAGTCTTCTTGTACTTAATTGGGCATTGTGCCTTTCGTATGTAATTCCGATGCAATTTCTGTGCTTCACCGTCAATAAGAAGGTCAGAGGGATACAGTAAACCTGAAGTGAAGCATTGGAATCTATAACTAGTGTCACAGGAATGGTTCAAACATAGACAGTAAGAAGAGTCAGTCTTCTTGTCCTTAAGTCGGCATTGTGCCTTTTGTATTTAATTCCGATGCAATTTCTGTGTTTCATCGTCAATAAGAAGGTCCAAGGGATACACTAAACCTGGAGTGAAGCATCGGAATATATAACTAGAGTCACAGTAATGGTTCAAAACATACACAGTAAGAAGAGTCAATTCTCTTGTACATAAGTCGGCATTGTGCCTTTTGTATTTAATTCCGATGCAATTTCTGTGTTTCATCGTCAATAAGAAGGTCCAAGGGATACATTAAACCTGAAGTGAAGCATCGCAATCTTTAACTAGTGCCACTGGAATGGTTCAAAGTATAGACAGTAAGAAGAGTCAGTCTTCTTGTACTTAAGTCGGCATTGTGCCTCTTGTATTTAATTCCGATGCAATTTCTGTGATTCATCGTCAATGAGAAGGTCCAAGGGATACAGTAAACCTGAAGTGAAGCATCGGACTCTATAACTAGTGTCACAGAAATGGATCAAAACATAGACAGTAGGAAGAGTCAGTCTTCTTATACTTAAGTCGGCATTGTGCCTTTTGTATTTAATTCCGATGCAATTTCTGTGTTTCATCGTCAATAAGAAGGTCCAAGGGATACAGTAAACCTAAAGTGAGGCATTGGAATCTATAACTAGTGCCACAGGAATGGTTCTAATCATAGACAGTAGGAAGAGTCGGTCTTCATGTACATAAGTCGGCATTGTGCCTTTTGTATTTAATTCCGATGCAATTTCTGTGTTTCATCGTCAATAAGAAGGTCCAAGCGATACAGTAAACCTGAAGTGAAGAATCAGAATCCATAACTAGTGTCACAGGAATTGTTCAAAACATAGTCAGGAAGAAGAGTCAGTCTTCTTGTACTTAATTCGGCATTGTGCCTTTCGTATTGAATTCCGATTCAATATCTGTGTTTCACCGTCAATATGAATGTCAGAGGGATACAGTAAACCTGAAGTGAAGCATCGGAATCTATAACTAGTGTCACAGGAATGGTTTAAATCATTGTCAATAAGAAGAGTCGGTCTTCATGTATTTAAATCGGCATTGTGCCTTTTGTATTTAACTCCGATGCAATTTCTGTGTTTCATCATCAACAAGAAGGTCCAAGCGATACAGTAAACCGGAAGTGAAGCATCGGAATCTATAACTAGTGTCACACTAATGGTTCAAAACAAAGTCAGTAAGAAGAGTTAGTCTTCTTATCCATAAGTCGGCATTGTGCCTTTTATATTTAATTCCGATGCAATTTCTGTGTTTCATCGTAAATAAGAATGTCCAAGGGATACAGTATACCCGAAGTGAAGCATCGGAATCTATAACTAGTGTCACAGGAATATTTCAAATCATTGTCAATAAGAGGAGTCGGTCTTCATGTACTTAAGTCGGCATTGTGCCTTTTGTATTTAATACCGATGCAATTTCTGTGTTTCATCGTCAATAAGAAAGTACAAGGGAAACAGTAAACCTGAAGTGAAGCTTCGGAATCTATAACTAGTGTCACAGGAATGGTTCAAAACATAGTCAGAAAGAAGAGTCAGTCTTCTTGTACTTAATTGGGCATTGTGCCTTTCCTATGTAATTCCGATGCAATTTCTGTGCTTCACCGTCAATAAGATGGTCAGAGGGATACAGTAAACCTGAAGTGAAGCATTGGAATCTATAACTAGTGTCACAGGAATGGTTCAAACATAGACAGTAAGAAGAGTCAGTCTTCTTGTCCTTAAGTCGGCATTGTGCCTTTTGTATTTAATTCCGATGCAATTTCTGTGTTTCATCGTCAATACGAAAGTACAAGGGATACAGTAAACCTGAAGTGAAGCATCGGAATCTATAACTAGCGTCACAGGAATGGTTCAAAACATAGACAGTAGGAAGAGTCAGTATTCTTGTACTTAAGTCGGCATTGTGCCTTTTCTATTTAATACCGATGCAATTTCTGTGTTTCATCGTCAATAAGAAGGTCCAAGGGATACAGTAAACCTGAAGTGAAGCATCGGTCTCTATAACTAGTGTCACAGAAATGGATCAAAACATAGACAGTAGGAAGAGTCAGTCTTCTTATACTTAAGTCGGCATTGTGACTTTTGTATTTAATTCCGATGCAATTTCTGTGTTTCATCGTCAATAAGAAGGTCCAAGGGATACAGTAAACCTAAAGTGAAGCATCGGATTCTATAACTAGTGTCACAGGAATGGTTCAAATCTTAGTCAGTAGGAAGAGTCGGTCTTCATGTACTTGTGTCGGCATTGTGCCTTTTGTATTTAATTGCGATGCAATTTCTGTGTTTCATCGTCAATTAGAAGGTCCAAGGGATACAGTAAACCTTAAGTGAAGCATCGGAATCTATAACTAGTGTCACAGGAATGGTTCAAATCATAGACAGCCGGAAGAGTCAGTTTTCTTGTACTTAAGTCGGCATTGTGCCTTTTGTATTTAATTCCGATGCAATTTCTGTGTTTCATCGTCAATAAGATAGTCCAAGGTATACAGTAAACCTGAAGTGAAGCATCGGAATCTATAACTAGTGTCACAGGAATGGTTCAAAACATAGTCTGTAAGAAGAGTCAGTCTTCTTGTACTTAAGTCGTCATTGTGCATTTTGTATTTAATTCCGATGAAATTTCTGTGTTTCATCGTCAATTAGAAGGTGCAAGCGATACAGTAAACCGGAAGTGAAGCATCGGAATCTATAAATAGTGTCACACTAATGGTTCAAATCAAATTCAGTTAGAAGAGTCAATCTTCTTGTCCTTAAGTCGGCATTGTGCCTTTTGTATTTAATTCCGATGCAATTTCTGTGTTTCATCGTCAATAAGAATGTCCAAGAGATACTGTAAACCTGAAGTGAAGCATCGGAATCTATAACTAGTGTCACAGGAATGGTTCAAATCATTGTCAATAAGAAGAGTCGGTCTTCATGTACTTAAGTCGGCATTGTGCCTTTTGTATTTAATTCCGACGCAATTTCTGTGTTTCATCGTCAATAAGAAGGTCCAAGGGATACAGTAAACCTGAAGTGAAGCATCGGAATCTACAACTAGTGTCACAGGATAGGTTCAAATCATAGACAGTAAGAAGAGTCAGTCTTCTTGAACTTAAGTCGTTATTATGCCTTTTCCATTTAATACCGATGCAATTTCTGTGTTTCGTCGTCAATAAGAAGGTCAGAGGGATACAGTAAACCTGAAGTGAAGCATCGGAATCTATAACTAGTGTCACAGGAATGGTTCAAACATTGTCAGGAAGGAGAGTCAATCTTCTTGTACTTAATTCGGCATTGTGCCTTTCGTATTGAATTCCGATGCAATTTCTGTGATTCACCGCCAATAACAATGTCAGAGGGATACAGTAAACCTGAAGTGAAGCATCGGAATCTATAACTAGTGTCACAGGAATGGTTTAAACATAGACAGTGAGAAGAGTCGGTCTTCATGTACTTGAGTCGGCATTGTGCCTTTTGTATTTAATCCCGATGCAATTTCTGTGTGACATCGTCAATAAGATGGTCAGAGGGATACAGTAAACCGGAAGTGAAGCATCGAAATCTATAACTAGTGTCACAGGAATGGTTCAAAACATAATCAGTAAGAAGAGTCAGTCTTCTTATCCATAAGTCGGCATTGTGCCTTTTGTATTTAATTCCGATGCAATTTTGTGTTTCATCGTCAATAAGAATGTCCATGGGATACAGTAAACCTGAAGTGAAGCATCGGAATCTATAACTAGTGTCACAGGAATGGTTAAAATCATTGTCAATAAGAAGAGTCGGTCTTCATGTACTTAAATCGGCATTGTGCCTTTTGTATTTAACTCCGATGCAATTTCTGTGTTTCATCATCAACAAGAAGGTCCAAGCGATACAGTAAACCGGAAGTGAAGCATCGGAATCTATAACTAGTGTCACACTAATGGTTCAAAACAAAGTCAGTAAGAAGAGTTAGTCTTCTTATCCATAAGTCGCCATTGTGCCATTTATATTTAATTCCGATGCAATTTCTGTGTTTCATCGTCAATAAGAATGTCCAAGGGATACAGTATACCTGAAGTGAAGCATCGGAATCTATAACTAGTGTCACAGGAATATTTCAAATCATTGTCAATAAGAGGAGTCGGTCTTCATGTACTTAAGTCGGCATTGTGCCTTTTGTATTTAATACCGATGCAATTTCTGTGTTTCATCGTCAATAAGAAAGTACAAGGGAAACAGTAAACATGAAGTGAAGCTTCGGAATCTATAACTAGTGTCACAGGAATGGTTCAAAACATAGTCAGAAAGAAGAGTCAGTCTTCTTGTACTTAATTGGGCATTGTGCCTTTCGTATGTAATTCCGATGCAATTTCTGTGCTTCACCGTCAATAAGAAGGTCAGAGGGATACAGTAAACCTGAAGTGAAGCATTGGAATCTATAACTAGTGTCACAGGAATGGTTCAAACATAGACAGTAAGAAGAGTCAGTCTTCTTGTCCTTAAGTCGGCATTGTGCCTTTTGTATTTAATTCCGATGCAATTTCTGTGTTTCATCGTCAATAAGAAGGTCCAAGGGATACACTAAACCTGGAGTGAAGCATCGGAATATATAACTAGAGTCACAGTAATGGTTCAAAACATACACAGTAAGAAGAGTCAATTCTCTTGTACATAAGTCGGCATTGTGCCTTTTGTATTTAATTCCGATGCAATTTCTGTGTTTCATCGTCAATAAGAAGGTCCAAGGGATACATTAAACCTGAAGTGAAGCATCGGAATCTATAACTAGTGTCACTGGAATGGTTCAAAGTATAGACAGTAAGAAGAGTCAGTCTTCTTGTACTTAAGTCGGCATTGTGCCTCTTGTATTTAATTCCGATGCAATTTCTGTGATTCATCGTCAATGAGAAGGTCCAAGGGATACAGTAAACCTGAAGTGAAGCATCGGACTCTATAACTAGTGTCACAGAAATGGATCAAAACATAGACAGTAGGAAGAGTCAGTCTTCTTATACTTAAGAATACATAGAAAGAAGGATCCTTTATTGTATGATTATATGATAGCGGAACAAACACTGGTAGCAGTTACTTCTGTAAAATATCTGGGAGTATGCGTACGGAACGATTTGAAGTGGAATGATCATATAAAACTAATTGTTGGTAAGGCGGGTACCAGGTTGAGATTCATTGGGAGAGTGCTTAGAAAATGTAGTCCATCAACAAAGGAGGTGGCTTACAAAACACTCGTTCGACCTATACTTGAGTGTTGCTCATCAGTGTGGGATCCGTACCAGGTCGGGTTGACGGAGGAGATAGAGAAGATCCAAAGAAGAGCGGCGCGTTTCGTCACTGGGTTATTTGGTAACCGTGATAGCGTTACGGAGATGTTTAATAAACTCAAGTGGCAGACTCTGCAAGAGAGGCGCTCTGCATCGCGGTGTAGCTTGCTCGCCAGGTTTCGAGAGGGTGCGTTTCTGGATGAGGTATCGAATATATTGCTTCCCCCTACTTATACTTCCCGAGGAGATCACGAATGTAAAATTAGAGAGATTAGAGCGCGCACGGAGGCTTTCAGGCAGTCGTTCTTCCCGCGAACCATACGCGACTGGAACAGGAAAGGGAGGTAATGACAGTGGCACGTAAAGTGCCCTCCGCCACACACCGTTGGGTGGCTTGCGGAGTATCAATGTAGATGTAGATGTAGATGTAGAAGTCGGCATTGTGCCTTTTGTATTTAATTCCGATGCAATTTCTGTGTTTCATCGTCAATAAGAAGGTCCAAGGGATACAGTAAACCTAAAGTGAGGCATTGGAATCTATAACTAGTGCCACAGGAATGGTTCTAATCATAGACAGTAGGAAGAGTCGGTCTTCATGTACATAAGTCGGCATTGTGCCTTTTGTATTTAATTCCGATGCAATTTCTGTGTTTCATCGTCAATAAGAAGGTCCAAGCGATACAGTAAACCTGAAGTGAAGAATCAGAATCCATAACTAGTGTCACAGGAATTGTTCAAAACATAGTCAGGAAGAAGAGTCAGTCTTCTTGTACTTAATTCGGCATTGTGCCTTTCGTATTGAATCCCGATTCATTATCTGTGTTTCACCGTCAATATGAATGTCAGAGGGATACAGTAAACCTGAAGTGAAGCATCGGAATCTATAACTAGTGTCACAGGAATGGTTTAAATCATTGTCAATAAGAAGAGTCGGTCTTCATGTACTTAAATCGGCATTGTGCCTTTTGTATTTAACTCCGATGCAATTTCTGTGTTTCATCATCAACAAGAAGGTCCAAGCGATACAGTAAACCGGAAGTGAAGCATCGGAATCTATAACTAGTGTCACACTAATGGTTCAAAACAAAGTCAGTAAGAAGAGTTAGTCTTCTTATCCATAAGTCGGCATTGTGCCTTTTATATTTAATTCCGATGCAATTTCTGTGTTTCATCGTCAATAAGAATGTCCAAGGGATACAGTATACCTGAAGTGAAGCATCGGAATCTATAACTAGTGTCACAGGAATATTTCAAATCATTGTCAATAAGAGGAGTCGGTCTTCATGTACTTAAGTCGGCATTGTGCCTTTTGTATTTAATACCGATGCAATTTCTGTGTTTCATCGTCAATAAGAAAGTACAAGGGAAACAGTAAACCTGAAGTGAAGCTTCGGAATCTATAACTAGTGTCACAGGAATGGTTCAAAACATAGTCAGAAAGAAGAGTCAGTCTTCTCTTACTTAATTGGGCATTGTGCCTTTCGTATGTAATTCCGATGCAATTTCTGTGCTTCACCGTCAATAAGAAGGTCAGAGGGATACAGTAAACCTGAAGTGAAGCATTGGAATCTATAACTAGTGTCACAGGAATGGTTCAAACATAGACAGTAAGAAGAGTCAGTCTTCTTGTCCTTAAGTCGGCATTGTGCCTTTTGTATTTAATTCCGATGCAATTTCTGTGTTTCATCGTCAATAAGAAGGTCCAAGGGATACACTAAACCTGGAGTGAAGCATC
Organism: Schistocerca piceifrons; assembly: GCF_021461385.2. Lineage (NCBI taxonomy): Eukaryota > Metazoa > Arthropoda > Insecta > Orthoptera > Acrididae > Schistocerca > Schistocerca piceifrons. Next base: position 124,575 of record NW_025728002.1, on the reverse strand, counting down.
GGAATATATAACTAGAGTCACAGTAATGGTTCAAAACATACACAGTAAGAAGAGTCAATTCTCTTGTACATAAGTCGGCATTGTGCCTTTTGTATTTAATTCCGATGCAATTTCTGTGTTTCATCGTCAATAAGAAGGTCCAAGGGATACATTAAACCTGAAGTGAAGCATCGGAATCTATAACTAGTGTCACTGGAATGGTTCAAAGTATAGACAGTAAGAAGAGTCAGTCTTCTTGTACTTAAGTCGGCATTGTGCCTCTTGTATTTAATTCCGATGCAATTTCTGTGATTCATCGTCAATGAGAAGGTCCAAGGGATACAGTAAACCTGAGGTGAAGCATCGGACTCTATAACTAGTGTCACAGAAATGGATCAAAACATAGACAGTAGGAAGAGTCAGTCTTCTTATACTTAAGTCGGCATTGTGCCTTTTGTATTTAATTCCGATGCAATTTCTGCGTTTCATCGTCAATAAGAAGGTCCAAGGGATACAGTAAACCTAAAGTGAGGCATTGGAATCTATAACTAGTGCCACAGGAATGGTTCTAATCATAGACAGTAGGAAGAGTCGGTCTTCATGTACATAAGTTGGCATTGTGCCTTTTGTATTTAATTCCGATGCAATTTTTGTGTTTCATCGTCAATAAGAAGGTCCAAGCGATACAGTAAACCTGAAGTGAAGAATCAGAATCCATAACTAGTGTCACAGGAATTGTTCAAAACATAGTCAGGAAGAAGAGTCAGTCTTCTTGTACTTAATTCGGCATTGTGCCTTTCGTATTGAATTCCGATTCAATTTCTGTGTTTCACCGTCAATATGAATGTCAGAGGGAAACAGTAAACCTGAAGTGAAGCATCGGAATCTCTAACTAGTGTCACAGGATTGGTTCAAACATAGACAGTAAGAAGAGTCAGTCTTCATGTACTTAAGTCAGCATTGTGCCTTTTGTATTTAATCCCGATGCAATTTCTGTGTGACATCGTCAATAAGAAGGTCAGAATGATACAGTAAACCGGAAGTGAAGCATCGGAATCTATAACTAGTGTCACAGGAATGGTTCAAATCATTGTCAATATGAAGAGTCGGTCTTCATGTACTTAAGTCGGCATTGTGCCTTTTGTATTTAATTCCGATGCAATTTCTGTGTTTCATCGTCAATACGAAAGTACAAGGGATACAGTAAACCTGAAGTGAAGCATCGGAATCTATAACTAGTGTCACAGGATTGGTTCAAAACATAGACAGTAAGAAGAGTCAGTCTTCTTGTACTTAAGTCGGCATTGTTCCTTTCCTATTAAAAACCGATGCAATTTCTGTGTTTCATCTTCAATAAGAAGGTCAGAGGGATGCAGTAAACCTGAAGTGAAGCATCGGAGTCTATAACTAGTGTCACTGGAATGGTTCAAACATAGACAGAAAGAAGAGTCAGTCTTCATGTACTTAAGTCGGCATTGTGTCTTTTGTATTTAATCCCGATGCAATTTCTGTGTTTCATCGTCAATAAGAAGGTCAGAGGGATACAGTAAACCGGAAGTGAACCATCGGAATCTATAACTAGTGTCACAGGAATGGTTCAAACATAGTCAGTAAGAAGAGTCAGTCTTCTTGTCCTTAAGTCGGCATTGTGCCTTTTGCATTTAATTCCGATGCAATTTTGTGTTTCATCGTCAATAAGAATGTCTAAGGGATACAGTAAACCTGTAGTGAAGCATCGGAATCTATAACTAGAGTCACAGGAATGGTTCAAATCATTGTCAATATGAAGAGTCGGTCTTCATGTACTTAAGTCGGCATTGTGCCTTTTGTATTTAATTCCGATGCAATTTCTGTGTTTCATCGTCAATACGAAAGTACAAGGGATACAGTAAACCTGAAGTGAAGCATCGGAATCTATAACTAGCGTCACAGGAATGGTTCAAAACATAGACAGTAGGAAGAGTCAGTGTTCTTGTACTTAAGTCGGCATTGTGCCTTTTCTATTTAATACCGATGCAATTTCTGTGTTTCATCGTCAATAAGAAGGTCCAAGGGATACAGTAAACCTGAAGTGAAGCATCGGTCTCTATAACTAGTGTCACAGAAATGGATCAAAACATAGACAGTAGGAAGAGTCAGTCTTCTTATACTTAAGTCGGCATTGTGACTTTTGTATTTAATTCCGATGCAATTTCTGTGTTTCATCGTCAATAAGAAGGTCCAAGGGATACAGTAAACCTAAAGTGAAGCATCGGAATCTATAACTAGTGTAACAGGAATGGTTCAAATCTTAGTCAGTAGGAAGAGTCGGTCTTCATGTACTTGTGTCGGCATTGTGCTTTTGTATTTAATTGCGATGCAATTTCTGTGTTTCATCGTCAATTAGAAGGTCCAAGGGATACAGTAAACCTTAAGTGAAGCATCGGAATCTATAACTAGTGTCACAGGAATGGTTCAAATCATAGACAGCAGGAAGAGTCAGTTTTCTTGTACTTAAGTCGGCATTGTGCCTTTTGTATTTACTTCCGATGCAATTTCTGTGTTTCATCGTCAATAAGATAGTCCAAGGTATACAGTAAACCTGAAGTGAAGCATCGGAATCTATAACTAGTGTCACAGGAATGGTTCAAAACATAGTCTGTAAGAAGAGTCAGTCTTCTTGTACTTAAGTCGTCATTGTGCATTTTGTATTTAATTCCGATGAAATTTCTGTGTTTCATCGTCAATTAGAAGGTGCAAGCGATACAGTAAACCGGAAGTGAAGCATCGGAATCTATAAATAGTGTCACACTAATGGTTCAAATCAAATTCAGTTAGAAGAGTCAGTCTTCTTGTCCTTAAGTCGGCATTGTGCCTTTTGTATTTAATTCCGATGCAATTTCTGTGTTTCATCGTCAATAAGAATGTCCAAGAGATACTGTAAACCTGAAGTGAAGCATCGGAATCTATAACTAGTGTCACAGGAATGGTTCAAATCATTGTCAATAAGAAGAGTCGGTCTTCATGTACTTAAGTCGGCATTGTGCCTTTTGTATTTAATTCCGACGCAATTTCTGTGTTTCATCGTCAATAAGAAGGTCCAAGGGATACAGTAAACCTGAAGTGAAGCATCGGAATCTACAACTAGTGTCACAGGATAGGTTCAAATCATAGACAGTAAGAAGAGTCAGTCTTCTTGAACTTAAGTCGTTATTATGCCATTTCTATTTAATACCGATGCAATTTCTGTGTTTCGTCGTCAATAAGAAGGTCAGAGATATACAGTAAACCTGAAGTGAAGCATCGGAATCTATAACTAGTGTCACAGGAATGGTTCAAACATAGTCAGGAAGGAGAGTCAATCTTCTTGTACTTAATTCGGCATTGTGCCTTTCGTATTGAATTCCGATGCAATTTCTGTGATTCACCGCCAATAACAATGTCAGAGGGATACAGTAAACCTGAAGTGAAGCATCGGAATCTATAACTAGTGTCACAGGAATGGTTTAAACATAGACAGTGAGAAGAGTCGGTCTTCATGTACTTGAGTCGGCATTGTGCCTTTTGTATTTAATCCCGATGCAATTTCTGTGTGACATCGTCAATAAGATGGTCAGAGGGATACAGTAAACCGGAAGTGAAGCATCGGAATCTATAACTAGTGTCACAGGAATGGTTCAAAACATAATCAGTAAGAAGAGTCAGTCTTCTTATCCATAAGTCGGCATTGTGCCTTTTGTATTTAATTCCGATGCAATTTTGTGTTTCATCGTCAATAAGAATGTCCACGGGATACAGTAAACCTGAAGTGAAGCATCGGAATCTATAACTAGTGTCACAGGAATGGTTAAAATCATTGTCAATAAGAAGAGTCGGTCTTCATGTACTTAAATCGGCATTGTGCCTTTTGTATTTAACTCCGATGCAATTTCTGTGTTTCATCATCAACAAGAAGGTCCAAGCGATACAGTAAACCGGAAGTGAAGCATCGGAATCTATAACTAGTGTCACACTAATGGTTCAAAACAAAGTCAGTAAGAAGAGTTAGTCTTCTTATCCATAAGTCGCCATTGTGCCATTTATATTTAATTCCGATGCAATTTCTGTGTATCATCGTCAATAAGAATGTCCAAGGGATACAGTATACCTGAAGTGAAGCATCGGAATCTATAACTAGTGTCACAGGAATATTTCAAATCATTGTCAATAAGAGGAGTCGGTCTTCATGTACTTAAGTCGGCATTGTGCCTTTTGTATTTAATACCGATGCAATTTCTGTGTTTCATCGTCAATAAGAAAGTACAAGGGAAACAGTAAACCTGAAGTGAAGCTTCGGAATCTATAACTAGTGTCACAGGAATGGTTCAAAACATAGTCAGAAAGAAGAGTCAGTCTTCTTGTACTTAATTGGGCATTGTGCCTTTCGTATGTAATTCCGATGCAATTTCTGTGCTTCACCGTCAATAAGAAGGTCAGAGGGATACAGTAAACCTGAAGTGAAGCATTGGAATCTATAACTAGTGTCACAGGAATGGTTCAAACATAGACAGTAAGAAGAGTCAGTCTTCTTGTCCTTAAGTCGGCATTGTGCCTTTTGTATTTAATTCCGATGCAATTTCTGTGTTTCATCGTCAATAAGAAGGTCCAAGGGATACACTAAACCTGGAGTGAAGCATCGGAATATATAACTAGAGTCACAGTAATGGTTCAAAACATACACAGTAAGAAGAGTCAATTCTCTTGTACATAAGTCGGCATTGTGCCTTTTGTATTTAATTCCGATGCAATTTCTGTGTTTCATCGTCAATAAGAAGGTCCAAGGGATACATTAAACCTGAAGTGAAGCATCGGAATCTATAACTAGTGTCACTGGAATGGTTCAAAGTATAGACAGTAAGAAGAGTCAGTCTTCTTGTACTTATGTCGGCATTGTGCCTCTTGTATTTAATTCCGATGCAATTTCTGTGATTCATCGTCAATGAGAAGGTCCAAGGGATACAGTAAACCTGAAGTGAAGCATCGGACTCTATAACTAGTGTCACAGAAATGGATCAAAACATAGACAGTAGGAAGAGTCAGTCTTCTTATACTTAAGTCGGCATTGTGCCTTTTGTATTTAATTCCGATGCAATTTCTGTGTTTCATCGTCAATAAGAAGGTCCAAGGGATACAGTAAACCTAAAGTGAGGCATTGGAATCTATAACTAGTGTCACAGGAATGGTTCAAATCATTGTCAATAAGAAGAGTCGGTCTTCATGTACATAAGTCGGCATTGTGCCTATTGTATTTAATTCCGATGCAATTTCTGTGTTTCATCGTCAATAAGAAATTAGATGGGATACAGTAAACCTGAAGTGAAGCATCGGAATCTATAACTTGTGTCACAGGAATGGTTCAAAACTTAGACTGTAGGAAGAGTCAGTGTTTTTGTACTTAAGTCGGCATTGTGCCTTTTGTGTTTAATTCCGTTGCAATATCTGTGTTTCATCGTCAATAAGAAGGTCCAAGGGATACAGTAAACCTGAAGTGAGGCATCGCAATCTACAACTAGTGTCACAGGATTGGTTCAAAACATAGACAGTAAGAAGAGTCAGTCTTCTTGTACTTAAGTCGGCATTGTTCCTTTCCTATTTAAAACCGATGCAATTTCTGTGTTTCATCGTCAATAAGAAGGTCAGAGGGTACAGTAAACCGGAAGTGAAGCATCGGAATCTATAACTAGTGTCACAGTAATGGGTCAAAACATAGTCAGTAAGAAGAGTCAGTCTTCTTGTCCTTAAGCCGGCATTGTGCCTTTTGCATTTAATTCCGATGCAATTTAGTGTTTCATCGTCAATAAGAATGTCCAAGGGATACAGTAAACCTGTAGTGAAGCATCGGAATCTGTAACTTGTGTCACAGGAATGGTTCAAATCATTGTCAATAAGAAGAGTTGGTCCTCATGTACTTAAGTCGTCATTTTGCCTTTTGTATTTAATTCCGATGAAATTTCAGTGTTTCATCGTCAATTAGAAGGTGCAAGCGATACAGTAAACTGGAAGTGAAGCATCGGAATCTATAAATAGTGTCACACTAATGGTTCAAATCAAATTCAGTAAGAAGAGTCAGTCTTCTTGTCCTTAAGTCGGCATTGTGCCTTTTGTATTTAATTCCGATGCAATTTCTGTGTTTCATCGTCAATAAGAATGTCCAAGAGATACTGTAACCCTGAAGTGAAGCATCGGAATCTGTAACTAGTGTCACAGGAATGGTTCAAATCATTGTCAATAAGAAGAGGCGGTCTTCATGTACTTAAGTCGGCATTGTGCCTTTTGTATTTAAATCCGACGCAATTTCTGTGTTTCATCGTCAATAAGAAGGTCCAAGGGATATAGTAAACCTGAAGTGAAGCATCGGAATCTACAACTAGTGTCACAGGATAGGTTCAAAACATAGACAGTAAGAAGAGTCAGTCTTCTTGAACTTAAGTCGTTATTATGCCTTTTCTATTTAATACCGATGCAATTTCTGTGTTTCGTCGTCAATAAGAAGGTCAGAGGGATACAGTAAACCTGAAGTGAAGCATCGGAATCTATAACTAGTGTCACAGGAATGGTTCAAAACATAGTCAGGAAGAAGAGTCAATCTTCTTGTACTTAATTCGGCATTGTGCCTTTCGTATTGAATTCCGATGCAATTTCTGTGATTCACCGCCAATAACAATGTCAGTGGGATACAGTAAACCTGAAGTGAAGCATCGGAATCTATAACTAGTGTCACAGGAATGGTTTAAACATAGACAGTGGGAAGAGTCGGTCTTCATGTACTTAAGTCGGCATTGTGCCTTTTGTATTTAATCCCGATGCAATTTCTGTGTGACATCGTCAATAAGATGGTCAGAGGGATACAGTAAACCGGAAGTGAAGCATCGGAATCTATAACTAATGTCACAGGAATGGTTCAAATCATAATCAGTAAGAAGAGTCAGTCTTCTTAACCATAAGTCGGCATTGTGCCTTTTGTATTTAATTCCGGTGCAATTTTGTGTTTCATCGTCAATAAGAATGTCCAAGGGATTCAGTAAACCTGAAGTGAAGCATCGGAATCTATAACTAGTGTCACTGGAATGGTTCAAATCATTGTCAGTATGAAGAGTCGGTCTTCATGTACTTAAATCGGCATTGTGCCTTTTGTATTTAATTCCGATTCAATTTCTGTGTTTCATCGTAAACAAGAAGGTCCAAGCGATACAGTAAAGCGGAAGTGAAGCATCGGAATCTATAACTAGTGTCACACTAATAGTTCAAAACAAAGTCTGTAAGAAGAGTTAGTCTTCTTATCCTTAAGTCGGCATTGTGCCTTTTATATTTAATTCCGATGCAATTTCTGTGTTTCATCGTCAATAAGAATGTCCAAGGGATACAGTATACCTGAAGTGAAGCATCGGAATCTATAACTAGTGTCACAGGAATGGTTCAAATCTTGTCAATAAGAAGAGTCGGTCTTCATGTACTTAAGTCGGCATTGTGCCTTTTGTATTTAATTCCGATGCAATTTCTGTGTTTCATCGTCAATAAGAAAGTACAAGGGAAACAGTAAACCTGAAGTGAAGCATCGGAATCTATAACTAGTGTCACAGGAATGGTTCAAAACATAGACAGTAAGAAGAGTCAGTCTTCTTGTACTTAAGTTGGCATTGTGCCTTTTGTATTTAATTCCGATGCAGTTTCTGTGTTTCATCGTCAATAAGAAGGTCCAAGCGATACAGTAAACCTGAAGTGAAGCATCAGAATCTATAACTAGTGTCACAGAAATTGTTCAAAGCATAGTCAGCAAGAAGAGTCAGTCTTCTTGTACTTAATTCGGCATTGTGCCTTTCGTATTGAATTCCGATTCAATTTCTGTGTTTCACCGTCAATATGAATGTCAGAGGGATACAGTAAACCTGAAGTGAAGCATCGGAATCTCTAACTAGTGTCACAGGATTGGTTCAATCATAGACAGTAAGAAGAGTCAGTCTTCATGTACTTAAGTCAGCATTGTGCCTTTTGTATTTAATCCCGATGCTATTTCTGTGTGACATCGTCAATAAGATGGTCAGAGGGATACAGTAAACCGGAAGTGAAGCATCGGAATCTATAACTAGTGTCACAGGAATGGTTCAAATCATTGTCAATAAGAAGAGTCGGTCTTCATGTACATAAGTCGGCCTCGTGCCTATTGTATTTAATTCCGATGCAAGTTCTGTGTTTCATCGTCAATAAGAAAGTAGATGGGATACAGTAAACCTGAAGTGAAGCATCGGAATCTATAACTAGTGTCACAGGAATGGTTCAAAACTTAGACTGTAGGAAGAGTCAGTGTTTTTGTACTTAAGTCGGCACTGTGCCTTTTGTGTTTAATTCCGATGCAATATCTGTGTTTCATCGTCAATAAGAAGGTCCAAGGGATACAGTAAACCTGAAGTGAGGCATCGCAATCTACAACTAGTGTCACAGGATTGGTTCAAAGCATAGACAGTAAGAAGAGTCAGTCTTCTTGTACTTAAGTCGGCATTGTTCCTTTCCTATTTAAAACCGATGCAATTTCTGTGTTTCATCGTCAATAAGAAGGTCAGAGGGATACAGTAAACCGGAAGTGAAGCATCGGAATCTATAACTAGTGTCACAGTAATGGGTCAAAACATAGTCAGTAAGAAGAGTCAGTCTTCTTGTCCTTAAGCCGGCATTGTGCCTTTTGCATTTAATTCCGATGCAATTTAGTGTTTCATCGTCAATAAGAATGTCCAAGGGATACAGTAAACCTGTAGTGAAGCATCGGAATCTGTAACTTGTGTCACAGGAATGGTTCAAATCATTGTCAATAAGAAGAGTTGGTCCTCATGTACTTAAGTCGTCATTTTGCCTTTTGTATTTAATTCCGATGAAATTTCAGTGTTTCATCGTCAATTAGAAGGTGCAAGCGATACAGTAAACTGGAAGTGAAGCATCGGAATCTATAAATAGTGTCACACTAATGATTCAAATCAAATTCAGTAAGAAGAGTCAGTCTTCTTGTCCTTAAGTCGGCATTGTGCCTTTTGTATTTAATTCCGATGCAATTTCTGTGTTTCATCGTCAATAAGAATGTCCAAGAGATACTGTAACCCTGAAGTGAAGCATCGGAATCTGTAACTAGTGTCACAGGAATGGTTCAAATCATTGTCAATAAGAAGAGGCGGTCTTCATGTACTTAAGTCGGCATTGTGCCTTTTGTATTTAAATCCGACGCAATTTCTGTGTTTCATCGTCAATAAGAAGGTCCAAGGGATATAGTAAACCTGAAGTGAAGCATCGGAATCTACAACTAGTGTCACAGGAGAGGTTCAAAACATAGACAGTAAGAAGAGTCAGTCTTTTTGAACTTATGTCGTTATTATGCCTTTTCTATTTAATACCGATGCAATTTCTGTGTTTCGTCGTCAATAAGAAGGTCAGAGGGATACAGTAAACCTGAAGTGAAGCATCGGAATCTATAACTAGTGTCACAGGAATGGTTCAAAACATAGTCAGGAAGAAGAGTCAATCTTCTTGTACTTAATTCGGCATTGTGCCTTTCGTATTGAATTTCAATGCAATTTCTGTGATTCACCGCCAATAACAATGTCAGTGGGATACAGTAAACCTGAAGTGAAGCATCGGAATATATAACTAGTGTCACAGGAATGGTTTAAACATAGACAGTGGGAAGAGTCGGTCTTCATGTACTTAAGTCGGCATTGTGCCTTTTGTATTTAATCCCGATGCAATTTCTGTGTGACATCGTCAATAAGATGGTCAGAGGGATACAGTAAACCGAAAGTGAAGCATCGGAATCTATAACTAATGTCACAGGAATGGTTCAAAACATAATCAGTAAGAAGAGTCAGTCTTCTTAACCATAAGTCGGCATTGTGCCTTTTGTATTTAATTCCGATGCAATTTTGTGTTTCATCGTCAATAAGAATGTCCAAGGGATTCAGTAAACCTGAAGTGAAGCATCGGAATCTATAACTAGTGTCACTGGAATGGTTCAAATCATTGTCAGTAAGAAGAGTCGGTCTTCATGTACTTAAATCGGCATTGTGCCTTTTGTATTTAATTCCGATTCAATTTCTGTGTTTCATCGTAAACAAGAAGGTCCAAGCGATACAGTAAAGCGGAAGTGAAGCATCGGAATCTATAACTAGTGTCACACTAATAGTTCAAAACAAAGTCAGTAAGAAGAATTAGTCTTCTTATACTTAAGTCGGCATTGTGCCTTTTATATTTAATACCGATGCAATTTCTGTGTTTCATCGTCAATAAGAATGTCCAAGGGATACAGTATACCTGAAGTGAAGCATCGGAATCTATAACTAGTGTCACAGGAATGGTTTAAATCTTGTCAATAAGAAGAGTCGGTCTTCATGTACTTAAGTCGGCATTGAGCCTTTTGTATTTAATTCCGATGCAATTTCTGTGTTCCATCGTCAATAAGAAAGTACAAGGGAAACAGTAAACCTGAAGTGAAGCTTCGGAATCTATAACTAGTGTCACAGGAATGGTTCAAAGCATAGACAGTAAGAAGAGTCAGTCTTCTTGTACTTAAGTCGGCATTGTGCCTTTTGTATTTAATTCCGATGCAGTTTCTGTGTTTCATCGTCAATAAGAAGGTCCAAGCGATACAGTAAACCTGAAGTGAAGCATCAGAATCTATAACTAGTGTCACAGAAATTGTTCAAAGCATAGTCAGCAAGAAGAGTCAGTCTTCTTGTACTTAATTCGGCATTGTGCCTTTCGTATTGAATTCCGATTCAATTTCTGTGTTTCACCGTCAATATGAATGTCAGAGGGATACAGTAAACCTGAAGTGAAGCATCGGAATCTCTAACTAGTGTCACAGGATTGGTTCAAACATAGACAGTAAGAAGAGTCAGTCTTCATGTACTTAAGTCAGCATTGTGCCTTTTGTATTTAATCCCGATGCAATTTCTGTGTGACATCGTCAATAAGATGGTCAGAGGGATACAGTAAACCGGAAGTGAAGCATCGGAATCTATAACTAGTGTCACAGGAATGGTTCAAATCATTGTCAATAAGAAGAGTCGGTCTTCATGTACATAAGTCGGCATTGTGCCTATTGTATTTAATTCCGATGCAATTTCTGTGTTTCATCGTCAATAAGAAAGTAGATGGGGATACAGTAAACCTGAAGTGAAGCATCGGAATCTATAACTAGTGTCATAGGAATGGTTCAAAACTTAGACTGTAGGAAGAGTCAGTGTTTTTGTACTTAAGTCGGCATTGTGCCTTTTGTGTTTAATTCCGATGCAATATCTGTGTTTCATCGTCAATAAGAAGGTCCAAGGGATACAGTAAACCTGAAGTGAGGCATCGCAATCTACAACTAGTGTCACAGGATTGGTTCAAACATAGACAGTAAGAAGAGTCAGTCTTCTTGTACTTAAGTCGGCATTGTTCCTTTCCTATTTAAAACCGATGCAATTTCTGTGTTTCATCGTCAATAAGAAGGTCAGAGGGATACAGTAAACCGGAAGTGAAGCATCGGAATCTATAACTAGTGTCACAGTAATGGGTCAAAACATAGTCAGTAAGAAGAGTCAGTCTTCTTGTCCTTAAGTCGGCATTGTGCCTTTTGTATTTAATTCCGATGCAATTTCTGTGTTTCATCGTCAATAAGAATGTCCAAGAGATACTGTAACCCTGAAGTGAAGCATCGGAATCTGTAACTAGTGTCACAGGAATGGTTCAAATCATTGTCAATAAGAAGAGTCGGTCTTCATGTACTTAAGTCGGCATTGTGCCTTTTGTGTTTAAATCCGACGCAATTTCTGTGTTTCATCGTCAATAAGAAGGTCCAAGGGATATAGTAAACCTGAAGTGAAGCATCGGAATCTACAACTGGTGTCACAGGATAGGTTCAAAACATAGACAGTAAGAAGAGTCAGTCTTCTTGAACTTAAGTCGTTATTATGCCTTTTCTATTTAATACCGATGCAATTTCTGTGTTTCGTCGTCAATAAGAAGGTCAGAGGGATACAGTAAACCTGAAGTGAAGCATCGGAATCTATAACTAGTGTCACAGGAATGGTTCAAAACATAGTCAGGAAGAAGAGTCAATCTTCTTGTACTTAATTCGGCATTGTGCCTTTCGTATTGAATTCCGATGCAATTTCTGTGATTCACCGCCAATAACAATGTCAGTGGGATAGAGTAAACCTGAAGTGAAGCATCGGAATCTATAACTAGTGTCACAGGAATGGTTTAAACATAGACAGTGGGAAGAGTCGGTCTTCATGTACTTAAGTCGGCATTGTGCCTTTTGTATTTAATCCCGATGCAATTTCTGTGTGACATCGTCAATAAGATGGTCAGAGGGATACAGTAAACCGGAAGTGAAGCATCGGAATCTATAACTAATGTCACAGGAATGGTTCAAAACATAATCAGTAAGAAGAGTCAGTCTTCTTATCCATAAGTCAGCATTGTGCCTTTTGTATTTAATTCCGGTGCAATTTTGTGTTTCATCGTCAATAAGAATGTCCAAGGGATTCAGTAAACCTGAAGTGAAGCATCGGAATCTATAACTAGTGTCACAGGAATGGTTTCAAATCATTGTCAGTAAGAAGAGTCGGTCTTCATGTACTTAAATCGGCATTGTGCCTTTTGTATTTAATTCCGATTCAATTTCTGTGTTTCATCGTAAACAAGAAGGTCCAAGCGATACAGTAAAGCGGAAGTGAAGCATCGGAATCTATAACTAGTGTCACACTAATGGTTCGAAACAAAGTCAGTAAGAAGAGTTAGTCTTCTTATCCTTAAGTCGGCATTGTGCCTTTTATATTTAATTCCGATGCAATTTCTGTGTTTCATCGTCAATAAGAATGTCCAAGGGATACAGTATACCTGAAGTGCAGCATCGGAATCTATAACTAGTGTCACAGGAATGGTTCAAATCTTGTCAATAAGAAGAGTCGGTCTTCATGTACTTAAGTCGGCATTGTGCCTTTTGTATTTAATTCCGATGCAATTTCTGTGTTTCATCGTCAATAAGAAAGTACAAGGGAAACAGTAAACCTGAAGTGAAGCTTCGGAATCTATAACTAGTGTCACAGGAATGGTTCAAAACATAGACAGTAAGAATTGTCAGTCTTCTTGTACTTAAGGCGGCATTGTGCCTTTTGTATTTAAGCCCGATGCAATTTCTGTGTGACATCGTCAATATGATGGTCAGAGGGATACAGTAAACCGGAAGTGAAGCATCGGAATCTATAACTAGTGTCACAGGAATGCTTCAAATCATTGTCAATAAGAACAGTCGGTCTTCATGTACTTAAGTCGGCATTGTGCCTTTTGTGTTTAATTCCGATGCAATTTCTGTGTTTCTTCGTCAATAAGATGGTCCAAGCGATACAGTAAACCGGAAGTGAAGCATCGGAATCTATATCTAGTATCACACTAATGGTTCAAAACAAAGTCAGTAAGAGATGTCAGTCTTCTTATTCTTAAGTCGGCATTGTGCCTTTTATATTTAATTCCGATGCAATTTCTGTGTTTTCATCGTCAATAACAATGTCCAAGGGATACAGTAAACCTGAAGTGAAGCATCGGAATCTATAACTAGTGTCACAGGAATGGTTAAAATCATTGTCAATAACAAGAGTCGGTCTTCATGTACTTAAGTCGGCTTTGTGCCTTTTGTATTTAATTCCGATGCAATGTCTGTGTTTCATCGTCAATAAGAAAGTAGAAGGGATACAGTAAACCTGAAGTGAAGCATCGGAATCTATAACTAGTGTCACAGGAATGGTTCAAAACATAGACTGTAGGAAGAGTCAGTGTTTTTGTACTTAAGTCGGCATTGTGCCATTTGTGTTTAATTCCGATGCAATATCTGTGTTTCATCGTCAATAAGAAGGTCCAAGGGATACAGTTAACCTCAAGTGAGGCATCGGAATCTACAACTAGTGTCACAGGATTGGTTCAAAACATAGACAGTAAGAAGAGTCAGTCTTCTTGTACTTAAGTCGGCAATGTTCCTTTGCTATTTAAAACCGATGCAATTTCTGTATTTCATCGTCAATAAGAAGGCCAGAGGGATACAGTAAACCGGAAGTGAAGCATCGGAATCTATAACTAGTGTCACAGGAATGGTTCAAGACATCGTCAGTAAGAAGAGTCACTCTTCTTGTCCTTAAGTCAGCATTGTGCCTTTTGCACTTAATTCCGATGCAATTTTGTGTTTCATCGTCAATAAGAATGTCCAAGGGATACAGTAAACCTGTAGTGAAGCATCGGAATCTATAACTAGTGTCACAGGAATGGTTCAAATCATTGTCAATAAGAAGAGTTGGTCCTCATGTACTTAAGTCGGCATTGTGCCTTTTGTATTTAATTCCGATGCAATTTCTGTGTTTCATCGTCAATACGAAAGTACAAGGGATATAGTAAACCTGAAGTGAAGCATCGGAATCTGTAACTAGTGTCACAGGAATGGTTCAAACATAGACAGTAAGAAGAGTCATTCTTCTTGTCCTTAAGTCGGCATTGTGCATTTTGTATTTAATTCCGATGCAATTTCTGTGTTTGATCGTCAATAAGAAGGTCCAAGGGATACAGTAAACCTGGAGTGAAGCATCGGAATCTATAACTAGAGTCACAGCAATGGTTCAAAATATAGACAGTAAGAAGAGTCAGTCTTCTTGTACTTAAGTCGGCATTGTGCATTTTGTATTTAATTCCGATGCAATTTCTGTGATTCATCGTCAATAAGAAGGTCCAAGGGATACAGTAAACCTGAAGTGAAGCATCGGACTCTATTACTAGTGTCACAGAAACTGATCAAAACATAGACAGTAGGAAGAGTCAGTCTTCTTATACTTAAGTCGGCATTGTGCCTTTTGTATTTAATTCCGATGCAATTTCTGTGTTTCATCGTCAATAAGAAGGTCCAAGGGATACAGTAAACCTAAAGTGAAGCATCGGAATCTATAACTAGTGTCACAGGAATGGTTCAAATCATAGTCAGTAGGAAGAGTCGGTCTTCATGTACTTAAGTCGGCATTGTGCCTTTTGTATTTAATTCCGATGCAATTTCTGTGTTTCATCGTCAATAAGATAGTCCAAGGTATACAGTAAACCTGATGTGACGCATCGGTATCTATAACTAGTGTCATAGGAATGGTTCAAAACATAGTCAGTAAGAAGAGTCAGTCTTCTTGTACTTAAGTCGTCATTGTGCCTTTTGTATTTAATTCCGATGAAACTTCTGTGTTTCATCGTCAATTAGAAGGTGCAAGCGATACAGTAAACCGGATGTTAAGCATCGGAATCTATAAATAGTGTGACACTAATGGTTCAAATCAAATTCAGTAAGAAGAGTCAGTCTTCTTGTCCTTAAGTCGGCATTGCGCATTTTGTATTTAATTCCGATGCAATTTCTGTGTTTCATCGTCAATAAGAATGTCCAAGAGATACTGTAAACCTGAAGTGAGGCATCGGAATCTATAACTAGTGTCACAGGAATGGTTCAAATCATTGTCAATAAGAAGAGTCGGTCTTCATGTACTTACGTCGGCATTGTGCCTTTTGTATTTAATTCCGACGCAATTTCTGTGTTTCATCGTCAATAAGAAGGTCCAAGGGATACAGTAAACCTGAAGTGAAGCATCGGAATCTACAACTAGTGTCACAGGATAGGTTTAAAACAAAGACAGTAAGAAGAGTCAGTCTTCTTCAACATAAGTCGTTATTATGCCTTTTCTATTTAATACCGATGCAATTTCTGTGTTTCGTCGTCAATAAGAAGGTCAGAGGGATACAGTAAACCTGAAGTGAAGCATCGGAATCTATAACTAGTGTCACAGGAATGGGTTCAAAACATAGTCAGGAAGAAGAGTCAATCTTCTTGTACTTAATTCGGCATTGTGCCTTTCGTATTGAATTCCGATGCAATTTCTGTGATTCACCGCCAATAACAATGTCGGAGGGATACAGTAAACCTGAAGTGAAGCATCGGAATCTATAACTAGTGTCACAGGAATGGTTCAAATCATTGTCAATAAGAAGAGTCGGTCTTCATGTACTTAAATCGGCATTGTGCCTTTTGTATTTAATTCCGATGCAATTTCTGTGTTTCATCGGCAACAAGAAGGTCCAGGCGATACAGTAAACCGGAAGTGAAGCATCGGAATCCATAACTAGTGTCACACTAATGGTTCAAAACAAAGTCAGTAAGAAGAGTTAGTCTTCTTATCCTTAAGTCGGCATTGTGACTTTTATATTTAATTCCGATGCAATTTCTGTGTTTCATCGTCAATAAGAATGTCCAAGGGATACAGTATACCTGAAGTGAAGCATCGGAATCTACAACCAGTGTCATAGGAATGGTTCAAATCATTTTCAATAAGAAGAGTCGGTCTTCATGTACTTAAGTCGGCATTGTGCCTTTTGTATTTAATTCCGATGCAATTCTGTGTTTCATCGTCAATGAGAATGTCCAAGCGATACAGTAAACCGGAAGTGAAGCATCGGAATCTATAACTAGTGTCACACCAATGGGTCAAAAACAAAGTCAGTAAGAAGAGTCAGTCTTCTTATCCTTAAGTCGGCATTGTGCCTTTTATATTTAATTCCGATGCAATTTGTGTGTTTCATCGTCAATAAGAAGGTCAGAGGGATACAGTAAACCTGAAGTGAAGTATCGGAATCTATAACTAGTGTCACAGAAATGATTCAAAGCATAGTCAGGAAGAAGAATAAGTCATCTTGAACTTAATTGGGCATTGTGCCCGTCGTATTTAATTCCGATGCAATTTCTGTGTTTCATCGTCAATAAGAAGGTCAGAGGGATACATTAAACCTGAAGTGAAGCATCGGAATCTAAGACTAGTGTCACAGGAATGGTTCAAAACATAGACAGTAGGAAGAGTCAGTCTTCTTGTACTTAAGTCGCCATTGTGCCTTTTGTATTTAATTCCGATGGAATTTCTGTGTTTCTTCGTCAATAAGAAGGTCACAGGGATACAGCAAACATGATGTGAAGCATCGAAATCCATAAGTAGTGTCACAGGAATGGTTCAAAGCATAGTCAGTAAGAAGAGACAGTCTTCTTGTACTTAAGTCGGCATTGTGCCTTTTGTGTTTAATTCCGATGCAATTTCTGTGTTTCATCGTCAATAAGAAGGTCCAAGGGATACAGTAATCCTGGAGTGAAGCATCGGAATATATAACTAGAGTCACAGTAATGGTTCAAAACATACACAGTAAGAAGAGTCAATTCTCTTGTACATAAGTCGGCATTGTGCCTTCTGTATTTAATTCCGATGCAATTTCTGTGTTTCATCGTCAATAAGAAGGTCCAAGGGATACATTAAACCTGAAGTGAAGCATCGGAATCTATAACTAGTATCACTGGAATGGTTCAAAGTATAGACAGTAAGAAGAGTCAGTCTTCTTGTACTTAAGTCGGCATTGTGCCTCTTGTATTTAATTCCGATGCAATTTCTGTGTTTCATCGTCAATAAGAAGGTCCAAGGGATACAGTAAACCTGAAGTGAAGCATCGGAATCTATAGCTAGTGTCACAGGAATGATTCAAAACATAGACAGTAGGAAGAGTCAATGTTCTGGTAATTAAGTCGGCATTGTGCCTTTTGTATTTGATTCCGATGCAGTTTCTGTGCTTCATCGTCAATAAGAAGGTACAAGGGATACAGTAAACCTAAAGTGAGGCATCGGAATCTATAACTAGTGCCACAGGAATGGTTCAAATCATAGTCAGTAAGAAGAGTCGGTCTTCATGTACTTAAGTCGGCATTGTGCCTTTTGTATTTAATTCCGATGCAATTTCTGTGTTTCATCGTCAATAAGAAGGTCCAAGCGATACAGTAAACCTGAAGTGAAGCATCAGAATCTGTAACTAGTGTCACAGGAATGGTTCAAAACATAGACAGTTGGAAGATTCACTGTTCTTGTGCTTAAGTCGGCATTGTGCCTTTTGTATTTAATTCCGATGCAATTTCTGTGTTTCTTCGTCAAAAAGAAGGTCCAAGGGATACAGTAAAACTGAAGTGAAGCATCTGAATCTACAACTAGTGTCACAGGATTGGTTCAAAACATAGACAGTAAGAAGAGTCAGTCTTCTTGTACTTAAGTCGGCATTGTGCCTTTTCTATTTAATACCGATGCAGTTTCTGTGTTTCATCGTCAATATGAAGGTCAGAGGGATACAGTAAACCTGAAGTGAAGCATCGGAATCTATAACTAGTGTCACAGGAATGGTTCAAAACATAGTCAGAAAGAAGAGTCAGTCTTCTTGTACTTAATTGGGCATTGTGGTTTTCGTATTTAATTCCGATGCAATTTCTGTGCTTCACCGTCAATAAGAAGGTCAGAGGGATACAGTAAACCTGAAGTGAAGCATCGGAATCTATAACTAGTGTCACAGGAATTGTTCAAACATAGACAGTAGAAGAGTCAGTCTTCTTGTCCTTAAGTCGGCATTGTGCATTTTGTATTTAATTCCGATGCAATTTCTGTGATTCATCGTCAATAAGAAGGTCCAAGGGATACAGTAAGCCTGAAGTGAAGCATCGGACTCTATAACTAGTGTCACAGAAACAGATCAAACATAGACAATAGGAAGAGTCAGTCTTCTTATACTTAAGTCGGCATTGTGCCATTTGTATTTAATTCCGATGCAATTTCTGTGTTTCATCGTCAATAAGAAGGTCCAAGGGATACAGTAAACCTAAAGTGAAGCATCGGAATCTATAACTAGTGTCACAGGAATGGTTCAAAGCATAGTCAGTAAGAAGAGACAGTCTTCTTGTACTTAAGTCGGCATTGTGCCTTTTCTATTTAATACCGATGCAATTTCTGTGTTTCATCGTCAATAAGAAGGTCAGACGGATACAGTAAACCTGAAGTGAAGCATCGGAATCTATAACTAGTGTCACAGGAATGGTTCAAAACATAGTCAGAAAGAAGAGTCAGTCTTCTTGTACTTAATTGGGCATTGTGGTTTAGGTATTTAATTCCGATGCAATTTCTGTGCTTCACCGTCAATAAGAAGGTCAGAGGGATACAGTAAACCTGAAGTGAAGCATCGGAATCTATAACTAGTGTCACAGGAATGGTTCAAACATAGGCAGTAGAAGAGTCAGTCTTCTTGTCCTTAAGTCGGCATTGTGCATTTTGTATTTAATTCCGATGCAATTTCTGTGATTGATCGTCAATAAGAAGTTCCAAGGGATACAGTAAACCTGGAGTGAAGCATCGGAATCTATAACTAGAGTCACATTAATGGTTCAAAATATAGACAGTAAGAAGAGCCAGTCTTCTTGTACTTAAGTCGGCATTGTGCATTTTGTATTTAATTCCGATGCAATTTCTGTGATTCATCGTCAATAAGAAGGTCCAAGGGGTACAGTAAACCTGAAGTGAAGCATCGGACTCTATAACTAGTGTCACAGAAACGGATCAAAACATAGACAGTAGGAAGAGTCAGTCTTCTTATACTTAAGTCGGCATTGTGCCATTTGTATTTAATTCCGACGCAATTTCTGTGTTTCATCGTCAATAAGAAGGTCCAAGGGATACAGTAAACCTAAAGTGAAGCATCGGAATCTATAACTAGTTTCACAGGAATGGTTCAAAGCATAGTCAGTAAGAAGAGACAGTCTTCTTGTACTTAAGTCGGCATTGTGCCTTTTGTGTTTAATTCCGATGCAATTTCTGTGTTTCATCATCAATAAGATAGTACAAGGGAAACAGTAAACCTGAAGTGAAGCTTCGGAATCTATATCTAGTGTCACAGGAATGGTTCAAAACATAGACAGTAAGAAGAGTCAGTCTTCTTGTATATAAGTCGGCATTGTGCCTTCTGTATTTAATTCCGATGCAGTTTCTGTGTTTCATCGTCAATAAGAAGGTCCAAGGGATACAGTAAACCTGAAGTGAAGCATCTGAATCTACAACTAGTATCACAGGATTGGTTCAAAGCATAGACAGTAAGAAGAGTCAGTCTTCTTGTACTTCAGTCGGCATTGTGCCTTTTCTATTTAATACTGATGCAATTTCTGTGTTTCATCGTCAATAAGAAGGTCAGAGGGATACAGTAAACCTGAAGTGAAGCATCGGAATCTATAACTAGTGTCACAGGAATGGTTCAAAACATAGTCAGAAAGAAGAGTCAGTCTTCTTGTACTTAATTGGGCATTGTGCCTTTCGTATTTAATTCCGATGCAATTTCTGTGCTTCACCGTCAATAAGAAGGTCGGAGGGATACAGTAAACCTGAAGTGAAGCATTGAAATCTATAACTAGTGTCACAGGAATGGTTCAAACATAGACAGTAAGAAGAGTCAGTCTTCTTGTCCTTAAGTCGGCATTGTGCCTTTTGTATTTAATTCCGATGCAATTTCTGTGTTTCATCGTCAATAAGAAGGTCCAAGGGATACAGTAATCCTGGAGTGAAGCATCGGAATATATAACTAGAGTCACAGTAATGGTTCAAAACATACACAGTAAGAAGAGTCAATTCTCTTGTACATAAGTCGGCATTGTGCCTTTTGTATTTAATTCCGATGCAATTTCTGTGTTTCATCGTCAATAAGAAGGTCCAAGGGATACATTAAACCTGAAGTGAAGCATCGGAATCTATAACTAGTATCACTGGAATGGTTCAAAGTATAGACAGTAAGAAGAGTCAGTCTTCTTGTACTTAAGTCAGCATTGTGCCTCTTGTATTTAATTCCGATGGAATTTCTGTGTTTCATCGTCAATAAGAAGGTCCAAGGGATACAGTAAACCTGAAGTGAAGCATCGGAATCTATAGCTAGTGTCACTGGAATGATTCAAAACATAGACAGTAGGAAGAGTCAATGTTCTGGTACTTAAGTCGGCATTGTGCCTTTTGTATTTAATTCCGATGCAGTTTCTGTGCTTCATCGTCAATAAGAAGGTACAAGGGATACAGTAAACCTAAAGTGAGGCATCGGAATCTATAACTAGTGCCACAGGAATGGTTCAAATCATAGTCAGTAAGAAGAGTCGGTCTTCATGTACTTAAGTCGGCATTGTGCCTTTTATATTTAATTCCGATGCAATATCTGTGTTTCATCGTCAATAAGAAGGTCAGAGGGATACAGTAAACCTGAAGTGAAGCATCGGAATCTAAAACTAGTGTCACAGGAATGGTTCAAAACATAGTCAGAAAGAAGAGTCAGTCTTCTTGTACTTAATTGGGCATTGTGGTTTTCGTATTTAATTCCGATGCAATTTCTGTGCTTCACCGTCAATAAGAAGGTCAGAGGGATACAGTAAACCTGAAGTGAAGCATCGGAATCTATAACTAGTGTCACAGGAATGGTTCAAACATAGACAGTAGAAGAGTCAGTCTTCTTGTCCTTAAGTCGGCATTGTGCATTTTGTATTTAATTCCGATGCAATTTCTGTGATTGATCGTCAATAAGAAGGTCCAAGGGATACAGTAAACCTGGAGTGAAGCATCGGAATCTATAACTAGAGTCACAGTAATGGTTCAAAATATAGACAGTAAGAAGAGCCAGTCTTCTTGTACTTAAGTCGGCATTGTGCATTTTGAATTTAATTCCGATGCAATTTCTGTGATTCATCGTCAATAAGAAAGTCCAAGGGATACAGTAAACCTGAAGTGAAGCATCGGACTCTATAACTAGTGTCACAGAAACGGATCAAAACATAGACAGTAGGAAGAGTCAGTCTTCTTATACTTAAGTCGGCATTGTGCCATTTGTATTTAATTCCGATGCAATTTCTGTGTTTCATCGTCAATAAGAAGGTCCAAGGGATACAGTAAACCTAAAGTGAAGCATCGGAATCTATAACTAGTGTCACAGGAATGGTTCAAATCATAGTCAGTAGGAAGAGTCGGTCTTCATGTAGTTAAGTCGGCATTGTGCCTTTTGTATTTAATTGCGATGTAATTTCTGTGTTTCATCGTCAATTAGAAGGTCCAAGGGATACAGTAAACCTTAAGTGAAGCATCGGAATCTATAACTAGTGTCACAGGAGTGGTTCAAATCATAGACAGCAGGAAGAGTCAGTTTTCTTGTACTTAAGTCGGCATTGTGCCTTTTGTATTTAATTCCGATGCAATTTCTGTGTTTCAGCGTCAATAAGATAGTCAAGGTATACAGTAAACCTGAAGTGAAGCATCGGAATCTATAACTAGTGTCACAGGAATGGTTCAAAACATAGTCAGTAAGAAGAGTCAGTCTTCTTGTACTTAAGTCGTCATTGTGCCTTATGTATTTAATTCCGATGAAATTTCTGTGTTTCATCGTCAATTAGAAGGTGCAAGCGATACAGTAAACCGGAAGTGAAGCATCGGAATCTATAAATAGTGTCACACTAATGGTTCAAATCAAATTCAGTACAAAGAGTCAGTCTTCTTGTCCTTAAGTCGGCATTGTGCCTTTTGTATTTAATTCCGATGCAATTTCTGTGTTTCATCGTCAATATGAAGGTCCAAGGGATACAGTAAACCTGAAGTGAAGCATCGGAATCTACAACTAGTGTCACAGGATAAGTTCAAAACATAGACAGTAAGAAGAGTCAGTCTTCTTGAACTTAAGTCGTTATTATGCCTTTTTTATTTATTACCGATGCAATTTCTGTGTTTCGTCGTCAATAAGAAGGTCAGAGGGATACAGTAAACCTGAAGTGAAGCATCGGAATCTATATCTAGTGTCACAGGAATGGTTCAAAACATAATCAGTAAGAAGAGTCAGTCTTCTTATCCATAAGTTGGCATTGTGCCTTTTGTATTTAATTCCGATGCAATTTCTGTGTTTCATCGTCAACAAGAAGGTCCAAGCGATACAGTAAACCGGAAGTGAAGCATCGGAATCTATAACTAGTGTCACACTAATGGTTCAAAACAAAGTCAGTAAGAAGAGTTAGTCTTCTTATCCTATAGTCGGCATTGTGCCTTTTATATTAAATTCCGATGCAATTTCTGTGTTTCATCGTCAATAAGAATGTCCAAGGGATACGGTATAACTGAAGTGAAGCATCGGAATCTATAACTAGTGTCACAGGAATGGTTCAAATCATTGTCAATAAGAAGAGTCGGTCTTCATGTACTTAAGTCGGCATTGTGCCTTTTGTATTTAATTCCGATGCAATTTCTGTGTTTCATCGTCAATAAGAAGGTCCAAGTTATACAGTAAACCGGAAGTCAAGCATCGGAATCTATAACTAGTGTCACACTAATGGGTCAAAACAAAGTCAGTAAGAAGAGTCAGTCTTCTTATCCTTAAGTCGGCATTGTGCCTTTTATATTTAATTCCGATGCAATTTGTTTGTTTCATCGTCAATAAGAAGGTCCAAGGGATACAGTAAACCTGAAGTGATGCATTGGAATCTATAACTAGTGTCACAGGAATGGTTCAAAGTATAGACAGTAAGAAGAGTCAGTCTTCTTGTACTTAAGTCGGCATTGTGCCTCTTGTGTTTAATTCCGATGCAATTTCTGTGATTCATCGTCAATAAGAAGGTCCAAGGGATACAGTAGACCTGAAGTGAAGCATCGGACTCTATAACTAGTGTCACAGGAATGGTTCAAAGCATAGTCAGAAAGAAGAGTCAGTCTTCTTGTACTTAATTGGGCATTGTGGTTTTCGTATTTAATTCCGATGCCATTTCTGTGCTTCCCCGTCAATTAGAAGGTCAGAGGGATACATTAAACCTGAAGTGAAGCATCGGAATCTATAACTAGTATCACAGGAATGGTTCAAACATAGACAGTAAGAAGAGTCAGTCTCCTTGTCCTTAAGTCGGCATTGTGCATTTTGTATTTAATTCCGATGCAATTTCTGTGTTTGATCGTCAATAAGAAGGTCAAAGTGATACAGTAAACCTATAGTGAAGCATCGGAATCTATAACTAGAGTCACAGTAATGGTTCAAAGTATAGACAGTAAGAAGAGTCAGTCTTCTTGTACTAAAGTCGGCATTGTGCGTTTTGTATTTAATTCCGATGCAATTTCTGTGTTTCATCGTCAATAAGAAGGTCCAAGGGATACAGTAAACCTAAAGTGAAGCATCGGAATCTATAACTAGTGTCACAGGAATGGTTCAAATCATAGTCAGTAGGAAGAGTCGGTCTTCACGTACTTGAGTCGGCATTGTCCTTTTGTATTTAATTGCGATGCAATTTCTGTGTTTCATCGTCAATTTGAAGGTCCAAGGGATACAGTAAACCTTAAGTGAAGCATCGGAATCTATAACTAGTGTCACAGGAATGGTTCAAATCGTAGACAGCAGGAAGAGTCAGTTTTCTTGTACTTAGGTCAGCATTGTGCCTTTTGTATTTAATTCCGATGCAATTTCTGTGTTTCATCGTCAATTAGAAGGTGCAAGCGATACAGTAAACCGGAAGTGAAGCATCGGAATCTATAAATAGTGTCACAGTAATGGTTCAAATCAAATTCAGTAAGAAGAGTCAGTCTTCTTGTCCTTAAGTCGGCATTGTGCCTTTTGTATTTGATTCCGATGCAATTTCTGTGTTTCATCGTCAATAAGAATGTCCACGATATACTGTAAACCTGAAGTGAAGCATCGGAATCTATAACTAGTGTCACAGGAATGGTTTAAACATAGACAGTGAGAAGAGTCGGTCTCCATGTACTTAAGTCGGCATTGTGCCTTTTGTATTTAATCCAGATGCAATTTCTGTGTGACATCGTCAATAAGATGGTCAGAGGGGTACAGTAAACCGGAAGTGAAGCATCGGAATCTATAACTAGTGTCACAGGAATGGTTCAAATCATAATCAGTAAGAAGAGTCAGTCTTCTTTTCCATAAGTCGGCATTGTGCCTTTTGTATTTAATTCCGATGCAATTTTGTGTTTCATCGTCAATAAGAATGTCCAAGGGATACAGTAAACGTGAAGTGAAGCATCGGAATCTATAACTAGTGTCACAGGAATGGTTCAAATCATTGTCAATAAGAAGAGTCGGCCTTCATGTACTTAAATCGGCATTGTGCCTTTTGTATTTAATTCCGATGCAATTTCTGTGTTTCATCGTCAACAAGAAGGTCCAAGCGATACAGTAAACCGGAAGTGAAGCATCGGAATCTATAACTAGTGTCACTGGAATGGTTCAAAGTATAGACAGTAAGAAGAGTCAGTCTTCTTGTACTTAAGTCGGCATTGTGCCTCTTGTATTTAATTCCGATGCAATTTCTGTGTTTCTTCGTCAATAAGAAGGTCACAGGGATACAGTAAACATGATGTGAAGCATCGAAATCCATAACTAGTGTCACAGGAATGGTTCAAAGCATAGTCAGTAAGAAGAGACAGTCTTCTTGTACTTAAGTCGGCATTGTGCCTTTTGTATTTAATTCCGATACAATTTCTGTGTTTCATCGTCAATAAGAAAGTACAAGGGAAACAGTAAACCTGAAGTGAAGCTTCGGAATCTATAACTAGTGTCACAGGAATGGTTCAAAACATAGACAGTAAGAAGAGTCAGTCTTCTTGTACTTAAGTCGGCATTGTGCCTTTTGTATTTAATTCCGATGCAGTTTCTGTGTTTCATCGTCAATAAGAAGGTCCATGGGATACAGTAAACCTGAAGTGAAGCATCCGAATCTACAACTAGTGTCACAGGATTGGTTCAAAGCATAGACAGTAAGAAGAGTCAGTCTTCTTGTACTTCAGTCGGCATTGTGCCTTTTGTATTTAATTCCGATGCAATTTCTGTGTTTCATCGTCAATAAGAAGGTCCAAGTTATACAGTAAACCGGAAGTCAAGCATCGGAATCTATAACTAGTGTCACACTAATGGGTCAAAACAAAGTCAGTAAGAAGAGTCAGTCTTCTTATCCTTAAGTCGGCATTGTGCATTTTATATTTAATTCCGATGCAATTTGTGTGTTTCATCGTCAATAAGAAGGTCCAAGGGATACAGTAAACCTGAAGTGATGCATCGGAATCTATAACTAGTGTCACAGGAATGGTTCAAAGTATAGACAGTAAGAAGAGTCAGTCTTCTTGTACTTAAGTCGGCATTGTGCCTCTTGTGTTTAATTCCGATGCAATTTCTGTGATTCATCGTCAATAAGAAGGTCCAAGGGATACAGTAGACCTGAAGTGAAGCATCGGACTCTATAACTAGTGTCACAGGAATGGTTCAAAGCATAGTCAGAAAGAAGAGTCAGTCTTCTTGTACTTAATTGGGCATTGTGGTTTTCGTATTTAATTCCGATGCCATTTCTGTGCTTCACCGTCAATTAGAAGGTCAGAGGGATACATTAAACCTGAAGTGAAGCATCGGAATCTATAACTAGTATCACAGGAATGGTTCAAACATAGACAGTAAGAAGAGTCAGTCTCCTTGTCCTTAAGTCGGCATTGTGCATTTTGTATTTAATTCCGATGCAATTTCTGTGTTTGATCGTCAATAAGAAGGTCCAAGTGATACAGTAAACCTATAGTGAAGCATCGGAATCTATAACTAGAGTCACAGTAATGGTTCAAAGTATAGACAGTAAGAAGAGTCAGTCTTCTTGTACTAAAGTCGGCATTGTG
Source organism: Schistocerca piceifrons (assembly GCF_021461385.2). Taxonomy (NCBI): domain Eukaryota; kingdom Metazoa; phylum Arthropoda; class Insecta; order Orthoptera; family Acrididae; genus Schistocerca; species Schistocerca piceifrons. The sequence goes on along the minus strand of NW_025728002.1, from coordinate 98,038 downwards.
CGTTTTGTATTTAATTCCGATGCAATTTCTGTGTTTCATCGTCAATAAGAAGGTCCAAGGGATACAGTAAACCTAAAGTGAAGCATCGGAATCTATAACTAGTGTCACAGGAATGGTTCAAATCATAGTCAGTAGGAAGAGTCGGTCTTCACGTACTTGAGTCGGCATTGTCCTTTTGTATTTAATTGCGATGCAATTTCTGTGTTTCATCGTCAATTTGAAGGTCCAAGGGATACAGTAAACCTTAAGTGAAGCATCGGAATCTATAACTAGTGTCACAGGAATGGTTCAAATCGTAGACAGCAGGAAGAGTCAGTTTTCTTGTACTTAGGTCAGCATTGTGCCTTTTGTATTTAATTCCGATGCAATTTCTGTGTTTCATCGTCAATTAGAAGGTGCAAGCGATACAGTAAACCGGAAGTGAAGCATCGGAATCTATAAATAGTGTCACAGTAATGGTTCAAATCAAATTCAGTAAGAAGAGTCAGTCTTCTTGTCCTTAAGTCGGCATTGTGCCTTTTGTATTTGATTCCGATGCAATTTCTGTGTTTCATCGTCAATAAGAATGTCCACGATATAGTGTAAACCTGAAGTGAAGCATCGGAATCTATAACTAGTGTCACAGGAATGGTTTAAACATAGACAGTGAGAAGAGTCGGACTCCATGTACTTAAGTCGGCATTGTGCCTTTTGTATTTAATCCAGATGCAATTTCTGTGTGACATCGTCAATAAGATGGTCAGAGGGGTACAGTAAAACGGAAGTGAAGCATCGGAATCTATAACTAGTGTCACAGGAATGGTTCAAATCATAATCAGTAAGAAGAGTCAGTCTTCTTTTCCATAAGTCGGCATTGTGCCTTTTGTATTTAATTCCGATGCAATTTTGTGTTTCATCGTCAATAAGAATGTCCAAGGGATACAGTAAACCTGAAGTGAAGCATCGGAATCTATAACTAGTGTCACAGGAATGGTTCAAATCATTGTCAATAAGAAGAGTCGGCCTTCATGTACTTAAATCGGCATTGTGCCTTTTGTATTTAATTCCGATGCAATTTCTGTGTTTCATCGTCAACAAGAAGGTCCAAGCGATACAGTAAACCGGAAGTGAGGCATCGGAATCTATAACTAGTGTCACTGGAATGGTTCAAAGTATAGACAGTAAGAAGAGTCAGTCTTCTTGTACTTAAGTCGGCATTGTGCCTCTTGTATTTAATTCCGATGCAATTTCTGTGTTTCTTCGTCAATAAGAAGGTCACAGGGATACAGTAAACATGATGTGAAGCATCGAAATCCATAACTAGTGTCACAGGAATGGTTCAAAGCATAGTCAGTAAGAAGAGACAGTCTTCTTGTACTTAAGTCGGCATTGTGCCTTTTGTATTTAATTCCGATACAATTTCTGTGTTTCATCGTCAATAAGAAAGTACAAGGGAAACAGTAAACCTGAAGTGAAGCTTCGGAATCTATAACTAGTGTCACAGGAATGGTTCAAAACATAGACAGTAAGAAGAGTCAGTCTTCTTGTACTTAAGTCGGCATTGTGCCTTTTGTATTTAATTCCGATGCAGTTTCTGTGTTTCATCGTCAATAAGAAGGTCCATGGGATACAGTAAACCTGAAGTGAAGCATCCGAATCTACAACTAGTGTCACAGGATTGGTTCAAAGCATAGACAGTAAGAAGAGTCAGTCTTCTTGTACTTCAGTCGGCATTGTGCCTTTTGTATTTAATTCCGATGCAATTTCTGTGTTTCATCGTCAATAAGAAGGTCCAAGTTATACAGTAAACCGGAAGTCAAGCATCGGAATCTATAACTAGTGTCACACTAATGGGTCAAAACAAAGTCAGTAAGAAGAGTCAGTCTTCTTATCCTTAAGTCGGCATTGTGCCTTTTATATTTAATTCCGATGCAATTTGTGTGTTTCATCGTCAATAAGAAGGTCCAAGGGATACAGTAAACCTGAAGTGATGCATCGGAATCTATAACTAGTGTCACAGGAATGGTTCAAAGTATAGACAGTAAGAAGAGTCAGTCTTCTTGTACTTAAGTCGGCATTGTGCCTCTTGTGTTTAATTCCGATGCAATTTCTGTGATTCATCGTCAATAAGAAGGTCCAAGGGATACAGTAGACCTGAAGTGAAGCATCGGACTCTATAACTAGTGTCACAGGAATGGTTCAAAGCATAGTCAGAAAGAAGAGTCAGTCTTCTTGTACTTAATTGGGCATTGTGGTTTTCGTATTTAATTCCGATGCCATTTCTGTGCTTCACCGTCAATTAGAAGGTCAGAGGGATACATTAAACCTGAAGTGAAGCATCGGAATCTATAACTAGTATCACAGGAATGGTTCAAACATAGACAGTAAGAAGAGTCAGTCTCCTTGTCCTTAAGTCGGCATTGTGCATTTTGTATTTAATTCCGATGCAATTTCTGTGTTTGATCGTCAATAAGAAGGTCCAAGTGATACAGTAAACCTATAGTGAAGCATCGGAATCTATAACTAGAGTCACAGTAATGGTTCAAAGTATAGACAGTAAGAAGAGTCAGTCTTCTTGTACTAAAGTCGGCATTGTGCGTTTTGTATTTAATTCCGATGCAATTTCTGTGTTTCATCGTCAATAAGAAGGTCCAACGGATACAGTAAACCTAAAGTGAAGCATCGGAATCTATAACTAGTGTCACAGGAATGGTGCAAATCATAGTCAGTAGGAAGAGTCGGTCTTCACGTACTTGAGTCGGCATTGTCATTTTGTATTTAATTGCGATGCAATTTCTGTGTTTCATCATCAATTTGAAGGTCCAAGGGATACAGTAAACCTTAAGTGAAGCATCGGAATCTATAACTAGTGTCACAGGAATGGTTCAAATCGTAGACAGCAGGAAGAGTCAGTTTTCTTGTACTTAGGTCAGCATTGTGCCTTTTGTATTTAATTCCGATGCAATTTCTGTGTTTCATCGTCAATTAGAAGGTGCAAGCGATACAGTAAACCGGAAGTGAAGCATCGGAATCTATAAATAGTGTCACAGTAATGGTTCAAATCAAATTCAGTAAGAAGAGTCAGTCTTCTTGTCCTTAAGTCGGCATTGTGCCTTTTGTATTTGATTCCGATGCAATTTCTGTGATTCATCGTCAATAAGAATGTCCACGATATACTGTAAACCTGAAGTGAAGCATCGGAATCTATAACTAGTGTCACAGGAATGGTTTAAACATAGACAGTGAGAAGAGTCGGTCTCCATGTACTTAAGTCGGCATTGTGCCTTTTGTATTTAATCCAGATGCAATTTCTGTGTGACATCGTCAATAAGATGGTCAGAGGGGTACAGTAAACCGGAAGTGAAGCATCGGAATCTATAACTAGTGTCACAGGAATGGTTCAAATCATAATCAGTAAGAAGAGTCAGTCTTCTTTTCCATAAGTCGGCATTGTGCCTTTTGTATTTAATTCCGATGCAATTTTGTGTTTCATCGTCAATAAGAATGTCCAAGGGATACAGTAAACCTGAAGTGAAGCATCGGAATCTATAACTAGTGTCACAGGAATGGTTCAAATCATTGTCAATAAGAAGAGTCGGCCTTCATGTACTTAAATCGGCATTGTGCCTTTTGTATTTAATTCCGATGCAATTTCTGTGTTTCATCGTCAACAAGAAGGTCCAAGCGATACAGTAAACCGGAAGTGAAGCATCGGAATCTATAACTAGTGTCACTGGAATGGTTCAAAGTATAGACAGTAAGAAGAGTCAGTCTTCTTGTAGTTAAGTCGGCATTGTGCCTCTTGTATTTAATTCCGATGCAATTTCTGTGTTTCTTCGTCAATAAGAAGGTCACAGGGATACAGTAAACATGATGTGAAGCATCGAAATCCATAACTAGTGTCACAGGAATGGTTCAAAGCAAAGTCAGTAAGAAGAGACAGTCTTCTTGTACTTAAGTCGGCATTGTGCCTTTTGTATTTAATTCCGATACAATTTCTGTGTTTCATCGTCAATAAGAAAGTACAAGGGAAACAGTAAACCTGAAGTGAAGCTTCGGAATCTATAACTAGTGTCACAGGAATGGTTCAAAACATAGACAGTAAGAAGAGTCAGTCTTCTTGTACTTAAGTCGGCATTGTGCCTTTTGTATTTAATTCCGATGCAGTTTCTGTGTTTCATCGTCAATAAGAAGGTCCATGGGATACAGTAAACCTGAAGTGAAGCATCCGAATCTACAACTAGTGTCACAGGATTGGTTCAAAGCATAGACAGTAAGAAGAGTCAGTCTTCTTGTACTTCAGTCGGCATTGTGCCTTTTCTATTTAATACTGATGCAATTTCTGTGTTTCATCGTCAATAAGGAGGTCAGAGGGATACAGTAAACCTGAAGTGAAGCATTGGAATTTATATCTAGTGTCACTGGAATGGTTCAAAACATAGTCAGAAAGAAGAGTCAGTCTTCTTGTACTTCATTGGGCATTGTGCCTTTCGTATTTAATTCCGATGCAAATTCTGTGCTTCACCGTCAATAAGAAGGTCAGAGGGATACAGTAAACCTGAAGTGAAGCATTGGAATCTATAACTAGTGTCACAGGAATGGTTCAAACATAGCGAGTAAGAAGGTTCAGTCTTCTTGTCCTTAAGTCGGCATTGTGCCTTTTGTATTTAATTCCAATGCAATTTCTGTGTTTCATCGTCAATAAGAAGGTCCAAGGGATACAGTACACCAGGAGTGAAGCATTGGAATATATAACTAGAGTCATAGTATTGGTTCAAAACATACACAGTAAGAAGAGTCAATTCTCTTGTACATAAGTCGGCATTGTGCCATTTGTGTTTAACTCCGATGCAATTTCTGTGTTTCATCGTCAATAAGAAGGTCCAAGGGATACATTAATCCTGAAGTGAAGCATCGGAATCTATAACTAGTGTCACTGGAATGGTTCAAAATATAGACAGTAAGAAGAGTCAGTCTTCTTGTACTTAAGTCGGCATTGTGCCTCTTGTATTTAATTCCGATGCAATTTCTGTGATTCATCGTCAATAAGAAGGTCCAAGGGATACAGTAAACCTGAAGTGAAGCATCGGACTCTATAACTAGTGTCACAGAAATGGATCAAAACATAGACAGTAGGAAGAGTCAGTCTTCTTATACTTAAGTCGGCATTGTGCCTTTTGTATTTAATTCCTTAGCAATTTCTGTGTTTCATCGTCAATAAGAAGGTCCAAGGGATACAGTAAACCTAAAGTGAGGCATCGGAATCTATAACTAGTGCCACAGGAATGGTTCAAATCATAGTCAGTAAGAAGAGTCGGTCTTCATGTACTTAAGTCAGCATTGTGCCTTTTGTATTCAATCCCGGTGCAATTTCTGTGTGACATCGTCAATAAGATGGTCAGAGGGATACAGTAAACCAGGAGTGAAGCATCGGAATCTATAACTAGTGTCACAGGAATGGTTAAAATCATTGTCAATAACAAGAGTCGGTCTTCATGTACTTAATTCGGTTTTGTGCCTTTTGTATTTAATTCCGATGCAATTTCTGTGTTTCATCGTCAATAAGAAAGTAGAAGGGATACAGTAAACCTGAAGTGAAGCATCGGAATCTATAACTAGTGTCACAGGAATGGTTCAAAACATAGACAGTAGGAAGAGTCAGTGTTTTTGTACTTAAGTCGGCATTGTGCCTTTTGTGCTTAATTCCGATGCAATATCTGTGTTTCATCGTCAATATGAAGGTCCAAGGGATACAGTAAACCTGAAGTGAGGCATCGGAATCTACAACTAGTGTCACAGGATTGGTTCAAAACATAGACAGTAAGAAGAGTCAGTCTTCTAGTACTTAAGTCGGCATTGTTCCTATTCTATTTAAAACCGATGCAATTTCTGTGTTTCATCGTCAATACGAAAGTACAAGGGATACAGTAAACCTGAAGTGAAGCATCGGAATCTATAACTAGTGTCACAGGAATGGTTCAAAACATAGACAGTCGGAAGAGTCAGTGTTCTTGTACTTAAGTCGGCATTGTGCCTTTTGTATTTAATTCCGATGCAATTTCTGTGTTTCATCGTCAATAAGAAGGTCCAAGGGATACAGTAAAACTGAAGTGAAGCATCGCAATCTATAACTAGTGTCACAGGAATGGTTCAAAGCATAGTCAGAAAGAAGAGTCAGTCTTCTTGTACTTAATTGGGCATTGTGGTTTTCGTATTTAATTCCGATGCAATTTCTGTGCTTCACCGTCAATAAGAAGGTCAGGGGGATACATTAAACCTGAAGTGAAGCATCGGAATCTATAACTAGTGTCACAGGAATGGTTCAAACATACAGTAAGAAGAGTCAGTCTCCTTTTCTTAAGTCAGCATTGTGCATTTTGTATTTAATTCCGATGCAATTTCTGTGTTTGATCGTCAATAAGAAGGTCCAAGTGATACAGTAAACCTGGAGTGAAGCATCGGAATCTATAACTAGAGTCACAGTAATGGTTCAAAATATAGACAGTAAGAAGAGTCAGTCTTCTTGTACTAAAGTCGGCATTGTGCATTTTGTATTTAATTCCGATGCAATTTCTGTGATTCATCGTCAATAAGAAGGTCCAAGGGATACAGTAAACCTGAAGTGAAGCATCGGAATCTATAACTAGTGTCACAGAAATGGATCAAAACATAGACAGTAGGTAGAGTCAGTCTTCTTATACTGAAGTCGGCATTGTGCCTTTTGTATTTATTTCCGATGTAATTTCTGTGTTTCATCGTCAATGAGAAGGTCCAAGGGATACAGTAAACCTAAAGTGAAGCATCGGAATCTATAACTAGTGTCACAGGAATGGTTCAAATCATAGTCAGTAGGAAGAGTCGGTCTTCATGTACTTGAGTCGGCATTGTGCCTTATGTATTTAATTGCGATGCAATTTCTGTGTTTCATCGTCAATTTGAAGGTCCAAGGGATACAGTAAACCTTAAGTGAAGCATCGGAATCTATAACTAGTGTCACAGGAATGGTTCAAATCATAGACAGCAGGAAGAGTCAGTTTTCTTGTACTTAGGTCAGCATTGTGCCTTTTGTATATAATTCCGATGCAATTTCCGTGTTTCATCGTCAATTAGAAGGTGCAAGCGATACAGTAAACCGGAAGTGAAGCATCGGAATCTATAAATAGTGTCACAGTAATGGTTTAAATCAAATTCAGTAAGAAGAGTCAGTCTTCTTGTCCTTATGTCGGCATTGTGCCTTTTGTATTTGATTCCGATGCAATTTCTGTGTTTCATCGTCAATAAGAATGTCCACGATATACTGTAAACCTGAAGTGAAGCATCGGAATCTATAACTAGTGTCACAGGAATGGTTCAAATCATTGTCAATAAGAAGAGTCGGTCTTCATGTACTTAAGTCGGCATTGTGCCTTTTGTATTTAATTCCGACGCAATTTCTGTGTTTCATCGTCAATAAGAAGGTCCAAGGGATACAGTAAACCTGAAGTGAAGCATCGGAATCTACAACTAGTGTCACAGGATAGGTTCAAAACATAGACAGTAAGAAGAGTCAGTCTTCTTGAACTTAAGTCGTTATTATGCCTTTTCTATTTAATACCGATGCAATTTCTCTGTTTCGTCGTCAATAAGGTCAGAGGGATACAGTAAACCTGAAGTGAAGCATCGGAATCTATAACTAGTGTCACAGGAATGGTTCAAAACATAGTCAGGAAGAAGAGTCAATCTTCTTGTACTTAATTCGGCATTGTGCCTTTCGTATTGAATTCCGATGCAATTTCTGTGTTTCATCGTCAATAAGAAGGTCCAAGCGATACAGTAAACCGGAAGTGAAGCATCGGAATCTATAACTAGTGTCACAGGAATGGTTTAAACATAGACAGTGAGAAGAGTCGGTCTTCATGTACTTAAGTCGGCATTGTGCCTTTTATATTTAATCCAGATGCAATTTCTGTGTGACATCGTCAATAAGATGGTCAGAGGGGTACAGTAAACCGGAAGTGAAGCATCGGAATCTATAACTAGTGTCACAGGAATGGTTCAAATCATAATCAGTAAGAAGAGTCAGTCTTCTTTTCCATAAGTCGGCATTGTGCCTTTTGTATTTAATTCCGATGCAATTTTGTGTTTCATCGTCAATAAGAATGTCCAAGGGATACAGTAAACCTGAAGTGAAGCATCGGAATCTATAACTAGTGTCACAGGAATGGTTCAAATCATTGTCAATAAGAAGAGTCGGCCTTCATGTACTTAAATCGGCATTGTGCCTTTTGTATTTAATTCCGATGCAATTTCTGTGTTTCATCGTCAACAAGAAGGTCCAAGCGATACAGTAAACCGGAAGTGAAGCATCCGAATCTACAACTAGTGTCACAGGATTGGTTCAAAGCATAGACAGTAAGAAGAGTCAGTCTTCTTGTACTTCAGTCGGCATTGTGCCTTTTCTATTTAATACTGATGCAATTTCTGTGTTTCATCGTCAATAAGAAGGTCAGAGGGATACAGTAAACCTGAAGTGAAGCATTGGAATTTATATCTAGTGTCACTGGAATGGTTCAAAACATAGTCAGAAAGAAGAGTCAGTCTTCTTGTACTTCATTGGGCATTGTGCCTTTCGTATTTAATTCCGATGCAAATTCTGTGCTTCACCGTCAATAAGAAGGTCAGAGGGATACAGTAAACCTGAAGTGAAGCATTGGAATCTATAACTAGTGTCACAGGAATGGTTCAAACATAGCGAGTAAGAAGGTTCAGTCTTCTTGTCCTTAAGTCGGCATTGTGCCTTTTGTATTTAATTCCGATGCAATTTCTGTGTTTCATCGTCAATAAGAAGGTCCAAGGGATACAGTACACCAGGAGTGAAGCATTGGAATATATAACTAGAGTCATAGTATTGGTTCAAAACATACACAGTAAGAAGAGTCAATTCTCTTGTACATAAGTCGGCATTGTACCTTTTGTGTTTAACTCCGATGCAATTTCTGTGTTTCATCGTCAATAAGAAGGTCCAAGGGATACATTAATCCTGAAGTGAAGCATCGGAATCTATAACTAGTGTCACTGGAATGGTTCAAAGTATAGACAGTAAGAAGAGTCAGTCTTCTTGTACTTAAGTCGGCATTGTGCCTCTTGTATTTAATTCCGATGCAATTCCTGTGATTCATCGTCAATAAGAAGGTCCAAGGGATACAGTAAACCTGAAGTGAAGCATCGGACTCTATAACTAGTGTCACAGAAATGGATCAAAACATAGACAGTAGGAAGAGTCAGTCTTCTTATACTTAAGTCGGCATTGTGCCTTTTGTATTTAATTCCTTAGCAATTTCTGTGTTTCATCGTCAATAAGAAGGTCCAAGGGATACAGTAAACCTAAAGTGAGGCATCGGAATCTATAACTAGTGCCACAGGAATGGTTCAAATCATAGTCAGTAAGAAGAGTCGGTCTTCATGTACTTAAGTCAGCGTTGTGCCTTTTGTATTCAATCCCGGTGCAATTTCTGTGTGACATCGTCAATAAGATGGTCAGATGGTCAGAGGGATACAGTAAACCAGGAGTGAAGCATCGGAATCTATAACTAGTGTCACAGGAATGGTTAAAATCATTGTCAATAACAAGAGTCGGTCTTCATGTACTTAATTCGGTTTTGTGCCTTTTGTATTTAATTCCGATGCAATTTCTGTGTTTCATCGTCAATAAGAAAGTAGAAGGGATACAGTAAACCTGAAGTGAAGCATCGGAATCTATAACTAGTGTCACAGGAATGGTTCAAAACATAGACAGTAGGAAGAGTCAGTGTTTTTGTACTTAAGTCGGCATTGTGCCTTTTGTGCTTAATTCCGATGCAATATCTGTGTTTCATCGTCAATATGAAGGTCCAAGGGATACAGTAAACCTGAAGTGAGGCATCGGAATCTACAACTAGTGTCACAGGATTGGTTCAAAACATAGACAGTAAGAAGAGTCAGTCTTCTAGTACTTAAGTCGGCATTGTTCCTATTCTATTTAAAACCGATGCAATTTCTGTGTTTCATCGTCAATAAGAAGGTCAGAGGGATACAGTAAACCGGAAGTGAAGCATCGGAATCCAAAACTAGTGTCACAGGAATGGTTCAAATCATAGTCAGTAAGAAGAGTCAGTCTTCTTGTCCTTAAGTCGGCATTGTGCCTGTTGCATTTAAATCCGATGCAATTTTGTGTTTCATCGTCAATAAGAATGTCCAAGGGATACAGTGAACCTGTAGTGAAGCATCGGAATCTATAACTAGTGTCACAGGAATGGTTCAAATCATTGTCAATAAGAAGAGTCGGTCCTCATGTACTTAAGTCGGCATTGTGCCTTTTGTATTTAATTCCGATGCAATTTCTGTGTTTCATCGTCAATACGAAAGTACAAGGGATACAGTAAACCTGAAGTGAAGCATCGGAATCTATAACTAGTGTCACAGGAATGGTTCAAAACATAGACAGTAGGAAGAGTCAGTGTTCTTGTACTTAAGTCGGCATTGTGCCTTTTGTATTTAATTCCGATGCAATTTCTGTGTTTCATCGTCAATAAGAAGGTCCAAGGGATACAGTAAAACTGAATTGAAGCATCGCAATCTATAACTAGTGTCACAGGAATGGTTCAAAGCATAGTCAGAAAGAAGAGTCAGTCTTCTTGTACTTAATTGGGCATTGTGGTTTTCGTATTTAATTCCGATGCAATTTCTGTGCTTCACCGTCAATAAGAAGGTCAGAGGGATACATTAAACCTGAAGTGAAGCATCGGAATCTATAACTAGTGTCACAGGAATGGTTCAAACATACAGTAAGAAGAGTCAGTCTCCTTTTCTTAAGTCAGCATTGTGCATTTTGTATTTAATTCCGATGCAATTTCTGTGTTTGATCGTCAATAAGAAGGTCCAAGTAATACAGTAAACCTGGAGTGAAGCATCGGAATCTATAACTAGAGTCACAGTAATGGTTCAAAATATAGACAGTAAGAAGAGTCAGTCTTCTTGTACTAAAGTCGGCATTGTGCATTTTGTATTTAATTCCGATGCAATTTCTGTGATTCATCGTCAATAAGAAGGTCCAAGGGATACAGTAAACCTGAAGTGAAGCATCGGAATCTATAACTAGTGTCACAGAAATGGATCAAAACATAGACAGTAGGTAGAGTCAGTCTTCTTATACTGAAGTGGGCATTGTGCCTTTTGTATTTAATTCCGATGTAATTTCTGTGTTTCATCGTCAATGAGAAGGTCCAAGGGATACAGTAAACCTAAAGTGAAGCATCGGAATCTATAACTAGTGTCACAGGAATGGTTCAAATCATAGTCAGTAGGAAGAGTCGGTCTTCATGTACTTGAGTCGGCATTGTGCCTTTTGTATTTAATTGCGATGCAATTTCTGTGTTTCATCGTCAATTTGAAGGTCCAAGGGATACAGTAAACCTTAAGTGAAGCATCGGAATCTATAAATAGTGTCACAAGAATGGTTCAAATCATAGACAGCAGGAAGAGTCAGTTTTCTTGTACTTAGGTCAGCATTGTGCCTTTTGTATATAATTCCGATGCAATTTCCGTGTTTCATCGTCAATTAGAAGGTGCAAGCGATACAGTAAACCGGAAGTGAAGCATCGGAATCTATAAATAGTGTCACAGTAATGGTTCAAATCAAATTCAGTAAGAAGAGTCAGTCTTCTTGTCCTTAAGTCGGCATTGTGCCTTTTGTATTTGATTCCGATGCAATTTCTGTGTTTCATCGTCAATAAGAATGTCCACGATATACTGTAAACCTGAAGTGAAGCATCGGAATCTATAACTAGTGTCACAGGAATGGTTCAAATCATTGTCAATAAGAAGAGTCGGTCTTCATGTACTTAAGTCGGCATTGTGCCTTTTGTATTTAATTCCGACGCAATTTCTGTGTTTCATCGTCAATAAGAAGGTCCAAGGGATACAGTAAACCTGAAGTGAAGCATCGGAATCTACAACTAGTGTCACATGATAGGTTCAAAACATAGACAGTAAGAAGAGTCAGTCTTCTTGAACTTAAGTCGTTATTATGCCTTTTCTATTTAATACCGATGCAATTTCTCTGTTTCGTCGTCAATAAGGTCAGAGGGATACAGTAAACCTGAAGTGAAGCATCGGAATCTATAACTAGTGTCACAGGAATGGTTCAAAACATAGTCAGGAAGAAGAGTCAATCTTCTTGTACTTAATTCGGCATTGTGCCTTTCGTATTGAATTCCGATGCAATTTCTGTGTTTCATCGTCAATAAGAAGGTCCAAGCGATACAGTAAACCGGAAGTGAAGCATCGGAATCTATAACTAGTGTCACAGGAATGGTTTAAACATAGACAGTGAGAAGAGTCGGTCTTCATGTACTTAAGTCGGCATTGTGCCTTTTATGTTTAATCCAGATGCAATTTCTGTGTGACATCGTCAATAAGATGGTCAGAGGGGTACAGTAAACCGGAAGTGAAGCATCGGAATCTATAACTAGTGTCACAGGAATGGTTCAAATCATAATCAGTAAGAAGAGTCAGTCTTCTTTTCCATAAGTCGGCATTGTGCCTTTTGTATTTAATTCCGATGCAATTTTGTGTTTCATCGTCAATAAGAATGTCCAAGGGATACAGTAAACCTGAAGTGAAGCATCGGAATCTATAACTAGTGTCACAGGAATGGTTCAAATCATTGTCAATAAGAAGAGTCTCCCTTCATGTACTTAAATCGGCATTGTGCCTTTTGTATTTAATTCCGATGCAATTTCTGTGTTTCATCGTCAACAAGAAGGTCCAAGCGATACAGTAAACCGGAAGTGAAGCATCGGAATCTATAACTAGTGTCACACTAATGGTTCAAAACAAAGTCAGTAAGAAGAGTTAGTCTTCTTATCCTTAAGTCGGCATTGTGCCTTTTATATTTAATTCCGATGCAATTTCTGTGTTTCTTCGTCAATAAGAATGTCCAAGGGATACAGTATACCTGAAGTGAAGCATCGGAATCTTGAACTAGTGTCACAGGAATGGTTCAAATCATTGTCAATAAGAAGAGTCGGTCTTCATGTACTTAAGTCGGCATTGTGCCTTTTATATTTAATTCCGACGCAATTTCTGTGTTTCATCGTCAATAAGAAGGTCCAAGCGATACAGTAAACCGGAAGTGAAGCATCGGAATCTATAACTAGTGTCACACTAATGGGTCAAACCAAAGTCAGTAAGAAGAGTCAGTCTTCTTATCCTTAAGTCGGCATTGTGCCTTTTATATTTAATTCCGATGCAATTTGTGTGTTTCGTCGTCAATAAGAAGGTCAGAGGGATACAGTAAACCTGAAGTGAAGTATCGGAATCTATAACTAGTGTCACAGAAATGATTCAAAGCATAGTCAGTAAGAAGAGTAAGTCATCTAGAACTTAATTGGGCATTGTGCCTGTCGTATTTAATTCCGATGCAATTTCTGTGTTTCATCGTCAATAAGAAGGTCAGAGGGATACAGTAAACCCGAAGTGAAGCATCGGAATCTAAAACTAGTGTCACAGAAATGGTTCAAAACATAGACAGTAGGAACAGTCAGTCTTCTTGTACTTAAGTCGCCATTGTGCCTTTTGTATTTAATTCCGATGCAATTTCTGTGTTTCTTCGTCAATAAGAAGGTCACAGGGATACAGTAAACATGATGTGAAGCATCGAAATCCATAACTAGTGTCACAGGAATGGTTCAAAGCATAGTCAGTAAGAAGAGACAGTCTTCTTGTACTTAAGTCGGCATTGTGCCTTTTGTATTTAATTCCGATGCAGTTTCTGTGTTTCATCGTCAATAAGAAGGTCCATGGGATACAGTAAACCTGAAGTGAAGCATCTGAATCTACAACTAGTGTCACAGGATTGGTTCAAAGCATAGACAGTAAGAAGAGTCAGTCTTCTTGTACTTCAGTCGGCATTGTGCCTTTTCTATTTAATACTGATGCAATTTCTGTGTTTCGTCGTCAATAAGAAGGTCAGAGGGATACAGTAAACCTGAAGTGAAGCATTGGAATTTATAACTAGTGTCACAGGAATGGTTCAAAACATAGTCAGAAAGAAGAGTCAGTCTTCTTGTACTTAATTGGGCATTGTGCCTTTCGTATTTAATTCCGATGCAATTTCTGTGCTTCACCGTCAATAAGAAGGTCAGAGGGATACAGTAAACCTGAAGTGAAGCATTGGAATCTATAACTAGTGTAACAGGAATGGTTCAAACATAGACAGTTAGAAGGTTCAGTCTTCTTGTCCTTAAGTCGGCCTTGTGCCTTTTGTATTTAATTCCGATGCAATTTCTGTGTTTCATCGTCAATAAGAAGGTCCAAGGGATACAGTACACCTGGAGTGAAGCATCGGAATATATAACTAGAGTCACAGTATTGGTTCAAAACATACACAGTAAGAAGAGTCAATTCTCTTGTACATAAGTCGGCATTGTGCCTTTTGTGTTTAACTCCGATGCAATTTCTGTGTTTCATCGTCAATAAGAAGGTCCAAGGGATACATTAATCCTGAAGTGAAGCATCGGAATCTATAACTAGTGTCACTGGAATGGTTCATAGTATAGACAGTAAGAAGAGTCAGTCATCTTGTACTTAAGTCGCCATTGTGCCTCTTGTATTTAATTCCGATGCAATTTCTGTGATTCATCGTCAATAAGAAGGTCCAAGGGATACAGTAAACCTGAAGTGAAGCATCGGACTCTATAACTAGTGTCACAGAAATGGATCAAAACATAGTCAGTAGGAAGAGTCAGTCTTCTTATACTTAAGTCGGCATTGTGCCTTTTGTATTTAATTCCGATGCAATTTCTGTGTTTCATCGTCAATAAGAAGGTCCAAGGGATACAGTAAACCTAAAGTGAGGCATCGGAATCTATAACTAGTGCCACAGGAATGGTTCAAATCATAGTCAGTAGGATGAGTCGGTCTTCAAGTACTTAAGCCGGCATTGTGCCTTTTGTATTTAATTCCGATGCAATTTCTGTGTTTCATCGTCAATAAGAAGGTCCAAGCGATACCGTAAACCTGAAAGAAGCATCAGAATCTATAACTAGTGTCACAGGAATGGTTCAAAACATAGTCAGGAAGAAGAGTCAGTCTTCTTGTACTTAATTCGGCATTGTGCCTTTTGTATTTAATCCCTATGCAATTTCTGTGTGACATCGTCAATAAGATGGTCAGAGGGATACAGTAAACCGGAAGTGAAGCATCGGAATCTATAACTAGTGTCACAGGAATGGTTCAAATCATTGTCAATAAGAAGAGTCGGTCTTTATGTACTTAAGTCGGCATTGTGCCTTTTGTATTTAATTCGGATGCAATTTCTGTGTTTCTTCGTCAATAAGATGGTCCAAGCTATACAGTAAACCGGAACTGAAGCATCGGAATCTATAACTAGTGTCACACTAATGGTTCAAAACAAAGTCAGTAAGAGAAGTCAGTCTTCTTATCCTTAAGTCGGCATTGTGCCTTTTATATTTAATTCCGATGCAATTTCTGTGTTTCATCGTCAATAAGAATGTCCAAGGGATACAGTAAACCTGAAGTGAAGCATCGGAATCTATAAATAGTGTCACAGGAATGGTTAAAATCATTGTCAATAACAAGAGTCGGTCTTCATGTACTTAAGACGGCTTTGTGCCTTTTGTATTTCATTCCGATGCAATTTCTGTGTTTCATCGTCAATAAGAAAGTAGAAGCAACACAGTAAACCTGAAGTGAAGCATCGGAATCTATAACTAGTGTCACAGGAATGGTTCAAAACATAGACAGTAGGAAGAGTCAGTGTTTTTGTACTTAAGTCGGCAATGTGCCTTTTGTATTTAATTCCGATGCAATTTCTGTGTTTCATCGTCAATAAGAAAGTAGAAGGGAAACAGTAAACCTGAAGTGAAGCATCGGAATCTATAACTAGTGTCACAGGAATGTTTAAAAATATAGTCAGTAAGAAGTGTCAGTCTTCTTGTACTTAATTGGGCATTGTGCGTTTCGTATGAAATTCCGATGCAATTTCTGTGCTTCACCGTCAATAAGAAGGTCAGAGGGATACAGTAATCCTGAAGTGAAGCATCGGAATCTATAACAAGTGTCACAGGAATGGTTCATACATAGACAGTAAGAAGAGTCTGTCTTCTTGTACTTAAGTCGGCATTGTGCCTTTTGTATTTAATTCCGATACAATTTCTGTGTATCATCTTCAATAAGAAGGTCAGATGGATACAGTAAACCGGAAGAGAAGCATCGGAACCTATAACTAGTGTCACAGGAATGGTTGAAACATAGTCAGTAAGAAGAGTAAGTCTTGTTGTCCTTAAGTCGGCATTGTGCCTTTTGTATATAATTCCGATGCAATTTCTGTGTTTTATCGTCAATAAGTAGGTCCAAGGGATACAGTAAACCTGGAGTGAAGCATCGGAATCTATAACTAGAGTCACAGTAATGGTTCAAAACATTGACAGTAAGAAGTCTCTGTCTTCTTGTACTTAAGTCGGCATTGTCCCTTTTGTATTTAATTCCGATGCAATTTCTGTGTTTCATCGTCAATAAGAAGGTCCAAGGGATACAGTAAACCTGAAATGAAGCATCGGAATCTATAACTAGTGTCACACGAATTGTGCAAATCATAGTCAGTAGGTAGAAACGGTCTTCATGTACTTAAGTCGGCATTGTGCCTTTTCTATTTAATTCCGATGCAATTTCTGTGTTTCATCGTCAATAAGAAGGTCCAAGCGATACAGTAAACCTAAAGTGAGGCATCGGAATCTATAACTAGTGCCACAGGAATGGTTCAAATCATAGTCAGTAAGAAGAGTCGGTCTTCATGTACTTAAGTCGGCATTGTGCCTTTTGTATTTAATTCCAATGCAATTTCTGTGTTTCACCGTCAATAAGAATGTCAGAGGGATACAGTAAACCTGAAGTGAAGCATCGGAATCTTTAACTAGTGTCACAGGATTGGTTCAAACATAGACAGTAAGAAGAGTCAGTCTTCATGTACTTAAGTCGGCATTGTGCCTTTTGTATTTAATCCCGATGCAATTTCTGTTTGACATCGTCAATAAAATGGTCAGAGGGATACAGTAAACCGGAAGTGAAGCATCGGAATCTGTAACTAGTGTCACAGGAATGGTTCGAAACATAATCACTAAGAAGAGTCAGTCTTCATGTCCATAAGTCGGCATTGTGCCTTTTGTATTTAATTCCGATGCAATTCTGTGTTTCATCGTCAATAAGAATGTCCAAGGGATACAGTAAACCTGAAGTGAAGATTCGGAATCTATAACTAGTGTCACAGGAATGGTTCAAATCATTGTCAATAAGAAGTGTCGGTCTACATGTACTTAAGTCGGCATTGTGCCTTTTGTATTTAATTCCGATGCAATTTCTGTGTTTCTTCGTCAATAAGATGGTCCAAGCGGTACAGTAAACCGGAAGTGAAGCATCGGAATCTATAACTAGTGTCACACTAATGGTTCAAAACAAAGGCAGTAAGAGAAGTCAGTCTTCTTGTCCTTAAGTCGGCATTGTGCCTTTTGTATTTAATTCAGATGCAATTTCTGTGTTTCATCGTCAATAAGAATGTCCAATGGATACAGTAAACCTGGAGTGAAGCATCGGAATCTATAACTAGAGTCACAGTAATGGTTCAAAACATTGACAGTAAGAGGAGTCAGTCTTCTTGTACTTAAGTCGGCATTGTGCCTTTTCTATTTAATACCGATGCAATTTCTGTGTTTCATCGTCATTAAGAAGGTCAGAGGGATACAGTAAACCTGAAGTCAAGCATCGGAATCTACAACTAGTGTCACAGGATTGGTTCGAAACATAGACAGTAAGAAGAGTCAGTCTTCTTGTACTTAAGTCGGCATTGTGCCTTTTCTATTTAATACCAATGCAATTTCTGTGTTTCATCGTCATTAAGAAGGTCAGACGGATACAGTAAACCTGAAGTGAAGCATCGGAATCTATAACTAGTGTCACAGGAGTGGTTCAAAACATAGTCAGTAAGAAGAGTCTGTCTTCTTGTACTTAATTCGGCATTGTGCCTTTCGTATTGAATTCCGATGCAATTTCTGGTTTTCACCGTCTATAAGAAGGTCAGATGGATACACAAAACCGGAAGTGAAGCATCGGAATCTAAAACTAGTGTCACACTAATGGTTCTAAGCAAAGTCAGTAAGAAGTGTCAGTCTTCTTATCCTTATGTCGGCATTGTGCCTTTTATATTTAATTCCGATGCAATTTCTGTGTTTCATCGTCAATAAGAATGACCAAGGGATACAGTAAACCTGAAGTGAAGCATCGGAATCTATAACTAGTGTCACAGGAATGGTTAAAATCATTGTCAATAAGAAGAGTCGGTTTTCATGTACTTAAGTCGGCTTTGTGCCTTTTGTATTTAATTCCGATGCAATTTCTGTGTTTCATCGTCAATAAGAAAGTACAAGGGATACAGTAAACCTGAAGTGAAGCAACGGAATCTATAACTAGTGTCACAGGAATGGTTCAAATCATTGTCAATAAGAAGAGTCTGCCTTCATGTACTTAAATCGGCATTGTGCCTTTTGTATTTAATTCCGATGCAATTTCTGTGTTTCATCGTCAACAAGAAGGTCCAAGCGATACAGTAAACCGGAAGTGAAGCATCGGAATCTATAACTAGTGTCACACTAATGGTTCAAAACAAAGTCAGTAAGAAGAGTTAGTCTTCTTATCCTTAAGTCGGCATTGTGCCTTTTATATTTAATTCCGATGCAATTTCTGTGTTTCTTCGTCAATAAGAATGTCCAAGGGATACAGTATACCTGAAGTGAAGCATCGGAATCTTGAACTAGTGTCACAGGAATGGTTCAAATCATTGTCAATAAGAAGAGTCGGTCTTCATGTACTTAAGTCGGCATTGTGCCTTTTATATTTAATTCCGACGCAATTTCTGTGTTTCATCGTCAATAAGAAGGTCCAAGCGATACAGTAAACCGGAAGTGAAGCATCGGAATCTATAACTAGTGTCACACTAATGGGTCAAACCAAAGTCAGTAAGAAGAGTCAGTCTTCTTATCCTTAAGTCGGCATTGTGCCTTTTATATTTAATTCCGATGCAATTTGTGTGTTTCGTCGTCAATAAGAAGGTCAGAGGGATACAGTAAACCTGAAGTGAAGTATCGGAATCTATAACTAGTGTCACAGAAATGATTCAAAGCATAGTCAGTAAGAAGAGTAAGTCATCTAGAACTTAATTGGGCATTGTGCCTGTCGTATTTAATTCCGATGCAATTTCTGTGTTTCATCGTCAATAAGAAGGTCAGAGGGATACAGTAAACCCGAAGTGAAGCATCGGAATCTAAAACTAGTGTCACAGAAATGGTTCAAAACATAGACAGTAGGAACAGTCAGTCTTCTTGTACTTAAGTCGCCATTGTGCCTTTTGTATTTAATTCCGATGCAATTTCTGTGTTTCTTCGTCAATAAGAAGGTCACAGGGATACAGTAAACATGATGTGAAGCATCGAAATCCATAACTAGTGTCACAGGAATGGTTCAAAGCATAGTAAGTAAGAAGAGACAGTCTTCTTGTACTTAAGTCGGCATTGTGCCTTTTGTATTTAATTCCGATGCAGTTTCTGTGTTTCATCGTCAATAAGAAGGTCCATGGGATACAGTAAACCTGAAGTGAAGCATCTGAATCTACAACTAGTGTCACAGGATTGGTTCAAAGCATAGACAGTAAGAAGAGTCAGTCTTCTTGTACTTCAGTGGGCATTGTGCCTTTTCTATTTAATACTGATGCAATTTCTGTGTTTCGTCGTCATTAAGAAGGTCAGAGGGATACAGTAAACCTGAAGTGAAGCATTGGAATTTATAACTAGTGTCACAGGAATGGTTCAAAACATAGTCAGAAAGAAGAGTCAGTCTTCTTGTACTTAATTGGGCATTGTGCCTTTCGTATTTAATTCCGATGCAATTTCTGTGCTTCACCGTCAATAAGAAGGTCAGAGGGATACAGTAAACCTGAAGTGAAGCATTGGAATCTATAACTAGTGTAACAGGAATGGTTCAAACATAGACAGTTAGAAGGTTCAGTCTTCTTGTCCTTAAGTCGGCCTTGTGCCTTTTGTATTTAATTCCGATGCAATTTCTGTGTTTCATCGTCAATAAGAAGGTCCAAGGGATACAGTACACCTGGAGTGAAGCATCGGAATATATAACTAGAGTCACAGTATTGGTTCAAAACATACACAGTAAGAAGAGTCAATTCTCTTGTACATAAGTCGGCATTGTGCCTTTTGTGTTTAACTCCGATGCAATTTCTGTGTTTCATCGTCAATAAGAAGGTCCAAGGGATACATTAATCCTGAAGTGAAGCATCGGAATCTATAACTAGTGTCACTGGAATGGTTCATATTATAGACAGTAAGAAGAGTCAGTCATCTTGTACTTAAGTCGCCATTGTGCCTCTTGTATTTAATTCCGATGCAATTTCTGTGATTCATCGTCAATAAGAAGGTCCAAGGGATACAGTAAACCTGAAGTGAAGCATCGGACTCTATAACTAGTGTCACAGAAATGGATTAAAACATAGTCAGTAGGAAGAGTCAGTCTTCTTATACTTAAGTCGGCATTGTGCCTTTTGTATTTAATTCCTTAGCTATTTCTGTGATTCTTCGTCAATAAGAAGGTCCAAGGGATACAGTAAACCTAAAGTGAGGCATCGGAATCTATAACTAGTGCCACAGGAATGATTCAAATCATAGTCAGTAGGAAGAGTCGGTCTTCATGTACTTAAGTCGGCATTGTGCTTTTTGTATTTAATTCCGATGCAATTTCTGTGTTTCATCGGCAATAAGAAGGTCCAAGCGATACAGTAAACCTGAAGTGAAGCATCAGAATCAATAACTAGTGTCACAGGAATGGTTCAAAACATAGACAGTAGGAAGAGTCAGCCTTCTTATACTTAAGTCGGCATTGGGCCTTTTGTATTTAATTCCGATGCAATTTCTGTGTTTCATCGTCAATAAGAAGGTCCAAGGGATACAGTAAACCTAAAGTGAGGCATCGGAATCTATAACTAGTGCCACAGGAATGGTTCAAATCATAGTCAGTAGGATGAGTCGGTCTTCAAGTACTTAAGCCGGCATTGTGCCTTTTGTATTTAATTCCGATGCAATTTCTGTGTTTCATCGTCAATAAGAAGGTCCAAGCGATACCGTAAACCTGAAAGAAGCATCAGAATCTATAACTAGTGTCACAGGAATAGTTCAAAACATAGTCAGGAAGAAGAGTCAGTCTTCTTGTACTTAATTCGGCATTGTGCCTTTTGTATTTAATCCCTATGCAATTTCTGTGTGACATCGTCAATAAGATGGTCAGAGGGATACAGTAAACCGGAAGTGAAGCATCGGAATCTATAACTAGTGTCACAGGAATGGTTCAAATCATTGTCAATAAGAAGAGTCGGTCTTTATGTACTTAAGTCGGCATTGTGCCTTTTGTATTTAATTCCGATGCAATTTCTGTGTTTCTTCGTCAATAAGATGGTCCAAGCTATACAGTAAACCGGAAGTGAAGCATCGGAATCTATAACTAGTGTCACACTAATGGTTCAAAACAAAGTCAGTAAGAGAAGTCAGTCTTCTTATCCTTAAGTCGGCATTCTGCCTTTTATATTTAATTCCGATGCAATTTCTGTGTTTCATCGTCAATAAGAATGTCCAAGGGATACAGTAAACCTGAAGTGAAGCATCGGAATCTATAAATAGTGTCACAGGAATGGTTAAAATCATTGTCAATAACAACAGTCGGTCTTCATGTACTTAAGTCGGCTTTGTGCCTTTTGTATTTCATTCCGATGCAATTTCTGTGTTTCATCGTCAATAAGAAAGTAGAAGCAACACAGTAAACCTGAAGTGAAGCATCGGAATCTATAACTAGTGTCACAGGAATGGTTCAAAACATAGACAGTAGGAAGAGTCAGTGTTTTTGTACTTAAGTCGGCAATGTGCCTTTTGTATTTAATTCCGATGCAATTTCTGTGTTTCATCGTCAATAAGAAAGTAGAAGGGAAACAGTAAACCTGAAGTGAAGCATCGGAATCTATAACTAGTGTCACAGGAATGTTTAAAACATAGTCAGTAAGAAGTGTCAGTCTTCTTGTACTTAATTGGGCATTGTGCGTTTCGTATGAAATTCCGATGCAATTTCTGTGCTTCACCGTCAATAAGAAGGTCAGAGGGATACAGTAATCCTGAAGTGAAGCATCGGAATCTATAACAAGTGTCACAGGAATGGTTCATACATAGACAGTAAGAAGAGTCTGTCTTCTTGTACTTAAGTCGGCATTGTGCCTTTTGTATTTAATTCCGATACAATTTCTGTGTATCATCTTCAATAAGAAGGTCAGATGGATACAGTAAACCGGAAGAGAAGCATCGGAACCTATAACTAGTGTCACAGGAATGGTTGAAACATAGTCAGTAAGAAGAGTAAGTCTTGTTGTCCTTAAGTCGGCATTGTGCCTTTTGTATATAATTCAGATGCAATTTCTGTGTTTCATCGTCAATAAGTAGGTCCAAGGGATACAGTAAACCTGGAGTGAAGCATCGGAATCTATAACTAGAGTCACAGTAATGGTTCAAAACATTGACAGTAAGAAGTCTCTGTCTTCTTGTACTTAAGTCGGCATTGTCCCTTTTGTATTTAATTCCGATGCAATTTCTGTGTTTCATCGTCAATAAGAAGGTCCAAGGGATACAGTAAACCTGAAATGAAGCATCGGAATCTATAACTAGTGTCACACGAATTGTGCAAATCATAGTCAGTAGGTAGAAACGGTCTTCATGTACTTAAGTCGGCATTGTGCCTTTTCTATTTAATTCCGATGCAATTTCTGTGTTTCGTCGTCAATAAGAAGGTCCAAGCGATACAGTAAACCTAAAGTGAGGCATCGGAATCTATAACTAGTGCCACAGGAATGGTTCAAATCATAGTCAGTAAGAAGAGTCGGTCTTCATGTACTTAAGTCGGCATTGTGCCTTTTGTATTTAATTCCAATGCAATTTCTGTGTTTCACCGTCAATAAGAATGTCAGAGGGATACAGTAAACCTGAAGTGAAGCATCGGAATCTTTAACTAGTGTCACAGGATTGGTTCAAACATAGACAGTAAGAAGAGTCAGTCTTCATGTACTTAAGTCGGCATTGTGCCTTTTGTATTTAATCCCCATGCAATTTCTGTTTGACATCGTCAATAAAATGGTCAGAGGGATACAGTAAACCGGAAGTGAAGCATCGGAATCTGTAACTAGTGTCACAGGAATGGTTCGAAACATAATCACTAAGAAGAGTCAGTCTTCATGTCCATAAGTCGGCATTGTGCCTTTTGTATTTAATTCCGATGCAATTCTGTGTTTCATCGTCAATAAGAATGTCCAAGGGATACAGTAAACCTGAAGTGAAGATTCGGAATCTATAACTAGTGTCACAGGAATGGTTCAAATCATTGTCAATAAGAAGTGTCGGTCTACATGTACTTAAGTCGGCATTGTGCCTTTTGTATTTAATTCCGATGCAATTTCTGTGTTTCTTCGTCAATAAGATGGTCCAAGCGGTACAGTAAACCGGAAGTGAAGCATCGGAATCTATAACTAGTGTCACACTAATGGTTCAAAACAAAGGCAGTAAGAGAAGTCAGTCTTCTTGTCCTTAAGTCGGCATTGTGCCTTTTGTATTTAATTCAGATGCAATTTCTGTGTTTCATCGTCAATAAGAATGTCCAATGGATACAGTAAACCTGGAGTGAAGCATCGGAATCTATAACTAGAGTCACAGTAATGGTTCAAAACATTGACAGTAAGAGGAGTCAGTCTTCTTGTACTTAAGTCGGCATTGTGCCTTTTCTATTTAATACCGATGCAATTTCTGTGTTTCATCGTCATTAAGAAGGTCAGAGGGATACAGTAAACCTGAAGTCAAGCATCGGAATCTACAACTAGTGTCACAGGATTGGTTCGAAACATAGACAGTAAGAAGAGTCAGTCTTCTTGTACTTAAGTCGGCATTGTGCCTTTTCTATTTAATACCAATGCAATTTCTGTGTTTCATCGTCATTAAGAAGGTCAGAGGGATACAGTAAACCTGAAGTGAAGCATCGGAATCTATAACTAGTGTCACAGGAGTGGTTCAAAACATAGTCAGTAAGAAGAGTCTGTCTTCTTGTACTTAATTCGGCATTGTGCCTTTCGTATTGAATTCCGATGCAATTTCTGGTTTTCACCGTCTATAAGAAGGTCAGATGGATACACAAAACCGGAAGTGAAGCATCGGAATCTATAACTAGTGTCACAGGAATGGTTCACACATAGACAGTAAGAAGAGTCAGTCTTCATGTACTTAAATCGACATTGTGCCTTTTGTATTTAATTCCGATGCAATTTCCGTGTTTCATCGTCAATAAGATGGTCCAAGCGATCCAGTAAACCGGAAGTGAAGCATCGGAATCTATAACTAGTGTCACACTAATGGTTCTAAGCAAAGTCAGTAAGAAGTGTCAGTCTTCTTATCCTTATGTCGGCATTGTGCCTTTTATATTTAATTCCGATGCAATTTCTGTGTTTCATTGTCAATAAGAATGACCAAGGGATACAGTAAACCTGAAGTGAGGCATCGGAATCTATAACTAGTGTCACAGAAATGGTTCAAATCATAGTCAGTACTAAGAGTCGGTCTTCATGTACTTAAGTCGGCATTGTGCCTTTTGTATTTAAGTCCGATGCAATTTCTATGTTTCATCGTCAATATGAAGGTCCAAGAGATACAGTAATCCTGAAGTGAAGCATCAGAATCTATAACTAGAGTTACATTAATGGTTCAAAACATAGACAGTATGAAGAGTCAGTCTTCTTGTACTTAAGTCGGCATTGTGCCTTTTGTATTTAATTCCGATGCAATTTCTGTGTTTCATCGTCAATAAGAAGGTCCAAGGGATACAGTAAACCTGAAGTGAAGTATCGGAATCTATAACTAGTGTCACTGCAATGGTTCGAAGTATAGACAGTAAGAAAAGTCAGTCTTCTTGTACGTAAGTCGGCATTGTGCCATTTGTATTTAATTCCGATGCAATTTCTGTGATTCATCGTCAGAAAGAAGCTCCAAGGGATACAGTAAACCTGAAGTGAAGCATCTGACTCTATAACAAGTGTCACAGAAATGGATCAAAACATAGGCAGTAGGAAGAGTCAGTCTTCTTATACTTAAGTCGGCATTGTGCCTTTTGTATTTAATTCCGATGCAATTTCTGTGATTCAACGTCAATTAGAAGGTCCAAGGGATACAGTAAACCTCAAGTGAAGCATCGGAATCTATAACTAGTGTCACACGAATGGTTCAAATCATAGTCAGTAGGAAGAGTCGGTCTTCATGTACTTAAGTCGGCATTGTGCCTATTGTATTTAATTCGGATGCAATTTCTGTGTTTCATCGTCAATAAGAAGGTCCAAGGGATACAGTAATCCTGAAGTGAAGCATCGGAATCTATAACTAGAGTCACAGGAATAATTCAAAACATAGACAGTATGAAGAGTCAGTCTCCTTGTACTTAAGTCGCCATTGTGCCTTTTGTATTTAATTCCGATGCAATTTCTGTGTTTCATCGTCATTAAGATAGTCCAAGGTATACAGTAAACCTGAAGTGAAGCATCGGAATCTATAACTAGTGTCACAGGAATGATTCAGAACATAGTCAGTAAGAAGAGTCAGTCTTCTTGTACTTAAGTCGGCATTGTGCCTTTTGTATTTAATTCCGATGCAATTTCTGTGTTTCATCGTCAATAAGAAGGTCCAAGCGATACAGTAAACCTGAAAGAAGCATCAGAATCTATAACTAGTGTCACAGGAATGGTTCAAAACATAGTCAGGAAGATGAGTCAGTCTTCTTGTACTTAATTCGGCATTGTGCCTTTTGTATTTAATCCCTATGCAATTTCTGTGTGACATCGTCAATAAGATGGTCAGAGGGATACAGTAAACCGGAAGTGAAGCATCGGAATCTATAACTAGTGTCACAGGAATGGTTCAAATCATTGTCAATAAGAAGAGTCGGTCTTTATGTACTTAAGTCGGCATTGTGCCTTTTGTATTTAATTCCGATGCAATTTCTGTGTTTCTTCGCCAATAAGATGGTCCAAGCTATACAGTAAACCGGAAGTGAAGCATCGGAATCTATAACTAGTGTCACACTAATGGTTCAAAACAAAGTCAGTAAGAGAAGTCAGTCTTCTTATCCTTAAGTCGGCATTGTGCCTTTTATATTTAATTCCGATGCAATTTCTGTGTTTCATCGTCAATAAGAATGTCCAAGGGATACAGTAAACCTGAAGTGAAGCATCGGAATCTATAACTAGTGTCACAGGAATGGTTAAAATCATTGTCAATAACAAGAGTCGGTCTTCATGTACTTAAGTCGGCTTTGTGCCTTTTGTATTTAATTCCGATGCAATTTCTGTGTTTCATCGTCAGTAAGAAAGTAGAAGCAACACAGTAAACCTGAAGTGAAGCATCGGAATCTATAACTAGTGTCACAGGAATGGTTCAAAACATAGACAGTAGGAAGAGTCAGTGTTTTTGTACTTAAGTCGGCAATGTGCCTTTTGTATTTAATTCCGATGCAATTTCTGTGTTTCATCGTCAATAAGAAAGTAGAAGGGAAACAGTAAACCTGAAGTGAAGCATCGGAATCTATAACTAGTGTCACAGGAATGTTTAAAAACATAGTCAGTAAGAAGTGTCAGTCTTCTTGTACTTAATTGGGCATTGTGCGTTTCGTATGTAATTCCGATGCAATTTCTGTGCTTCACCGTCAATAAGAAGGTCAGAGGGATACAGTAATCCTGAAGTGAAGCATCGGAATCTATAACAAGTGTCACAGGAATGGTTCATACATACACAGTAAGAAGAGTCTGTCTTCTTGTACTTAAGTCGGCATTGTGCCTTTTGTATTTAATTCCGATACAATTTCTGTGTATCATCTTCAATAAGAAGGTCAGATGGATACAGTAAACCGGAAGTGAAGCATCGGAACCTATAACTAGTGTCACAGGAATGGTTGAAACATAGTCAGTAAGAAGAGTAAGTCTTGTTGTCCTTAAGTCGACATTGTGCCTTTTGTATATAATTCCGATGCAATTTCTGTGTTTCATCGTCAATAAGTAGGTCCAAGGGATACAGTAAACCTGGAGTGAAGCATCGGAATCTATAACTAGAGTCACAGTAATGGTTCAAAACATTGACAGTAAGAAGTCTCTGTCTTCTTGTACTTAAGTCGGCATTGTCCCTTTTGTATTTAATTCCGATGCAATTTCTGTGTTTCATCGACAATAAGAAGGTCCAAGGGATACAGTAAACCTGAAATGAAGCATCGGAATCTATAACTAGTGTCACACGAATTGTGCAAATCATAGTCAGTAGGAAGAGTCGGTCTTCATGTACTTAAGTCGGCATTGTGCCTTTTGTATTTAATTCCGATGCAATTTCTGTGTTTCATCGTCAATAAGAAGGTCCAAGCGATACAGTAAACCTAAAGTGAGGCATCGGAATCTATAACTAGTGCCACAGGAATGGTTCAAATCATAGTCAGTAAGAAGAGTCGGTCTTCATGTACTTAAGTCGGCATTGTGCCTTTTGTATTTAATTCCAATGCAATTTCTGTGTTTCACCGTCAATAAGAATGTCAGAGGGATACAGTAAACCTGAAGTGAAGCATCGGAATCTTTAACTAGTGTCACAGGATTGGTTCAAACATAGACAGTAAGAAGAGTCAGTCTTCATGTACTTAAGTCGGCATTGTGCCTTTTGTATTTAATCCCGATGCAATTTCTGTTTGACATCGTCAATAAAATGGTCAGAGGGATACAGTAAACCGGAAGTGAAGCATCGGAACCTGTAACTAGTGTCACAGGAATGGTTCGAAACATAATCACTAAGAAGAGTCAGTCTTCATGTCCGTAAGTCGGCATTGTGCCTTTTGTATTTAATTCCGATGCAATTTTGTGTTTCATCGTCAATAAGAATGTCCAAGGGATACAGTAAACCTGAAGTGAAGATTCGGAATCTATAACTAGTGTCACAGGAATGGTTCAAATCATTGTCAATAAGAAGTGTCGGTCTACATGTACTTAAGTCGGCATTGTGCCTTTTGTATTTAATTCCGATGCAATTTCTGTGTTTCTTCGTCAATAAGATGGTCCAAGCGGTACAGTAAACCGGAAGTGAAGCATCGGAATCTATAACTAGTGTCACACTAATGGTTCAAAACAAAGTCAGTAAGAGAAGTCAGTCTTCTTGTCCTTAAGTCGGCATTGTGCCTTTTGTATTTAATTCAGATGCAATTTCTGTGTTTCATCGTCAATAAGAATGTCCAATGGATACAGTAAACCTGGAGTGAAGCATCGGAATCTATAACTAGAGTCACAGTAATGGTTCAAAACATTGACAGTAAGAGGAGTCTGTCTTCTTGTACTTAAGTCGGCATTGTCCATTTTGTATTTAATTCCGATGCAATATCTGTGTTTCATCGTCAATAAGAAGGTCCAAGGGATACAGTAAACCTGAAGTGAAGTATCGGAATCTATAACTATTGTCACTGCAATGGTTCGAAATATAGACAGTAAGAAAAGTCAGTCTTCTTGTACGTAAGTCGGCATTGTGCCATTTGTATTTAATTCCGATGCAATTTCTGTGATTCATCGTCAGAAAGAAGCTCCAAGGGATACAGTAAACCTGAAGTGAAGCATCTGACTCTATAACAAGTGTCACAGAAATGGATCAAAACATAGGCAGTAGGAAGAGTCAGTCTTCTTATACTTAAGTCGGCATTGTGCCTTTTGTATTTAATTCCGATGCAATTTCTGTGATTCAACGTCAATTAGAAGGTCCAAGGGATACAGTAAACCTCAAGTGAAGCATCGGAATCTATAACTAGTGTCACACGAATGGTTCAAATCATAGTCAGTAGGAAGAGTCGGTCTTCATGTACTTAAGTCGGCATTGTGCCTATTGTATTTAATTCCGATGCAATTTCTGTGTTTCATCGTGAATAAGAAGGTCCAAGGGATACAGTAATCCTGAAGTGAAGCATCGGAATCTATAACTAGAGTCACAGGAATGGTTCAAAACATAGACATTATGAAGAGTCAGTCTCCTTGTACTTAAGTCGCCATTGTGCCTTTTGTATTTAATTCCGATGCAATTTCTGTGTTTCATCGTCATTAAGATAGTCCAAGGTATACAGTAAACCTGAAGTGAAGCATCGGAATCTATAACTAGTGTCACAGGAATGGTTCAGAACATAGTCAGTAAGAAGAGTCAGTCTTCTTGTACTTAAGTCGGCATTGTGCCTTTTGTATTTAATTCCGATGCAATATCTGTGTTTTATGGACAATAAGAAGGTCCAAGCGATACAGTTAACCGGAAGTGAAGCATCGGTATCTATAACTAGCGTCACACTAATGGTTCAAAGCGAAGTCAGTAAGAAGAGTCAGTCTCCTTGGTCTTAAGTCGGCATTGTGCCTTTTGTATTTAATTCCGATGCAATATCTGTGTTTCATCGTCAATAAAAACGTCCAAGGGATACAGTAAACCTGAAATGAAGCATCGGAATATATAACTAGTGTCACAGGAATGGTTCAAATCATTGTCAATAAGAAGTGTCGGTCTTCATGTACTTAAGTCGGCATTGTGCCTTTTTGTATTTAATTCCGATGCAATTTCTTTGTTTCATCGTCACAAAGAAAGTACAAGGGATACAGTAAACCTGAAGTGAAGCATCGGAATCTATAACTAGTGTCACAGGAATGGTTCGAAACATAGACAGTAAGAAGAGTCAGTCTTCTTGTACTTAAGTCGGCATTGTGCCTTTTCTATTTAATACCGATGCAATTTCTGTGTTTCATCGTCATTAAGAAGGTCAGAGGGATACAGTAAACCTGAAGTCAAGCATCGGATTCTACAACTAGTGTCACAGGATTGGTTCGAAACATAGACAGTAAGAAGAGTCAGTCTTCTTGTACTTAAGTCGGCATTGTGCCTTTTCTATTTAATACCAATGCAATTTCTGTGTTTCATCGTCATTAAGAAGGGCAGAGGGATACAGTAAACCTGAAGTGAAGCATCGGAATCTATAACTAGTGTCACAGGAGTGGTTCAAAACATAGTCAGTAAGAAGAGTCTGTCTTCTTGTACTTAAGTCGGCATTGTGCCTTTCGTATTGAATTCCGATGCAATTTCTGGTTTTCACCGTCTATAAGAAGGTCAGATGGATACACAAAACCGGAAGTGAAGCATCGGAATCTATAACTAGTGTCACAGGAATGGTTCACACATAGACAGTAAGAAGAGTCAGTCTTCATGTACTTAAATCGGCATTGTGCCTTTTGTATTTAATTCCGATGCAATTTCCGTGTTTCATCGTCAATAAGATGGTCCAAGCGATCCAGTAAACCGGAAGTGAAGCATCGGAATCTATAACTAGTGTCACACTAATGGTTCTAAGCAAAGTCAGTAAGAAGTGTCAGTCTTCTTATCCTTAAGTCGGCATTGTGCCTTTTATATTTAATTCCGATGCAATTTCTGTGTTTCATCGTCAATAAGAATGACCAAGGGATACAGTAAACCTGAAGTGAAGCATCGGAATCTATAACTAGTGTCACAGGAATGGTTAAAATCATTGTCAATAAGAAGAGTCGGTTTTCATGTACTTAAGTCGGCTTTGTGCCTTTTGTATTTAATTCCGATGCAATTTCTGTGTTTCATCGTCAATAAGAAAGTACAAGGGATACAGTAAACCTGAAGTGAAGCATCGGAATCTATAACTAGTGTCACAGGAATGGTTCAAAACATAGACAGTAGGAAGAGTCAGTGTTCTTGTACTTAAGTCGGCATTGTGCCTTTTGTGTTTAATTCCGATGCAATTTCTGTGTTTCATCGTCAATAAGAAGGTCCAAGGGATACAGTAATCCTGAAGTGAGGCATCGGAATCTATAACTAGTGTCACAGAAATGGTTCAAATCATAGTCAGTACTAAGAGTCGGTCTTCATGTACTTAAGTCGGCATTCTGCCTTTTGTATTTAAGTCCGATGCAATTTCTGTGTTTCATCGTCAATATGAAGGTCCAAGAGATACAGTAATCCTGAAGTGAAGCATCAGAATCTATAACTAGAGTTACATTAATGGTTCAAAACATAGACAGTATGAAGAGTCAGTCTTCTTGTACTTAAGTCGGCATTGTGCCTTTTGTATTTAATTCCGATGCAATTTCTGTGTTTCATCGTCAATAAGAAGGTCCAAGGGATACAGTAAACCTGAAGTGAAGTATCGGAATCTATAACTAGTGTCACTGCAATGGTTCGAAATATAGACAGTAAGAAAAGTCAGTCTTCTTGTACGTAAGTCGGCATTGTGCCATTTGTATTTAATTCCGATGCAATTTCTGTGATTCATCGTCAGAAAGAAGCTCCAAGGGATACAGTAAACCTGAAGTGAAGCATCTGACTCTATAACAAGTGTCACAGAAATGGATCAAAACATAGGCAGTAGGTAGAGTCAGTCTTCTTATACTTAAGTCGGCATTGTGCCTTTTGTATTTAATTCCGATGCAATTTCTGTGATTCAACGTCAATTAGAAGGTCCAAGGGATACAGTAAACCTCAAGTGAAGCATCGGAATCTATAACTAGTGTCACACGAATGGTTCAAATCATAGTCAGTAGGAAGAGTCGGTCTTCATGTACTTAAGTCGGCATTGTGCCTATTGTATTTAATTCCGATGCAATTTCTGTGTTTCATCGTCAATAAGAAGGTCCAAGGGATACAGTAATCCTGAAGTGAAGCATCGGAATCTATAACTAGAGTCACAGGAATTGTTCAAATCATAGACAGTATGAAGAGTCAGTCTCCTTGTACTTAAGTCGCCATTGTGCCTTTTGTATTTAATTCCGATGCAATTTCTGTGTTTCATCGTCATTATGATAGTCCAAGGTATACAGTAAACCTGAAGTGAAGCTTCGGAATCTATAACTAGTGTCACAGGAATGATTCAGAACATAGTCAGTAAAAAGAGTCAGTCTTCTTGTACTTAAGTCGGCATTGTGCCTTTTGTATTTAATTCCGATGCAATATCTGTGATTTATCGACAATAAGAAGGTCCAAGCGATACGGGTAACCGGAAGTGAAGCATCGGTATCTATAACTAGCGTCACACTAATGGTTCAAAGCGAAGTCAGTAAGAAGAGTCAGTCTCCTTGGCCTTAAGTCGGCATTGTGCCTTTTGTATTTAATTCCGATGCAATATCTGTGTTTCATCGTCAATAAAAATGTCCAAGGGATACAGAAAACCTGAAATGAAGCATCGGAAAATATAACTAGTGTCACAGGAATGGTTCAAATCATTGTCAATGAGAAGTGTCGGTCTTCATGTACTTAAGTCGGCATTGTGCCTTTTGTATTTAATTCCGATGCAATTTCTTTGTTTCATCGTCACAAAGAAAGTACAAGGGATACAGGAAACCTGAAGTGAAGCATCGGAATCTATAACTAGTGTCACAGGAATGGTTCGAAACATAGACAGTAAGAAGAGTCAGTCTTCTTGTACTTAAGTCGGCATTGTGCCTTTTCTATTTAATACCGATGCAATTTCTGTGTTTCATCGTCATTAAGAAGGTCAGAGGGATACAGTAAACCTGAAGTCAAGCATCGGAATCTTCAACTAGTGTCACAGGATTGGTTCGAAACATAGACAGTAAGAAGAGTCAGTCTTCTTGTACTTAAGTCGGCATTGTGCCTTTTCTATTTAATACCAATGCAATTTCTGTGTTTCATCGTCATTAAGAAGGTCAGAGGGATACAGTAAACCTGAAGTGAAGCATCGGAATCTATAACTAGTGTCACAGGAGTGGTTCAAAACACAGTCAGTAAGAAGAGTTTGTCTTCTTGTACTTAATTCGGCATTGTGCCTTTCGTATTGAATTCCGATGCAATTTCTGGTTTTCACCGTCTATAAGAAGGTCAGATGGATACACAAAACCGGAAGTGAAGCATCGGAATCTATAACTAGTGTCACAGGAATGGTTCACACATAGACAGTAAGAAGAGTCAGTCTTCATGTACTTAAGTCGGCATTGTGCCTTTTGTATTTAATTCCGATGCAATTTCCGTGTTTCATCGCCAATAAGATGGTCCAAGCGATCCAGTAAACCGGAAGTGAAGCATCGGAATCTATAACGAGTGTCACACTAATGGTTCTAAGCAAAGTCAGTAAGAAGTGTCAGTCTTCTTATCCTTAAGTCGGCATTGGGCCTTTTATATTTAATTCCGATGCAATTTCTGTGTTTCATCGTCAATAAGAATGACCAAGGGATACAGTAAACCTGAAGTGAAGCATCGGAATCTATAACTAGTGTCACAGGAATGGTTAAAATCATTGTCAATAAGAAGAGTCGGTTTTCATGTACTTAAGTCGGCTTTGTGCCATTTGTATTTAATTCCGATGCAATTTCTATGTTTCATCGTCAATAAGAAAGTACAAGGGATACAGTAAACCTGAAGTGAAGCATCGGAATCTATAACTAGTGTCACAGGAATGGTTCAAAACATAGACAGTAGGAAGAGTCAGTGTTCTTGTACTTAAGTCGGCATTGTGCCTTTTGTGTTTAATTCCGATGCAATTTCTGTGTTTCATCGTCAATAAGAAGGTCCAAGGGATACAGTAAACCTGAAATGAAGCATCGGAATATATAACTAGTGTCACAGGAATGGTTCAAATCATTGTCAATCAGAAGTGTCGGTCTTCATGTACTTAAGTCGGCATTGTGATTTTTGTATTTAATTCCGGTGCAATTTCTTTGTTTCATCGTCACAAAGAAAGTACAAGGGATACAGTAAACCTGAAGTGAAGCATCGGAATCTATAACTAGTGTCACAGGAATGGTTCGAAACATAGACAGTAAGAAGAGTCTGTCTTCTTGTGCTTAATTCGGCATTGTGCCTTTCGTATTGAATTCCGATGCAATTTCTGGTTTTCTCCGTCTATAAGAAGGTCAGATGGATACACAAAACCTGAAGTGAAGCATCGGAATCTATAACTAGTGTCACAGGAATGGTTCACACATAGACAGTAAGAAGAGTCAGTCTTCATGTACTTAAATCGGCATTGTGCCTTTTGTATTTAATTCCGATGCAATTTCCGTGTTTCATCGTCAATAAGATGGTCCAAGCGATACAGTAAACCGGAAGTGAAGCATCGGAATCTATGACTAGTGTCACACTAATGGTTCAAAACAAAGTCAGAAAGAAGTGTCAGTCTTCTTATCCTTAAGTCGGCATTGTGCCTTTTATATTTAATTCCGATGCAATTTCTGTGTTTCATCGTCAATAAGAATGTCCAAGGGATACAGTAAACCTGAAGTGAAGCATCGGAATCTATAACTAGTGTCACAGGAATGGTTAAAATCATTGTCAATAAGAAGTGTCAGTCTTTTTGTACTTAATTGGGCATTGTGCGTTTGGTATGTAATTCCGATGCAATTTCTGTGCTTCACCGTCAATAAGAACGACAGAGGGATACAGTAAACCGGAAGTGAAGCATCGGAACCTATAAGTAGTGTCACAGGAATGGTTCAAACATAGTCAGTAAGAAGAGTCAGTCTTCTTGTCCTTAAGCCGGCATTGTGCCTTTTGTATTTAATTCCGATGCAATTTCTGTGATGCATCGTCAATAAGAAGGTCAGTGGGATACAATAAACCTGAAGTGAAGCATCGGACTCTATAAAAAGTGTCACAGAAATGGATCAAAACATAGGCAGTAAGAAGAGTCAGTCTTCTTATACTTAAGTAGGCATTGTGCCTTTTGTATTTAATTCTGAATCAATTTCTGTGTTTCAACGTCAATTAGAAGGTCCAAGGGATACAGTAAACCTCAAGTGAAGCATCGGAATCCATAACTAGTGTCACAAGAATGGTTCAAATCATAGTCAGTACTAAGAGTCGGTCTTCATGTACTTAAGTCGGCATTGTGCCTTTTGTATTTAAGTCCGATGCAATTTCTGTGTTTCATCGTCAATATGAAGGTCCAAGAGATACAGTAATCCTGAAGTGAAGCATCAGAATCTATAACTAGAGTCACAGGAATGGTTCAAAACATAGACAGTATGAAGAGTCAGTCTTCTTGTACTTAAGTCGGCATTGTGCCTTTTGTATTTAATTCCGATGCAATTTCTGTGTCTCATCGTCATTAAGATAGTCCAAGGTATACAGTAAACTCGACGTGAAGCATCGGAATCTATAACTAGTGTCACAGGAATGGTTCAGAACATAGTCAGTAAGAAGAGTCAGTCTTCTTGTACTTATGTCGGCATTGTGCCTTTTGTATTTAATTCCGATGCAATTTCTGTGTTTCATCGTCAATAAGAAGGTCCAAGCGATACAGTTAAACTGAAGTGAAGCATCGGTATCTGTAACTAGCGTCACACTAATGGTTCAAAGCAAAGTCAGTAGAAAGAGTCAGTCTTCTTGTTCTTAAGTCAGCATTGTGCCTTTTGTATTTAATTCCGATGCAATATCTGTGTTTCATCGTCAATAAAAATTTCCAAGGGATACAGTAAACCTGAAATGAAGCATCGGAATCTATAACTAGTGTCACAGGAATGGTTCAAATCATTGTCAATAAGAAGAGTCTATCTTCATGTAATTAAGTCGGCATTGTGACTTTTGTATTTAATTCCGATGCAATTTCTGTGTTTCATCGTCACAAAGAAAGTACAAGGGATACAGTAAACCTGAAGTGAAGCATCGGAATCTATAACTAGTGTCACAGGAATGGTTCAAAACATTGACAGTAATAAGAGTCAGTGTTCTTGTACTTAAGTCGGCATTGTGCCTTTTGTATTTAATTCCGATGCAATTTCAGTGTTTCATCGTGAATAAGAAGGTCCAAGCGATACAGTAAACCTGAAGTGAAGCATCGGAATCTACAACTAGTGTCACAGGATTGGCTCAAAGCATAGTCAGTAAGAAGAGTCAGTCTTCTTGTACTTAAGTCGACATTGTGCCTTTTCTATTTAATACCGATGCAATTTCTGTATTTCATCGTCAATAAGAAGGTCAGAGGGATACAGTAAACCTGAAGTGAAGCATCGGAATCTATAACTAGTGTCACAGGAATGGTTCAAAACATAGTCAGTATGAAGAGTCTGTCTTCTTGTACTTAATTCGGCATTGTGCCTTTCGTATTTAATTCCGATGCAATTTCTGTGTTTCACCGTCTATAAGATGGTCAGAGGGATACAGTGAACCTGAAGTGAAGCATCGGGATATATAACTAGTGTCACAGGAATCGTTCAAATCATAGTCAGTACGAAGAGTCAGTCTTCTTGTACTTAAGTCGGCATATTGCCTTTTCTATTTAATTCCGATGCAATTTGTGTGTTTCATCGACAATAAGAAGGTCCAAGGGATACAGTAAACCTGAAATGAAGCATCGGAATATATAACTAGTGTCACAGGAATGGTTCAAATCATTGTCAATAAGAAATGTCGGTCTTCATGTACTTAAGTCGGCATTGTGCCTTTTGTATTTATTTCCGGTGCAATTTCTTTGTTTCATCGTCACAAAGAAAATACAAGGGATACAGTAAACCTGAAGTGAAGCATCGGAATCTATAACTAGTGTCACAGGAATGGTTCGAAACATAGACAGTAAGAAGAGTCAGTCTTCTTGTACTTAAGTCGGCATTGAGCCTTTTCTATTCAATACCGATGCAATTTCTGTGTTTCATCGTCATTAAGATGGTCAGAGGGATACAGTAAACCTGAAGTCAAGCATCGGAATCTACAACTAGTGTCACAGGATTGGTTCGAAACATAGACAGTAAGAAGAGTCTGTCTTCTTGTACTTAAGTCGGAATTGTGCCTTTTCTATTTAATACCAATGCAATTTCTATGTTTCATCGTCATTAAGAAGGTCAGAGGGATACAGTAAACCTGAAGTGAAGCATCGGAATCTATAACTAGTGTCACAGGAGTGGTTCAAAACATAGTCAGTAAGAAGAGTCCGTCTTCTTGTACTTAATTCGGCATTGTGCCTTTCGTATTGAATTCCCATGCAATTTCTGGTTTTCTCCGTCTATAAGAAGGTCAGATGGATACACAAAACCTGAAGTGAAGCATCGGAATCTATAACTAGTGTCACAGGAATGGTTCACACATAGACAGTAAGAAGAGTCAGTCTTCATGTACTTAAATCGGCATTGTGCCTTTTGTATTTAATTCCGATGCAATTTCCGTGTTTCATCGTCAATAAGATGGTCCAAGCGATACAGTAAACCGGAAGTGAAGCATCGGAATCTATAACTAGTGTCGCACTAATGGTTCAAAACAAAGTCAGTAAGAAGTGTCAGTCTTCTTATCCTTAAGTCGGCATTGTGCCTTTTATATTTAATTCCGATGCAATTTCTGCGTCTCATCGTCAATAAGAATGTCCAAGGGATACAGTAAACCTGAAGTGAAGCATCGGAATCTATAACTAGTGTCACAGGAATGGTTAAAATCATTGTCAATAAGAAGTGTCAGTCTTCTTGTACTTAATTGGGCATTGTGCGTGTGGTATGTAATTCCGATGCAATTTCTGTGCTTCACCGTCAATAAGAACGACAGAGGGATACAGTAAACCGGAAGTGAAGCATCGGAACCTATAAGTAGTGTCACAGGAATGGTTCAAACATAGTCAGTAAGAAGAGTCAGTCTTCTTGTCCTTAAGTCGGCATTGTGCCCTTTGTATTTAATTCCGATGCAATTTCTGTGTTTCATCGTCAATAAGAAGGTCCAAGGGATACAGTAAACCCGGAGTGAAGCATCGGAATCTATAACTAGAGTCACAGTAATGGTTCAAAACATTGACAGTAAGAAGAGTCTGTCTTCTTGTACTTAAGTCGGCATTGTCCCTTTTGTATTTAATTCCGATGCAATTACTGTGTTTCATCGTCAGTAAGTAGGTCCAAGGGATACAGTAAACCTGAAGTGAAGCATCGGAATCTATAACTAGTGTCACTGCAATGATTCGAAAAATAGACAGTAAGAAAAGTCAGTCTCCTTGTACTTAAGCCGGCATTGTGCCATTTGTATTTAATTCCGATGCAATTTCTGTGATTCATCGTCAGAAAGAAGGTCCAAGGGAATACAGTAAACCTGAAGTGAAGCATCGGACTCTATAAAAAGTGTCACAGAAATGGATCAAAACATAGGCAGTAGGAAGAGTCAGTCTTCTTATACTTAAGTCTTCATTGTGCCTTTTGTATTTAATTCTGAAGCAATTTCTGTGTTTCAACGTCAATTAGAAGGTCCAAGGGATACAGTAAACCTCACGTGAAGCATCGGAATCTATAACTAGTGTCACAAGAATGGTTCAAATCATAGTCAGTACTAAGAGTCGGTCTTCATGTACTTAAGTCGGCATTGTGCCTTTTGTATTTAATTCCGATGCAATTTCTGTGACTCATCGTCATTACGATAGTCCAAGGTATACAGTAAACCTGAAGTGAAGCATCGGAATCTATAACTAGTGTCACAGGAATGGTTCAGAACATAGTCAGTAAGAAGAGTCAGTCTTCTTGTTCTTAAGTCGGCATTGTGCCTTTTGTATTTAATTCCGATGCAATATCTGTGTTTCATCGTCAATAAAAATTTCCAAGGGATACAGTAAACCTGAAATGAAGCATCGGAAACTATAACTAGTGTCACAGGAATGGTTCAAATCATTGTCAATAAGAAGAGTCGGTCTTCATGTACTTAAGTCGGCATTGTGCCTTTTGTATTTAATTCCGATGCAATTTCTGTGTTTCATCGTCACAAAGAAAGTACAAGGGATACAGTAAACCTGAAGTGAAGCATAGGAAACTATAACTAGTGTCACAGGAATGGTTCAAAACATTGACAGTAATAAGAGTCAGTGTTCTTGTACTTAAGTCGGCATTGTGCCTTTTGTATTTAATTCCGATGCAATTTAAGTGTTTCATCGTCAATAAGAAGGTCCAAGGGATACAGTAAACCTGAAGTGAAGCATCGGAATCTACAACTAGTGTCACAGGATTGGCTCAAAACATAGACAGTAAGAAGAGTCAGTCTTCTTGTTCTTAAGTCGACATTGTGCCTTTTCTATTTAATACCGATGCAATTTCTGTGTTTCATCGTCAATAAGAAGGTCAGAGGGATACAGTAAACCTGAAGTGAAGCATCGGAATCTATAACTAGTGTCACAGGAATGGTTCAAAACATAGTCAGTAAGAAGAGTCTGTCTTCTTGTACTTAATTCGGCATTGTGCCTTTCGTATTGAATTCCGATGCAATTTCTGTGTTTCACCGTCTATAAGATGGTCAGAGGGATACACAAAACCTGAAGTGAAGCATCGGAATCTATAACTAGTGTCACAGGAATGGTTCAAACATTGACAGTAAGAAGAGCCAGTCTTCATGTACTTAAATCGGCATTGTGCCTTTTGTATTTAATCACGATGCAATTTCTGTGTTTCATCGTCAATAAGAAGGTCAGAGGGATACAGTAAACCGGAAGTGAAGCATCGGAATCAATAACTAGTGTCACAGGAATGGTTCAAATCATAGTCAGTAAGTAGAGTCAGTCTTCTTGTCCTTAAGTCGGCATTGTGCCTTTTGTATTTAATTCCGATGCAATTTCTGGGTTTCATCGTCAATAAGAAGGTCCAAGGGATACAGTAAACCTGAAGTGAATCATTGGGATCTACAACTAGTGTCACAGGATTGGTTCAAAACATAGACAGTAAGAAGAGTCAGCCTTCTTGTACTTAAGTCCCCATTGCGCCTTTTCTATTTAATACCGAAGCAATTTCTGTGTTTCATCGTCAATAAGAAGGTCAGAGGCATACTGTAAACCTAAAGTGAAGCATCGGAATCTATAACTAGTGTCACAGGAATGGTTCAAAACATAGTCAGTAAGAAGATTCAGTCCTCTTGTACTTAATTGGGCATTGTGCCTTTCGTATTGAATTCCGATGCATTTTCTGTGTTTCATCGTCATTAAGAAGGTCAGAGGGATGCAGTAAACCTGAAGTGAAACATCGGAATCTATAACTAGTGTCACAGGAATGGTTCAAACATAGACAGTAAGAAGAGTCAGTCTTCTTGTACTTATGTCGGCATTGTGCCTTTTGTATTTAATTCCGATGCAATTTCTGTGTTTCATCGTCAATAAGAAGGTCAGAGGGATACAGTAAAAAGGAAGTGAAGCATCGGAACCTATAACTAGTGTCACAGGAATGGTTCAAAACGTAGACAGTAAAAAGAGTCAGTCTTCTTGTACTTAAGTCGGCATTGTGCCTTTTGTATTTAATTATGATGCAATTTCTGTGTTTCATCGTCAATAAGGAGGTCCAAGGGACACAGTAAACCTGAAGTGAAGCATCGGAAACCATAACTAGTGTCACCGGAATGGTTCAAAACATAGACAGTAAGAAGAGTCAGTCTTCTTGTACTTAAGTCGGCATTGTGCCTTTAGTATTTCATTCCGATGCAATTTCTGTGATTCATCGTCATTAAGAAGGTCCAAGGGATACAGTAAACCTGAAGTGAAGCATCGAACTCCATAACTAGTGTCACAGAAATGGATCAAAACATAGACAGTAGGAAGAGTCAGTCTTTTTATACTTAAGTCGGCATTGTGCCTATTGTATTAAATTACGATGCAATTTCTGTGTTTCATCATCAATAAGAAGGTCCAAGGGAAACAGTAAACCTGAAGTGAAGCATCGGAATCTATAACTAGTGTCACAGGAATGGTTCAAAGCATAGACAGTACGAAGAGTCAGTCTTCATGTACATATGTCGGCATTGTAGCTTTTGTATTTAATTCCGATGCAATTTCTGTGTTACATCGTCAATAAGAAGGTCAGAGGGATACAGTAAACCTGAAGTGAAGCATCGGAATCTATAACTAGTGTCACAGGAATGGTTCAAATCATAGTCAGTAAGTAGAGTCAGTCTTCTTGTCCTTAAGTCGGCATTGTGCCTTTTCTATCTAATTCCGATGCAATTTCTGTGTTTCATCGTCAATAAGAAGGTCCAAGTGATACAGTAAAATTGGAGTGAAGCATCGGAATCTATAACTAGTGTCACAGGATTGGTTCAAAACATAGACAGTAAGAAGAGTCAGTCTTCTTGTACTTAAGTCGACATTGTGCCATTTCTATTGAATACCGATGCAAGTTCTGTGTTTCATCGTCGATAAGAAGGTCAGAGGGATACAGTAAACCTGAAGTGAAGCATCGGAATCTATAACTAGTGTCACAGGAATGGTTCAAATCATAGTCAGTAAGTAGAGTCAGTCTTCTTGTCCTTAAGTCGGAATTGTGCCTTTTGTATTTAATTCCGATGCAATTTCTGTGTTTCCTCGTCAATAATAAGGTCAGAGGGACACAGTAAACCTGAAGTGAAGCATCGGAATCA
Organism: Schistocerca piceifrons; assembly: GCF_021461385.2. Classification (NCBI taxonomy): domain Eukaryota; kingdom Metazoa; phylum Arthropoda; class Insecta; order Orthoptera; family Acrididae; genus Schistocerca; species Schistocerca piceifrons. Next base: position 56,537 of record NW_025728002.1, on the reverse strand, counting down.
AAACTAGTTTCACAGGAATGGTGCAAAACATAGTCAGTAAGAAGAGTCAGTCTTCTTGTACTTAAGTCGGCATTGTGCCTTTTCTATCTAATTCCGATGCAATTTCTGTGTTTCATCGTCAATAAGAAGGTCCAAGTGATACAGTAAACCTGAAGTGAAGCATCGGAATCTGTAACTAGTGTCACAGGAATGGTTCAAAACATAGTCAGTAAGAAGAGTCTGTCTTCTTGTACTTAATTCGGCATTGTGCCTTTCGTATTGAATTCCGATGCAATTTCTGTGTTTCACCGTCTATAAGATTTTCAGAGGGATACACAAAACCTGAAGTGAAGCATCGGAATCTATAACTAGTGTCACAGGAATGGTTCAAACATTGACAGTAAGAACAGCCAGTCTTCATGTACTTAAATCGGCATTGTGCCTTTTGTATTTAATACCGATGCAATTTCTGTGTTTCATCGTCAATAAGAAGGTCAGAGGGATACAGTAAACCGGAAGTGAAGCATCGGAATCTATAACTAGTGTCACAGGAATGGTTCAAATCATAGTCAGTAAGTAGAGTCAGTCTTCTTGTCCTTAAGTCGGCATTGTGCCTTTTGTATTTAATTCCGATGCTATATCTGTGTTTCATCGTCAATAAAAATGTCCAAGGGATACAGTAAACCTGAAATGAAGCATCGGAATCTATAACTAGTGTCACAGGAATGGTTCAAATCATTGTCAATAAGAAGAGTCGGTCTTCATGTACTTAAGTCGGCTTTGTGCCTTTTGTATTTAATTCCGATGCAATTTCTGTGTTTCATCGTCACAAAGGAAATACAAGGGATACAGTAAACCTGAAGTGAAGCATCGGAATCTATAACTAGTGTCACAGGAATGGTTCAAAACATAGACAGTAGGAAGAGTCAGTGTTTTTGTACTTAAGTCGGCATTGTGCCTTTTGTATTTAATTCCGATGCAATTTCAGTGTTTCATCGTCATTAAGAAGGTCCAAGGGATACAGTAAACCTGAAGTGAAGCATCGGAATCTACAACTAGTGTCACAGGATTGGTTCAAAACATAGACAGTAAGAAGAGTCAGTCTTCTTGTACTTAAGTCGACATTGTGCCTTTTCTATTTAATACCGATGCAATTTCTGTGTTTCATCGTCAATAAGAAGGTCAGAGGGATACAGTAAACCTGAAGTGAAGCATCGGAATCTATAACTAGTGTCACAGGAATGGTTCAAAACATAGTCAGTAAGAAGAGTCTGTCTTCTTGTACTTAATTCGGCATTGTGCCTTTCGTATTGAATTCCGATGCAATTTCTGTAATTCATCGTCTATAAGAAGGTCAGAGGGATACACAAAACCTGAAGTGAAGCATCGGAATCTATAACTAGTGTCACAGGAATGGTTCAAACATTGACAGTAGGAAGAGTCAGTCTTCATGTACTTAAATCGGCATTGTGCCTTTTGTATTTAATCCCGATGCAATTTCTGTGTTTCATCGTCAATAAGAAGGTCAGAGGGACACAGTAAACCGGAAGTGAAGCATCGGAATCTATAACTAGTGTCACAGGAATGGTTCAAAACATAGTCAGTAAGTAGAGTCAGTTTTCTTGTCCTTAAGTCGGCATTGTGCCATTTGTATTTAATTCCGATGCAATTTCTGTGTTTCATCGTCAATAAGAAAGTACAAGGGATACAGTAAACCTGTAGTGAAGCATCGGAATCTATAACTAGTGTCACAGGAATGATTCAAAACATAGACAGAAAGGAAGAGTCAGTGTTCTTGTACTTAAGTCGGCATTGTGCCTTTTGTATTTAATTCCGATGCAATTTCTGGGTTTCATCGTCAATAAGAAGGTCCAAGGGATACAGTAAACCTGAAGTGAATCATTGGGATCTACAACTAGTGTCACAGGATTGGTTGAAAACATAGACAGTAAGAAGAGTCAGTCTTCTTGTACTTAAGTCCCCATTGTGCCTTTTCTATTTAATACCGATGCAATTTCTGTGTTTCATCGTCAATAAGAAGGTCAGAGGCATACTGTAAACCTAAAGTGAAGCATCGGAATCTATAACTAGTGTCACAGGAATGGTTCAAAGCATAGTCAGTAAGAAGAGTCAGTCCTCTTGTACTTAATTGGGCATTGTGCCTTTCGTATTGAATTCCGATGCAATTTCTGTGTTTCATCGTCATTAAGAAGGCCAGAGGGAAACAGTAAACCTGAAGTGAAGCATCGGAATCTATAACTAGTGTCACAGGAATGGTTCAAACATAGACAGTAAGAAGAGTCAGTCTTCCTGTACTTAAGTCGGCATTGTGCCTTTTGTATTTAATTCCGATGCAATTTCTGTGTTTCATCGTCAATAAGAAGGTCAGAGGGATACAGTAAAAAGGAAGTGAAGCATCGGAACCTACAACTAGTGTCACAGGAATGGTTCAAAACGTAGACAGTAAAAAGAGTCAGTCTTCTTGTACTTAAGTCGGCATTGTGCCTTTTGTATTTAATTCCGATGCAATTTCTGTGTTTCATAATCAATAAGAAGGTCCAAGGGGCACAGTAAACCTGAAGTGAAGCATCGGAATCTATAACTAGTGTCACCGGAATGGTTCAAATCATAGACGGTAAGAAGAGTCAGTCTTCTTGTACCTAAGTCGGCATTGTGCCTTTTGTATTTCATTCCGATGCAATTTCTGTGATTCACCGTCAATTAGAAAGTCCAAGGGATACAGTAAACCTGAAGTGAAGCATCGGACTCCATAACTAGTGTCACAGAAATTTATCAAAACATAGACAGTAGGAAGAGTCAGTCTTTTTATACTTAAGTCGGCATTGTGCCTTTTGTATTAAATTCCGATGCAATTTCTGTGTTTCATCATCTATAAGAAGGTCCAAGGGAAACAGTAAACCTGAAGTGAAGCATCGGAATCTATAACTAGAGTCACATTAATGGTTCAAAGCATAGACAGTGCGAAGAGTCAGTCTTCATGTACATATGTCGGCATTGTAGCTTTTGTATTTAATTCCGATGCAATTTCTGTGTTACATCGTCAATAAGAAGGTCAGAGGGATACAGTAAACCTGAAGTGAAGCATCGGAATCTATAACTGGTGTCACAGGAATGGTTCAAAACATAGTCAGTAAGAAGAGTCAGTCTTCCTGTCCTTAAGTCGGCATTGTGCCTTTTTTATTTAATTCCGATGCAATTTCTGTGTTTCATCGGCAATAAGGTCAGAGGGATACAGTAAACCTGAAGTGAAGCATCGGAATCTATAACTAGTGTCACAGCAATGGTTCAAAACATAGACAGTAGGAAGAGTCAGTTTTCTTGTACTGCAGTCGGCATTGTGCCTTTTGTATTTAATTCCGATGCAATTTCTCTGTTTCATCGTCAATAATAAGGTCAGAGGGATACAGTAAACCTGAAGTGAAGCATCGGAATCAAAACTAGTTTCACAGGAATGGTTCAAAGCATAGTCAGTAAGAAGAGTCAGTCTTCTTGTACTTAAGTCGGCATTGTGCCTTTTCTATTTAATTCCGATGCAATTTCTGTGTTTCATCGTCAATAAGAAGGTCCAAGTGATACAGTAAAATTGGAGTGAAGCATCGGAATCTATAACTAGTGTCACAGGATTGGTTCAAAACATAGACAGTAAGAAGGGTCAGTCTTCTTGTACTTAAGTCGACATTGTGCCTTTTCTATTTAATACCGATGCAATTACTGTGTTTCATCGTCAATAAGAAGGTCAGAGGGATACAGTAAACCTGAAGTGAAGCATCGGAATCTATAACTAATGTCACAGGAATGGTTCAAAACATAGTCAGTAAGAAGAGTCTGTCTTCTTGTACTTAATTCGGCATTGTGCCTTCGTATTGAATTCCGATGCAATTTCTGTGTTTCACCGTCTATTAGAAGGTCAGAGGGATACAGTAAACCTGAAGTGAAGTATCGGAATCTATAACTAGTGTCACAGGAATGGTTCAAACATAGTAAGAAGAGTCAGTCTATTTGTACTTAAGTCGGCATTGTGCCTTTTGTATTTAATTCCGACGCAATTTCTGTGTTTCATCGTCAATAAGAAGGTCAGAGGGATACAGTAAAAAGGAAGTGAAGCATCGGAACCTATAACTAGTGTCACAGGAATGGTTCAAAACGTAGACAGTAAAAAGAGTCAGTCTTCTTGTTCTTAAGTCGGCATTGTGCCTTTTGTATTTAATCCCGATGCAATTTCTGTGTTTCATCGTCAATAAGAAGGTCAGAGGGATACAGTAAACCTGAAGTGAAGCATCGGACTCCATAACTAGTGTCACAGAAATGGATCAAAACATAGACAGTAGGAAGAGTCAGTCTTTTCATACTTAAGTCGGCATTGTGCCTTTTGTATTTAATTCCGATGCAATTTCTGTGTTTCATCATCAATAAGAAGGTCCAAGGAAAACAGTAAACCTGAAGTGAAGCATCGGAATCTATAACTAGTGTCACAGGAATGGTTCAAACATAGACAGTACGAAGAGTCAGTCTTCATGTACATAAGTCGGCATTGTAGCTTTTGTGTTTAATTCCGATGCAATTTCTGTGTTACATCGTCAATGAGAAGGTCAGAGGGATACAGTAAACCTGAAGTGAAGCAACGGAATCTATAACTAGTGTCACAGGAATGGTTCAAACATAGACAGTAAGAAGAGTCAGTCCTCTTGTACGTAGGTCGGCATTGTGCCTTTTTTATTTAATTCCGATGCTATTTCTGTGTTTCATCGGCAATAAGGTCAGAGGGATACAGTAAACCTGAAGTGAAGCATCGGAATCTATAACTAGTGTCACAGCAATGGTTCAAAACATAGACAGTGGTAAGAGTCAGTCTTCTTGTACTTCAGTCGGCATTGTGCATTTTGTATTTAATTCCGATGCAATTTCTGTGTTTCATCGTCAATAATAAGGTCAGAGGTATACAGTAACCTGAAGTTAAGCATCGGAATCAAATCTAGTTTCACAGGAATGGTTCAAAGCATAGTCAGTAAGAAGAGTCAGTCTTCTTGTACTTAAGTCGGCATTGTGCCTTTTCTATTTAATTCCGATGCAATTTGTGTGTTTCATCGTCAATAAGAACGTCCAAGGGATACAGTAAACCTGGAGTGATGCATCGGAATCTATAACCAGTGTCACAGGAATGGTTCAAAACATAGACAGTAAGAAGAGTCAGTCTTCTTGTACTTAAGTCGACATTGTGCCATTTCTATTTAATTCCGATACAATATCCGTGTTTCATCGTCAATAAGATGGTCCAAGGGATACAGTAAACCTGAGGTGAAGCATCGGAATCTATAGCTAATGTCACAGGAATGGTTAAAACATAGGCAGTAAGAAGAGTCAGTCTTCTTGCCCTTAAGTCGGCATAGTGCCTTTTGTATTTAATTCCGATGCAATTTCTGTGTTTCATCGTCAATAAGAAGGTCCAAGGGATACAGTAAACCTGGAGTGTAGCATCGGAATCTATAACTAGTGTCACAGGAATGGTTCAAAACATAGACAGTAAGAAGAGTCAATCTTCGTATACTTAAGTCGGCATTTTGCCTTTTGTATTTAATTCCGATGCAATTTCGGTGTTTCATCGTCAATAAGAAGTTCCAAGGGATACAGTAAACCTGAGGTGAAGCATCGGAATCTATAACTAGTGTCACAGGAATGGTTCAAAACATAGTCAGTAAGAAGAGTCAGTCTTCTTGTACTTAAGTCGGCATTGTACGTTTTCTAATTAATTCCGATGCAATTTCCGTGTTTCATCGTCAATAAGAAGGTCCAAGGGATACAGTAAACCTGAGGTGAAGCATCGGAATCTATAGCTAGTGTCACAGGAATGGTTCAAAACATAGGCAGTAAGAAGAGTCTGTCTTTATGCGCTTAAGTCGGCATAGTGCCTTTTGTATTTAATTCCGATGCAATTTCTGTGTTTCATCGTCAATAACAAGGTCCAAGGGATACAGTAAACCTTAAGTGAAGCACCGGAATCTGTAACTAGTGTCACAGGAGTCGTTCAAAACGTAGACAGTAAGAAGAGTCAGACTTCTTGTACTTAAGTCGACATTGTGCCTTTTCTATATAATTCCGTTGCAATTTCTGTGTTTCATCGTCAATAAGAAGGTCCAAGTGATACAGTAAAATTGGGGTGAAGCATCGGAATCTGTAAATAGTGTCACAGGAATGGTTCAAAGCATAGTCAGTAAGAAGAGTCAGTCTTCTTGTCCTTAAGGCGGCATTGTGCCTTTTGTATTTAATTACGATGCAATTTCTGTGATTCATCGGCATAAGGTCAGAGGGATACAGTAAACCTGAACTGAAGCATCGGAATCTATAACTAGTGTCACAGGAATGGTTCAAAACATTGACAGTAGGATGAGTCAGTCTTCTTGTACTTAAGTCGGCATTTTGCCTTTTGTATTTAATTCCGATGCAATTTCTGTGTTTCATCGTCAATAAAAAGGTCAGAGGGATACAGTAAACCTGAAGTGAAGCATCGGATTCTAAAACTAATGTCACAGGAATGGTTCAAACATAGACAGTAGGAACAGTCAGTCTTCTTGTACTTAAGTCGGCATTGTGCCTTTTGTAATTAATTCCGATGCAATTTCTGTGTTTCATCGTCTACAAGAAGGTCAGAGGGATTGAGTAAACCTGAAGTGAAGCAACGGAATCTATAACTAGTGTCACGGGAATGTTTCAAATCATTGTCAATAAGAAGAGTCGGTCTTCATGTACTTATGTCGGCATTGTGCCTTTTGTATATAATTCCGGTGAAATTTCTGTGTTTCATCGTCAATAAGACGGTTCAAGGGATACAGTAAACCTGAAGTGAAGAATCGGAATCCATAACTAGTGTCACAGGAATTTTTCGAATCGTAGACAGTAGGAAGAGTCAGTGTTCTTGTAATTAAGTCGGCATTGTGCCTTTTCTATTAAATTCCGATGCAATTTCTGTGTTTCATCGTCAATAAGATGGTCAGAGGGATACAGTAAACCTGATGTGAAGCATCTGAATCTATAACTAGTGTCACAGGAATGGTTCAAAACATAGGCAGTAAGAAGAGTCGGTCTCCTTGTACTTAATTCGGCATTTAGCCTTTCGTATTGAATTCCGATGCAATTTATGTGCTTCACCGTCAATAAGAAGGTCAGAGGGATACAGTAAACCTGAAGTGAAGCATCGGAATCTATAACTAGTGTCACAGGAATGGTTCAAACGTAGACAGTAAGAAGAGTCAGTCTTCATGTACGTAAGTCGGCATTGTGCCTTTTGTATATAATTCCGATGCAATTTCTGTGTTTCATCGTCAATATGAAGGTCAGAGGTATACAGTAAACCGGAAGTGAAGCATCGGAATCTATAACTAGTGTCACAGGAATGGTTCAAAACATAGTCAGTAAGAAGAGTCAGTGTTCTTGTCCTTAAGTCGGCATTGTGCCTTTAGTATTTATTTCCGATGCAATTTCTGTGTTTCATCGTCAATAAGAAATTCCAAGGTTTACAGTAAACCTGAGGTGAAGCATCGGAATCTATAACTAGTGTCACAGGAATGGTTCAAAACATAGTCAGTAAGAAGAGTCAGTCTTCTTGTACTTAAGTCGGCATTGTACCTTTTCTATTTAATTCTGATGCAATTTCTGTGATTCATCGGCAATAAGGTCACAGGGATACAGTAAACCTGAAGTGAAGCTTCGGAATCTATAACTAGTGTCACAGGAATGGTTCAAAACATAGACAGTAGGAAGAGTCAGCCTTCTTGTACTTAAGACGGCATTGTGCCTTTTGTAATTAATTCCGATGCAATTTCTGTGTTTCATCGTCAATACGAAAGTCAGAGGGAGACAGTAAACCAGATGTGAAGCATCAGAATCAATAACTAGTGTCACAAGAATGGTTCAAAACATAGTCAGAAAGAAGATTCAGTCTTCTTGTACTTAAGTCGGCTTTGTGCCTTTTGTATTTAATTCTGATGCAATTTCTGTGTTTCATCGTCAATAAGAAGGTCCAAGGGATACAGTAAACCTGCAGTGAAGCATCGGAATCTATAAGTAGTGTCACAGGGACGGTACAAAGCATAGACAGTAAGATGAGTCAGTATTCTTGTACTTAAGTCGGCATTGTGCTTTTTGTATTTATTTCCGATGCAATTTCTGTGTTTCATCGTCAATAAGAAGGTCCAAGGGATACAGTAAACCTCAAGTGAAGCATCGGAATCTATAACTAGTGTCACAGGAATGGTTCAAATCATAGTCAGTAGTAAGAGTCGGTCTTCATGTACTTAAGTCGGCATTGTGCCTTTTAATATGTTATTCCGATGCAATTTCAGTGTTTCATCGTCAATAAGAAGGTAGAAGGGATACAGTAGACCTGAAGCGAAGCATCGGAATCCATAACTAGTGTCACAGGAATGGTTCAAACATAGACAGTAGGAAGAGTCAGTCTTCTTTTACTTAAGTCGGCATTGTGCCTTTTCTATTTAATTCCGATGCAATTTCTGTGTTTCATCGACAATAATAAGGTCCAAGGCATACAGTAAACCTGAAGTGAAGCATCGGAATCTATAACTAGTGACACAGGAATGGTTCAAAACATAGCCAGTAAGAAGAGTCAGTCTTCATGTACTTAAGTCGGTATTGTGCCTTTTGTATTTAATTCCGATGCAATTTCTATGATGCATCGTCAATAAGAAGGTCAGAGGGATACAATGAACCTGGAGTGAAGCATCGGAATCTATAACTAGTGTCACTGGAATGGTTCAAAATATAGACAGTAAGAAGAGTCAGTCTTCTTGTACTTAAGTCGGCATTGTGCCTTTTGTATTTAATTCCGATGAAATTTCTGTGTTTCATCGTCAATAAGAAGGTCCCAGGGATACAGTAAACCTTAAGTGAAGCATCGGAATCTATAACTAGTGTCACAGGAATGGTTCAAAACATAGACAGTAAGAGGAGTCAGTCTTCTTGTGCTTAAGTCGTCTTTGTGCCACTTCTATTTAATTCCGATGCAATTTCTGTGTTTCATCGTCAATAAGAAGGACAGAGGGATACAATAAGCCTGAAGTGAAGCATCAGAATCTATAACTAGTGTCACAGGAATGGTTCAAAACAAAGTCAGTAAGAAGAGTCAGTCTTCTTGTCCTTAAGTCGGCATTGTGCCTTTTGCATTTAATTCCGATGAAATTTTTGTGTTTCGTCGTCAATAAGAAGGTCCAAGGGATACAGTAAACCTCAAGTGAAGCATCGGAATCTATAACTAGTGTCACAGGAATGGTTCAAATCATAGTCAGTAGTAAGAGTCGGTCTTCATGTACTTAAGTCGGCATTGTGCCTTTTAATATGTAATTCCGATGCAATTTCAGTGTTTCATCGTCAATAAGAAGCTAGAAGGATACAGTCAACCTGAGGTGAAGCATCGGAATCTATAACTAGTGTCACAGGAATGGTTCAAAACATAGTCAGTAAGAAGAGTCAGTCTTCTTGTACTTAAGGCGGCATTGTACCTTTTCTATTTAATTCTGATGCAATTTCTGTGTTTCATCGTCAATAACAAGGTCCAAGGGATACAGTAAACCTGGAGTGAAGCTTCGGAATCTGGAACTAGTGTCAATGGAATGGTTCAAAACATAGTCAGTAAGAAGAGTCAGTCTTCTTGTACTTAAGTCGGCATTGTGCCGTTTGTATTTAATTTCGATGCAATTTCTGTGTTTCATCGTCAATAAGAAGGTCGGAGGGATACAGTAAACCTGAAGTGAAGCATCGGAATCTATAGCTAGTGTCACAGGAATGGTTCAAATCATAGACAGTAGGAAGAGTCAGTTTCTTGTACTTAAGTCGGCATTGTGTCTTTTGTATTTAATTCCGATGCAATTTCTGTGTTTCGTCATCAATAAAAAGGTCAGAGGGATACAGTAAACCTGAAGTGAGGCATCGGAATCCAAAACTAGTGTCACAGGAATGGTTCAAAACATAGACATTAGGAAGAGTCAGTCTTCTTGTACGTAAGTCGGCATTGTGCCTTTTGTATTTAATTCCGATGCAATTTCTGTGTTTCATCGTCAAAAAGATGGTCCAACGTATACAGTAAAACTAAGGTGAAGCGTCGGAATCTATAACTAGTTTCTCAGGAATGGTTCAAACCATAGTCAGTAAGAGGAGTCAGTCTTCTTGTACTTAAGTCTTCATTGTGCCTTTTCCATTTAATTCCGATGCTAATTCTGTGTTTCATCGTCAATAAGAAGGTCCAAGGGATACAGTAAACCTGGAGAGAAGCATCGGAATCTATAACTAGTGTCACAGGAATGGTTCAAAATGTAGACAGTAAGAAGAGTCAGACTTCTTGTACTTAAGTCGACATTGTGCCTTTTCTATTTAATTCCGATGCAATTTCTGTGTTTCATCGTCAATATGAAGGTCAGAGGTATACAGTAAACCGGAAGTGAAGCATCGGAATCTATAACTAGTGTCACAGGAATGGTTCAAAACATAGTCAGTAAGAAGAGTCAGTCTTCGTGTACTTAAGTCGGCATTTTGCCTTTTGTATTTAATTCCGATGCAATTGCTGTGTTTCATCGTCAATAACAAGGTCCATGGGATACAGTAAACCTGAAGTGAAGCATCGGAATCTATAACTAGTGTCACAGGAATGGTTCAAAACAAAGTCAGTAAGAAGAGTCAGTCTTCTTGTCCTTAAGTCGGCATTGTGCCATTTGCATTTAATTCCGATGCAATTTCTGTGTTTCATCGTCAGTAAGAAGGTCCAAGGGAAGCAGTAAACCTGGAGTGAGGCATCGGAATTTATAACTAGTGTCACAGGATTGGTTCAAAACATAGACAGTAAGAAGAGTCAGTCTTCGTGTACTTAAGTCGGCATTTTGCCTTTTCTATTTGATTCCGATGCAATTGCTGTGTTTCATCGTCAATAACAAGGTCCATGGGATACAGTAAACCTGAAGTGAAGCATCGGAATCTATAACTAGTGTCACAGGAATGGTTCAAAACATAGTCAGTAAGAAGAGTCAGTCTTCTTGTACTTTACTCGGCATTGTGCCTTTTATATTTAATTCCGATGCAATTTCTGTGATTCATCGCCAATAAGTAGGCCGAAGGGTTACAGAAAACTGGAGTGAAGCATCGGACTCTATAACTAGTGTCACAGAAATGGTTCAAAACATAGACAGTAGAAGAGTCAGTCTTCTTGTACTTAAGTCGGCATTGTGCCTGTTGTATTTAATTCCGATGCAAAATCTGTGTTTCATCGTCAATAAGAAGGTCCAAGAGAAACAGTATACCTGAAGTGAAGCATCGGAATCTATAACTAGTGTCACAGGAATGGTTCAAAACATAGTCAGTAAGAAGAGTCAGTCTTCTTGTCCTTAAGTCGGCATTGTGCCTTTTGTATTTACTTCCGATCCAATTTCTGTGTTTCATCGGCAATAAGATCAGAGGGATACAGTAAACCTGAAGTGAGGCTTCGGAATCTATAACTAGTGTCACAGGAATGGTTCAAAACATAGACAGTAGGAAGAATCAGTCTTCTTGTACTTAAGTCGGCATTGTGCCTTTTGTAATTAATTCCGATGCAATTTCTGTGTTTCATCGACAACAAGAAGGTCAGAGCGATACAGTAAACTTGAAGTGAAGCATCGGAATCCAAAACTAATGTCACAGGAATGGTTCAAAACATAGACAGTAGGAAGAGTCAGTCTTCTTGTACTTAAGTCGGCATTGTGCCTTTTGTATTTAATTCCGATGCAATTTCTGTGATTCATCGTCAATAAGAAAGACAGAGGGATACTGTAAACCAGATGTGATGCATCAGAATCAATAACTAGTGTCAGAGGAATGGTTCAAAACTTAGTCAGTAAGAAGATTCAGTCTTCTTGTACTTAAGTAGTCATTGTGCCTTTTGTATTTAATTCTGATGCAATTTCTGTGTTTCATCGTCAATAAGAAGGTCCAAGGGATATAGTAAACCTCAAGTGAATCATCGGAATCTATAACTAGTGTCACAGGAATGGTTCAAATCATAATCAGTAGTAAGAGTCGGTCTTCATGTACTTAAGTCGGCATTGCGCCTTTTAACATGTAATTCCGATGCAATTTCAGTGTTTCATCGTCAATAAGAAGGTAGAAGTGATACAGTAGACCTGAAGTGAAGCATCGGAATCTATAACTAGTGTCACAGGAATGGTTCAAACATAAACAGTAGGAAGAGTCAGTCTTCTTGTACTTAAGTCGGCATTGTGCCTTTTCTATTTAATTCCGATGCAATTTCTGTGTTTCATCGTCAATAAGAAGGTCCAAGGCATACAGTAAACCTGAAGTGAAGCATCGGAATCTATAACCAGTGTCACAGGAATGGTTCAAAACATAGACAGTAAGAAGAGTCAGACTTCTTGTACATAAGTCGACTTTGTGCCTTTTCTATTTAATTCCGATGCAATTTCTGTGATGCATCGTCAATAAGAAGGTCAGAGGGATACAATAAACGTGGAGTGAAGCATCGGAATCTATAACTAGTGTCACTGGAATGGTTCAAAATATAGACAGTAAGAAGAGTCAGTCTTCTTGTACTTAAGTCGGCATTGTGCCTTTTCTATTTAATTCCGATGCAATTTCTGTGTTTCATCGTCAATAAGAAGGTCCAAAGCATACAGTAAACCTGAAGTGAAGCATCGGAATCTATAACCAGTGTCACAGGAATGGTTCAAAACATAGCCAGTAAGAAGAGTCAGTCTTCTTGTACTTAAGTCGGCATTGTGCCTTTTCTATTTAATTCCGATGCAATTTGTGTGTTTCATCGTCAATAAGAACGTCCAAGGGACACAGAAAACCTGGAGTGATGCATCGGAATCTATAACTAGTGTCACAGGAATGGTTCAAAACATAGACAGTAAGAAGAGTCAGTCTTCTTGTACTTAAGTCGACATTGTGCCATTTCTATTTAATTCCGATGCAATTTCCGTGTTTCATCGTCAATAAGATGGTCCAAGGGATACAGTAAACCTGAGGTGAAGCATCGGAATCTATAGCTAGTGTCACAGGAATGGCTAAAACGTAGGCAGTAAGAAGAGTCAGTCTTCTTGCACTTAAGTTGGCATAGTGCCTTTTGTATTTAATTCCGATGCAATTTCTGTGTTTCATCGTCAATAGGAAGGTCAAAGGGATACAGTAAACCTGGAGTGTAGCATCGGAATCTATAACTAGTGTCACAGGAATGGTTAAAATATAGACAATAAGAAGAGTCAATCTTCGTATACTTAAGTCGGCATTTTGCCTTTTGTATTTAATTCCGATGCAATTTCGGTGTTTCATCGTCAATAAGAAGTTCCAAGGGATACAGTAAACCTGAGGTGAAGCATCGGAATCTATAACTAGTGACACAGGAACGGTTCAAAGCATAGTCAGTAAGAAGAGTCAGTCTTCTTGTACTTAAGTCGGCATTGTACGTTTTCTAATTAATTCCGATGCAATTTCCGTGTTCCATCGTCACTAAGAAGGTCCAAGGGATACAGTAAACCTGAGGTGAAGCATCGGAATCTATAGCTAGTGTCACAGGAATGGTTCAAAACATAGGCAGTAAGAAGAGTCAGTCTTTTTGCCCTTAAGTCGGCATAGTGCCTTTTGTATTGAATTCCGATGCAATTTCTGTGTTTCATCGTCAATAACAAGGTCCAAGGGATACAGTAAACCTGGAGTGAAGCATCGGAATCTATAACTAGTGTCACAGGAATCGTTCAAAACGTAGACAGTAAGAAGAGTCAGACTTCTTGTACTTAAGTCGACATTGTGCCTTTTCTATTTAATTCCGATGCAATTTCTGTGTTTCATTGTCAATAAGAAGGTCAGAGGGATACAATAAACCTGAAGTGAAGCATCGGAATCTATAACTAGTGTCACAGGAATGGTTCAAAACAAAGTCAGTAAGAAGAGTCAGTCTTCTTGTCCTTAAGTCGGCATTGTGCCATTTGCATTTAATTCCGATGCAATTTCTGTGTTTCATCGTCATTAAGAAGGTCTAAGGGATACAGTAAACCTGAAGTGAAGCATTGGAATCTATAACTAGTGTCACAGGATTGGTTCAAAACATAGACGGTAAGAAGAGTCAGTCTTCGTGTACTTAAGTCGGCATTTTGCATTTTGTATTTAATTCCGATGCCATTGCTGTGTTTCATCGTCAATAACAAGGTCCATGGGATACAGTAAACCTGAAGTGAAGCATCGGAAACTATAACTAGTGTCACAGGAATGGTTCAAAACATAGTCAGTAAGAAGAGTCAGTCTTCTTGTACTTTACTCGGCATTGTGCCTTTTATATTTAATTCCGATGCAATTTCTGTGATTCATCGTCGATAAGAAGGCCCAAGGGTTACACAAAACTGGAGTGAAGCATCGGACTCTATAACTAGTATCACAGAAATGGTTCAAAACATAGACAGTAGAAGAGTCAGTCTTCTTGTACTTAAGTCGGCATTGTGCCTTTTGTATTTAATTCCGATGCAATTTCGGTGTTTCATCGTCAATAAGAAGTTCCAAGGGATACAGTAAACCTGAGGTGAAGCATCGGAATCTATAACTAGTGACACAGGAATGGTTCAAAACATAGTCAGTAAGAAGAGTCAGTCTTCTTGTACTTAAGTCGGCATTGTACGTTTTCTAATTAATTCCGATGCAATTTCCGTGTTTCATCGTCAATAAGAAGGTCCAAGGGATACAGTAAACCTGAGGTGAAGCATCGGAATCTATAGCTAGTGTCACAGGAATGGTTCAAAACATAGGCAGTAAGAAGAGTCAGTCTTTTTGCCCTTAAGTCGGCATAGTGCCTTTTGTATTTAATTCCGATGCAATTTCTGTGTTTCATCGTCAATAACAAGGTCCAAGGGATACAGTAAACCTGGAGTGAAGCATCGGAATCTATAACTAGTGTCACAGGAATCGTTCAAAACGTAGACAGTAAGAAGAGTCAGACTTCTTGTACTTAAGTCGACATTGTGCATTTTCTATTTAATTCCGATGCAATTTCTGCGTTTCATCGGCAATAAGATCAGAGGGATACAGTAAACCTGAAGTGAAGCTTCGGAATCTATAACTAGTGTCACAGAAATGGTTCAAAACATAGACAGTAGACGAGGCAGTCTTCTTGTACTTAAGTCGGCATGGTGCCTTTTGTATTTAATTCCGATGCAATTTCTGTGTTTCATCGTCAATAAGAAGGTCCAAGAGAAACAGTATACCTGAAGTGAAGCATCGGAATCTATAACTAGTGTCACAGGAATGGTTCTAAACATAGTCTGTAAGAAGAGTCAGTCTTCTTGTCCTTAAGTCGGCATTGTGCCTTTTGTATATAATTCCGATCCAATTTCTGTGTTTCATCGGCAATAAGGTCAGAGGGATACAGTAAACCTGAAGTGGAGCTTCGGAATCTATAACTAGTGTCACAGGAATGGTTCAAAACATAGACAGTAGGAAGAATCAGTCTTCTTGTACTTAAGTCGGCATTGTGCCTTTTGTAATTAATTCCGATGCAATTTCTGTGTTTCATCGACAATAAGAAGGTCAGAGCGATACAGTAAATTTGAAGTGAAGCATCGGAATCCAAAACTAATGTCACAGGAATGGTTCAAACATAGACAGTAGGAAGAGTCAGTCTTCTTGTACTTAAGTCGGCATTGTGCCTTTTGTATTTAATTCCGATGCAATTTCTGTGTTTCATCGTCAATAAGAAAGTCAGAGGGATACAATAAACCAGATGTGAGGCATCAGAAACAATAACTAGTGTCACAGGAATGATTCAAAACATAGTCAGTAAGAAGATTCAGTCTTCTTGTACTTAAGTCGGAATTGTGTCTTTTGTATTTAATTCTGATACTATTTCTTTGTTTCATCGTGAATAAGAAGGTCCAAGGGATACAGTAAACCTGCAGTGAAGCATCGGAATCTATAGGTAGTGTCACAGGGACGGTACAAATCATAGACAGTAAGATGAGTCAGTATTCTTGTACTTAAGTCGGCATTGTGCTTTTTGTATTTATTTCCGATGCAATTTCTGTGTTTCATCGTCAATAAGAAAGTCCAAGGGATACAGTAAACCTCAAGTGAAGCATCAGAATCTATAATTAGTGTCACAGGAATGGTTCAAATCATAGTCAGTAGTAAGAGTCGGTCTTCATGTACTTAAGTCGGCATTGTGCCTTTTAATATGTAATTCCGATGCAATTTCAGTGTTTCATCGTCAATAAGAAGGTAGAAGGGATACAGTAGACCTGAAGTGAAGCATCGGAATCTATAACTAGTGTCACATGAATGGTTCAAACATAGACAGTAGGAAGAGTCTGTCTTCTTGTACTTAAGTCGGCATTGTGCCTTTTCTATTTAATTCCGATGCAATTTCTGTGTTTCATCGTCAATTACAAGTTCCAACGGATACAGTAAACCTGGAGTGAAGCATCGGAATCTATAACTAGTGTCAATTGAATGGTTCAAAACATAGACAGTAAGAACAGTCAGTCTTCTTGTACTTAAGTCGGCATTGTGCCTTTTGTATTTAATTCCGATGCAGTTTCTGTGTTTCATCGTCAATAAGAAGGTCAGAGGGGTACAGTAAACCTGAAGTGAAGCATCGGAATCTATAGCTAGTGTCACAGGAATGGTTCAAAACCTAGTCAGTAAGAAGAGTCAGTCTTCTTGTCCTTAAGTCGTCATTGTGCCTTTTGTATTTAATTCCGATGCAATTTCTGTGTTTCATCATCAATAAGAAGGTCCAACGGATACAGTAAACCTGGAGTGAAGCATCGGAGTCTATAACTAGTGTCAAAGGACTGGTTCAAAAATAGGCAGTAAGAAGAGTCAGTCTTCTTGAACTTAATTCGGCATTGTGCCTTCTGTATTTAATTCCGATGCAATTTCTGTGTTTCATCGTCAATAAGAAGGTCAGAGGGATACAGTAAACCTGAAGTGAAGCATCGGAATCCATAACTAGTGTCACAGGAATGGTTCAAAGCATAGTCAGAAAGGAGAGTCAGTCTTCTTGTACTTAAGTCGGCATTGTGCCTTTTGTATTTAATTCCGATTCAATTTCTGTGTTTCATCGTCAATAGGAAGGTCCAAGGGATACAGTAAACCTGAGGTGAAGCATCGGAATCTATAACTAGTTTCACAGGAATGGTTCAAAACATAGTCAGTAAGGAGAGTCAGTCGTCTTGTACTTAAGTTGGCATTGTACCTTTTCTATTTCATTCCGATGCAATTTCTGTGTTTCATCGTCAATAAGGTCAGAGGGATACAGTAATCCTGAAGGGAAGCATCGGAATCTATAACTAGTGCCACAGGAATGGTTCAAAACATAGACAGTAAGAAGAGTCAGTCTCCTTGTACTTAATTCTGCACTGTGCCTTTTGTATTTTATTCCAATGCAATTTCTGTGTTTCATCGTCAATAAGAAGGTCCAAGGGATACAGTAAACCTGGAGTGAAGCATCGGAATCTATAACTAGTGTCACAGGAATGGTTCAAAACATAGACAGTAAGAAGAGTCAGTATTATTGTACTTACGTCGGCATAGTGCCTTTTCTATTTAATTCCGATGCAATTTGTGAGTTTCATCGTCATTAAGAAGGTCCAAGGGATACAGTAAACCTGGAGTGTAGCATCGGAATCTATAACTAGTGTCACAGGAATGGTTCAAAACATAGACAGTAAGAAGAGTCAGTCTTCGTGTACTTAAGTCGGCATTTTGCCTTTTGTATTTAATTCCGATGCAATTTCTGTGTTTTATCGTCAATAAGAAGGTCCAAGGCATACAGTAAACCTGAGGTGAAGCATCGGAATCTATAACTAGTGTCACAGGAATGGTTCAAAACATAGTCAGTATGAAGAGTCAGTCTTCTTGTACTTAAGTCGGCATTGTAACTTATCTAATTAATTCCGATGCAATTTCTGTGTTTCATCGTCAATAACAAGGTCCAAGGGATACAGTAAACCTGGAGTGAGGCATGGAATCTATAACTAGTGTCAATGGAATATTTCAAAACATAGACAGTAAGATGAGTCAGTCTTCTTGTACTTAAGTCGGCATTGTGCGTTTTGTATTTAATTCCGATGCAGTTTCTGTGTTTCATCGTCAATAAGAAGGTCAGAGGGGTACAGTATACCTGAAGTGAAGCATAGAATCTATAGCTAGTGTCACAGGAATGGTTCAAAACATAGTCAGTAAGAAGATTCAGTCTTCTTGTACTTAAGTCGGCATTGTACCTTTTCTATTTAATTCCGATGCAATTTCTGTGTTTCATCGTCAGTAACAAGTTCCAAGGGATACAGTAAACCTGGACTGAAGCATCGCAATCTATAACTAGTGTCAATGGAATGGTTCAAAACATAGACATTAAGAAGAGTCAGTCTTCTTGTACTTATGTCGGCATTGTGCCATTTGTATTTAATTCCGATGCAGTTTCTGTGTTTCATCGTCAATAAGAAGGTCAGAGGGGTACAGTAAACCTGAAGTGAAGCATCGGAATCTATAGCTAGTGTCACAGGAATGGTTCAATACATAGTCAGTAAGAAGAGTCAGCCTTCTTGTCCTTAAGTCGTCATTGTGCCTTTTGAATTTAATTCCGATGCAATTTCTGTGTTTCATCATCAATAAGAAGGTCCAAGGGATACAGTAAACCTGGAGTGAAGCATCGGAATCTATAACTAGTGTCACAGGAATGGTTCAAAACATAGACAGTAAGAAGAGTCAGTCTCCTTGTACTTAATTCTGCACTGTGCCTTTTGTATTTAATTCCGATGCAATTTCTGTGTTTCATCGTCAATAAGAAGGTCCAAGGGATACAGTAAACCTGAAGTGAAGCATCGCGATCTGTAACTAGTGTCACAGGAATCGTTCAAATCACAGGCAGGAAGAAGAGTCAGTCTTCTTGTACTTAAGTCGGCATAGTGCCTTATCTATTTAATTCCGATGCAATTTGTGTGTTTCATCGTCAATAAGAAGGTCCAAGGGGTACAGTAAACCTGGAGTCAACCATCGGAATCTATAACTAGTGTCAATGGTATGGTTCAAAACATAGACAGTAAGAAGAGTCAGTGTTCTTGTACTTAAGTCGGCATTGTGCCTTTTGTATTTAATTCCGATGCAATTTCTGTGTTTCATCGTCAATAGGAAGGTCCAAGGGATACAGTATACCTGAGGTGAAGCATCGGAATCTATAACTAGTTTCACAATAATGGTTCTAAACATAGTCAGTAAGAAGAGTCAGTCTTCTTGTACTTAAGTTGGCATTGTGCCTTTTCTATTTAATTCCGATGCAATTTCTGTGTTTCATCGTCAATAAGAATGTCCAAGGGATACAGTAAACCTGAAGTGAGCATCGGAATCTATAACTAGTGTCACAGGAATGGTTCAAAACATAGTCAGTCAGAAGAGTCAGTCTTCTTGTGGTTAAGATGGCATTGTGCCTTTTCTATTTAATTTCGATGCAATTTCTGTGTTTCATCGTCAATAAGAAGGTCCAAGGGATACAGTAAACCTGGAGTGTAGCATCGGAATCTATAGCTAGTGTCACAGTAATGGTTCAAAGCATAGACAGTAAGAAGAGTCAGTCTTCGTGTACTTAAGTCGGCACTGTGCCTTTTGTATTTAATTCCGATGCAATTTCTATGTTTTATCGTCAATAAGAAGGTCCAAGGCATACAGTAAACCTGAGGTGAAGCATCGTAATCTATAACTAGTGTCACAGGAATGGTTCAAAACATAGACAGTAAGAAGAGTCAGTCTCCTTGTACTTAATTCTGCACTGTGCGTTTTGTATTTAATTCCGATGCAATTTCTGTGTTTCATCGTCAATAAGAATATCCAAGGGATACAGTAAACCTGAAGTGTAGCATCGGAATTTATAACTAGTGTCACAGGAATGGTTCAAAACATAGTCAGTAAGAAGAGTCAGTCTTCTTGTACTTAAGTCGGCATTGTGCCATTTCTATTTAATTCCGATGCAATTTCTGTGTTTAATCGTCAATAAGAAGGACCAAGGGATACAGTAAACCTGGAGTGAAGCATCGGAGTCTATAACTAGTGTCACAGGACTGGTTCAAAAATAGACAGTAAGAAGAGTCAGTCTTCTTGAACTTAATTCGGCATTGTGCCTTTTGTATTCAATTCCGATGCAATTTCTGTGTTTCATCGTCAATAAGAAGGTCCAAGGGATACAGCAAACCTGGAGCGTAGCATCGGAATCTATAACTAGTGTCACAGGAATAGTTCAAAACATAGACAGTAAGAAGAGTCAGTCTTCGTGTACTTAAGTCAGCTTTTCGCCTTTTGTATTTAATTCCGATGCAATATCTGTGTTTCATCGTCAATAAGAGGGTCCAAGGGATACAGTAAACCTGAGGTGAAGCATCGGAATCTATAACTAGTGTCACAGGAATGGTTCAAAACATAGTCAGTAAAAAGATTATGTCTTCCTGTACTTAAGTCGGCATTGTACCTTTTCTATTTAAGTCCGATGCAATTTCTGTGTTTCATCGTCAATAACAAGTTCCAAGGGATACAGTAAACCTGGAGTGAAGCATCGGAATCTATAACTAGTGTCAATGGAATGGTTCAAAACATAGACAGTAAGAAGAGTCAGTCTTCTTGTACTTAAGTCGGCATTGTGCGTTTTGTATTTAATTCCGATGCAGTTTCTGTGTTTCATCGTCAATAAGAAGGTCAGAGGGGTACAGTAAACCTGAAGTGAAGCATCGGAATCTATAGCTAGTGTCACAGGAATGGTTCAAAACATAGTCAGTAAGAAGAGTCAGTCTTCTTGTCCTTAAGTCGTCATTGTGCCTTTTGTATTTAATTCCGATGCAATTTCTGTTTTTCATCATCAATAAGAAGGTCCAAGGGATACAGTAAACTTGGAGTGAAGCATCGGAATCTATAACTAGTGTCAATGGAATATTTCAAAACATAGACAGTAAGAAGAGTCAGTCTCCTTGTACTTAATTCTGCACTGTGCTTTTGTATTTAATTCCGATGCAATTTCTGTGTTTCATCGTCAATAAGAATGCTCAAGGGATACAGTGAACCTGAAGTGTAGCATCGGAATTTATAACTACTGTCACACGAATGGTTCATAACATAGTCAGTAAGAAGAGTCAGTCTTCTTTTACTTAAGTCGGCATTGCACCTTTTCTATTTAATTCCAATGCAATTTCTGTGTTTAATCGTCAATAAGAAGGACCAAGGGATACAGTAAACCTGAAGTGTAGCATCGGAATCTATAACTAGTGTCACAGGAATGGTTCAAAACATAGTCAGTAAGAAGAGTCAGTCTTCTTGTAGTTAATTCTGCACTGTGCGTTTTGTATTTAATTCCGATGCAATTTCTGTGTTTCATCGTCAATAAGAATATCCAAGGGATACAGTAAACCTGAAGTGTAGCATCGGAATTTAAAACTAGTGTCACAGGAATGGTTCAAAACATAGTCAGTAAGAAGAGTCAGTCTTCTTGTACTTAAGTCGGCATTGTGCCATTTCTATTTAAATCCGATGCAATTTCTGTGTTTAATCGTCAATAAGAAGGACCAAGGGATACAGTAAACCTGGAGTGAAGCATCGGAGTCTATAACTAGTGTCACAGGACTGGTTCAAAAATAGACAGTAAGAAGAGTCAGTCTTCTTGAACTTAATTCGGCATTGTGCCTTTTGTATTCAATTCCGATGCAATTTCTGTGTTTCATCGTCAATAAGAAGGTCCAAGGGATACAGTAAACCTGGAGCGTAGCATCGGAATCAATAAGTAGTGTCACAGGAATAGTTCAAAACATAGACAGTAAGAAGAGTCAGTCTTCGTGTACTTAAGTCAGCTTTTTGCCTTTTGTATTTAATTCCGATGCAATATCTGTGTTTCATCGTCAATAAGAGCGTCCAAGGGATACAGTAAACCTGAGGTGAAGCATCGGAATCTATAACTAGTGTCACGGGAATGGTTCAAAACTTAGTCAGTAAGAAGATTCAGTCTTCCTGTACTTAAGTCGGCATTGTACCTTTTCTATTTAAGTCCGATGCAATTTCTGTGTTTCATCGTCAATAACAAGTTCCAAGGGATACAGTAAACCTGGAGTGAAGCATCGGAATCTATAACTAGTGTCAATGGAATGGTTCAAAACATAGACAGTAAGAAGAGTCAGTCTTCTTGTACTTAAGTCGGCATTGTGCCTTTTGTATTTAATTCCGATGCAGTTTCTGTGTTTCATCGTCAATAAGAAGGTCAGAGGGGTACAGTAAACGTGAAGTGAAGCATCGGAATCTATAGCTAGTGTCACAGGAATGGTTCAAAACATAGTCAGTAAGAAGAGTCAGTCTTCTTGTCCTTAAGTCGTCATTATGCCTTTTGTATTTAATTCCGATGCAATTTCTGTTTTTCATCATCAATAAGAAGGTCCAAGGGATACAGTAAACTTGGAGTGAAGCATCGGAACCTATAACTAGTGTCAATGGAATATTTCAAAACATAGACAGTAAAAAGAGTCAGTCTCCTTGTACTTAATTCTGCACTGTGCCTTTGTATTTAATTCCGATGCAATTTCTGTGTTTCATCGTCAATAAGAATGTCCAAGGGATACAGTGAACCTGAAGCGTAGTATCGGAATTTATAACTAGTGTCACACGAATGGTTCATAACATAGTCAGTAAGAAGAGTCAGTCTTCTTGTACTTAAGTCGGCATTGTGCCTTTTCTATTTAATTCCAATGCAATTTCTGTGTTTAATCGTCAATAAGAAGGACCAAGGGATACAGTAAACCTGGAGTGAAACATCGGAGTCTATAACTAGTGTCACAGGACTGGTTAAAAAATAGACAGTAAGAAGAGTCAGTCTTCTTGATCTTAATTCGGCATTGTGCCTTTTGTATACAATTCCGATGCAATTTCTGTGTTTCATCGCCAATAAGAAGGTCAGAGGGATACAGTAAACCTGAAGTGAAGCATCGGAATCCATAACTAGTGTCACAGGAATGGTTCAAAACATAGTCAGTAAGAAGAGTCAGTATTCTTGTACTTAAGTCGGCATTGTGCCTTTTGTATTTAATTCCGATGCAATTTCTGTGTTTCATCGTCAATATGAAGGTCCAAGGGATACAGAAAACCTGGAGTGAAGCATCGGAATCTGTAACTAGTGTCACAGGAATGGTTCAAATCATAGAATGTAAGAAGAGTCAGTCTTCGTGCACTTCAGTCGGCATTTTGCCTTTTGTATTTAATTCCGATGCAATTTTTGTGTTTCATAGTCAATAAGAAGGTCCAAGGGATACAGTGAACCTGAAGTGAAGCATCGGGATATATAACTAGTGTCACAGGAATCGTTCAAATCATAGTCAGTACGAAGAGTCAGTCTTCTTGTACTTAAGTCGGCATAGTGCCTTTTCTATTTAATTCCGATGCAGTTTGTGTGTTTCATCGTCAATAAGAAGGTCCAAGGGATACAGTAAACCTGGAGTGAAGCATCGGAATCTATAACTAGTGTCAATGGTATGGTTCAAAACATGGACGGTAAGAAGAGTCAGTCTTCTTGTACTTAAGTCGGCATTGTGCCATTTCTATTTAATTCCGATGCAATTTCTGTGTTTAATCGTCAATAAGAAGGACCAAGGGATACAGTAAACCTGGAGTGAAGCATCGGAGTCTATAACTAGTGTCACAGGACTGGTTCAAAAATAGACAGTAAGAAGAGTCAGTCTTCTTGAACTTAATTCGGCATTGTACCTTTTGTATTCAATTCCGATGCAATTTCTGTGTTTCATCGTCAATAAGAAGGTCCAAGGGATACAGTAAACCTGGAGCGTAGCATCGGAATCTATAACTAGTGTCACAGGAATAGTTCAAAACATAGACAGTAAGAAGAGTCAGTCTTCGTGTACTTAAGTCAGCTTTTTGCCTTTTGTATTTAATTCCGATGCAATTTCTGTGTTTAATCGTCAATAAGAAGGACCAAGGGATACAGTAAACCTGGAGTGAAGCATCGGAGTCTATAACTAGTGTCACAGGACTGGTTCAAAATTAGACAGTAAAAAGAGTCAGTCTTCTTGAACTTAATTCGGCATTGTGCCATTTGTATACAATTCCGATGCAATTTCTGTGTTTCATCGCCAATAAGAAGGTCAGAGGGATACAGTAAACCTGAAGTGACGCATCGGAATCCATAACTAGTGTCACAGGAATGGTTCAAAACATAGTCAGTAAGAAGAGTCAGTCTTCTTGTACTTAAGTCGGCATTGTGCATTTTGTATTTAATTCCGATGCAATTTCTGTGTTTCAGCGTCAATAAGAAGGTCCAAGGGGTACAGAAAACCTGGAGTGAAGCATCGGAATCTGTAACTAGTGTCACAGGAATGGTTCAAATCATAGACTGTAAGAAGAGTCAGTCTTCGTGCACTTCAGTCGGCATTTTGCTTTTTGTATTTAATTCCTATGCAATTTTTGTGTTTCATAGTCAATAAGAACGTCCAAGGGATACAGTGAACCTGAAGTGAAGCATCGGGATATATAACTAGTGTCACAGGAATCGTTCAAATCATAGTCAGTACGAAGAGTCAGTCTTCTTGTACTTAAGTCGGCATAGTGCCTTCTCTATTTAATTCCGATGCAATTTGTGTGTTTCATCGTCAATAAGAAGGTCCAAGGGATACAGTAAACCTGGAGTGAAGCATCGGAATCTATAACTAGTGTCAATGGTATGGTTCAAAACATGGACGGTAAGAAGAGTCAGTCTTCTTGTACTTAAGTCGGCATTGTGCCTTTTGGATTTAATTACGATGCAATGTCTGTGTTTCATCGTCATTAAGAAGGTGAGAGGGATACAGTAAACCTGAAGTGAAGCATCGGAATCTATAGCTAGTGTCACAGGAATAGTTCAAAACATAGTCAGTAAGAAGAGTCAGTCTTCTTGTACTTAAGTTGGCATTGTGCCTTTTCTATTTAATTCCGATGCAATTTCTGTTTTTCATCGTCAATAAGAAGGTCCAAGGGATACAGTAAACCTGGAGTGAAGCATCGGAAACTATAACTAGAGTCACAGGAATGGTTCAAAACATAGACAGTAAGAAGAGTCAGTCTTCTTGTACTTACGTCGGCATAGTGCCTTTTCTATTTAATTCCGATGCAATTTCTGTGTTTTATCGTCAATAAGAAGGTCCAAGGCATACAGTAAACCTGAGGTGAAGCATCGGAATCCTTAAGTAGTGTCACAGGAATGATTCAGAACATTGTCAGTAAGAAGAGTCAGTCTTCTTGTACTTAAGTCGGCATTGTACCTTTTTTATTTAATTCCGATGCAATTTCTGTGTTTCATCGTCAATAACAAGGTCCAAGGGATACAGTAAACCTGGAGTGAAGCATCGGAATCTATAACTAGTGTCACTGGAATATTTCAAAACATAGACAGTAAGAAGAGTCAGTCTCTTTGTACTTAATTCTGCACTGTGCCTTTTGTATTTAATTCCGATGCAATATCTGTGTTTCATCGTCAATAAGAATGTCCAAGGGATACAGTAAACCTGAAGTGTAGCATCGGAATTTATAACTAGTATCACAGGAGTGGTTCAAAACATAGTCAGTAAGAAGACCAGTCTTCTTGTACCTAAGTCGGCATTGTGCCTTTTCTATTTAATTCCGATGCAATTTCTGTGTTTAATCGTCAATAAGAAGGACCAAGGGATACAGTAAACCTGGAGTGAAGCATCGGAGTCTATAACTAGTGTCACAGGACTGGTTCAAAAATAGACAGTAAGAAGAGTCAGTCTTCTAGAACTTAAGTCGGCATTGTGCCTTTTGTATTCAATTCCGATGCAATTTCTGTGTTTCATCGTCAATAAGAAGGTCAGAGGGATACAGCAAACCTAAAGTGAAGCATCGGAATCCATAACTAGTGTCACAGGAATGGTTCAGAACATAGTCAGTAAGAAGAGTCAGTCTTCTTGTACTTAAGTCGGCATTGTGCCTTTTGTATTTAATTCCGATGCAATTTCTGTGTTTCATCGTCAATAAGAAGGTCCAAGGGATACAGTAAACCTGGAGTGAAGCATCGGGATCTGTAACTAGTGTCACAGGAATCGTTCAAAACATAGTCAGTAAGAAGAGTCAGTCTTCTTGTCCTTAAGTCGTCATTGTGCCTTTTGTATTCAATTCCGATGCAATTTCTGTGTTTCATCGTTAATAAGAAGGTCCAAGGGATACAGTAAACCTGGAGTGCAGCATCGGAATCTATAACTAGTGTCACAGGAATAGTTCAAAACATAGACAGTAAGAAGAGTCAGTCTTCGTGTACTTAAGTCGGCATTTTGCCTTTTGTATTTAATTCCGATGCAATTTCTGTGTTCCATCGTCAATAAGAAGGTCCAAGGGATACAGTTAACCTGAGGTGAAGCATCGCAATCTATAACTAGTGTCACAGGAATGGTTCAAAACATAGTCAGTAAGAAGATTCAGTCTTCTTGTACTTAAGTCGGCATTGTACCTTTTCTATTTAATTCCGATGCAATATCTGTGTTTCATCGTCAATAACAAGTTCCAAGGGATACAGTAAACCAGGAGTGAAGCATCGGAATCTATAACTAGTGTCAATGGAATGGTTCAAAACATAGACATTAAGAAGAGTCAGTCTTCTTGTACTTAAATCGGCATTGTGCCTTTTGTATTTAATTCCGATGCAGTTTCTGTGTTTCATCGTCAATAAGAAGGTCAGAGGGGTACAGTAAACCTGAAGTGAAGCATCGGAATCTATAGCTAGTGTCACAGGAATGGTTCAAAACATGGTCAGTAAGAAGAGTCAGTCTTCTTGTACTTAAGTCGTCATTGTGCATTTGGATTTAATTCCGATGCTATTTCTGTGTTTCATCATCAATAAGAAGGTCCAAGGGATACAGTAAACCTGGAGTGAAGCTTTGGAATCTATAACTACTGTCACAGGAATGGTTCAAAAGATAGACAGTAAGAAGAGTCAGTCTCCTTGTACTTAATTCTGCACTGTGCCTTTTGTATTTAATTCCGATGCAATTTCTGTGTTTCATCGTCAAGAAGAAGGACCAAGGGATACAGTAAACCTGGAGTGAACCATCGGAGTCTAAAACTAGTGTCAAAGGACTGGTTCAAAAATAGACAGTAAGAAGAGTCAGTCTTCTTGAACTTAATTTCTGCATTGTGCCTTCTGTATTTAATTCCGATGCAATTTCTGTGTTTCATCGTCAATAAGGAGGTCAGAGGGATACAGTAAACCTGAAGTGAAGCATCGGAATCCATAACTAGTGTCACAGGAATGGTTCAAACATAGTCAGTAAGAAGAGTTAGTCTTCTTGTACTTAAGTCGGCATTGTGCCTTTTGTATTTAATTCCGATGCAATTTCTGTGTTTCATCGTCAATAAGAAGGTCCAAGGGATACAGTAAACCTGGAGAGAAACATCGGAATCTGTAACTAGTGTCAGAGGAATGGTTCAAATCATAGACAGTAAGAAGAGTCAGTCTTCGTGTACTTCAGTCGGCATTTTGCCTTTTGTATTTAATTCCGATGCAATTTCTGTGTTTCATCGTCAATAAGAAGGTCCAAGGGAAACATAAAACCTGAAGTGAAGCATCGGGATCTGTAACTAGTGTCACAGGAATCGTTCAAAACATAGTCAGTAAGAAGAGTAAGTCCTCTTGTACTTAAGTCGGCATAGTGCCTTATCTATTTAATTCCGATGCAATTTGTGTGTTTCATCGTCAAATAGAAGGTCCAAGGGATACAGTAAACCTGGAGTCAAGCATCGGAATCTATAACTAGTGTCAATGGTATGGTTCAAAACGTAGACAGTAAGAAGAGTCAGTGTTCTAGTACTTAAGTCGGCATTGTTCCTTTTGTATTTAATTCCGATGCAATTTGTGTGTTTCATCGTCAATAAGAAGGTCAGAGGGATACACTAAACCTGAAGTGAAGCATCGGAATTCATAACTAGTGTCACAGGAATGGGTCAAAGCATAGTCCGAAAGGAGAGTCAGTCTTCCTGTACTTAAGTCGGCATTGTGCCTTTTGTATTTAATTCCGATGCAATTTCTGTGTTTCATCGTCAATAGGAAGGTCCAAGGGATACAGTAAACCTGAGGTGAAGCATCGGAATCTATAACTAGTTTCACAGGAATGGTTCAAAACATAGTCAGTAAGAAGAGTCAGTCTTCTTGTACTTAAGTTGGCATTGTGCCTTTTCTATTTAATTCCGATGCAATTTCTGTGTTTCATCGTCAATAAGAAGGTCAGAGGGATACAGTAATCCTGAAGGGTAGCATCGGAATCTATAACTAGTGTCACAGGAATGGTTCAAAACATAGTCATTAAGAAGAGTCAGTCTTCTTGTAGTTAAGACGGCATTGTGCCTTTTCTATTTAATTTCGATGCAATTTCTGTGTCTCATCGTCAATAAGAAGGTCCAAGGGATACAGTAAACCTGGAGTGAAGCATCGGAACTATAACTAGTGTCACAGGAATGGTTCAAAACATAGACAGTAAGAAGAGTCAGTCTTCTTGTACTTACGTCGGCATAGTGCCTTTTCTATTTAATTCCGATGCAATTTGTGTGTTTCATCGTCAATAAGAAGGTCCAAGGGATACAGTAAACCTGGAGTGTAGCATCGGAATCTATAACTAGTGTCACAGGAATGGTTCAAAGCATAGACAGTAAGAAGAGTCGGTCTTCGTGTACTTAAGTCGGCATTTTGCCTTTTGTATTTAATTCCGATGCAATTTCTGTGTTTTATCGTCAATAAGAAGGTCCAGGGCATACAGTAAACCTGAGCTGAAGCATCGGAATCTATAACTAGTGTCACAGGAATGGTTCAAAACATAGACAGTAAGAAGAGTCAGTCTCCTTGTACTTAATTCTGCACTGTGCCTTTTGTATTTAATTCCGATGCAATTCCTGTGTTTCATCGTCAATAAGAATGTCCAAGGGATACAGTAAACCTGAAGTGTAGCATCGGAATTTACAACTAGTGTTACAGGAATGGTTCAAAACATAGTCAGTAAGATGAGTCAGTCTTCTTGTACTTAAGTCGGCATTGTGCCATTTCTATTTAATTCCGATGCAATTTCTGTGTTTAATCGTCAATAAGAAGGACCAAGGGATACAGTAAACCTGGAGTGATGCATCGGAGTCTATAACTAGTGTCACAGGACTGGTTAAAAAATAGACAGTAAGAAGAGTCAGTCTTCTTGAACTTAATTCGGCATTGTGCGTTTGTATTCAATTCCGATGCAATTTCTGTGTTTCATCGTCAATAAGAACGTCCAAGGGATACAGTAAACCTGAATTGAAGCATCGGAATCTATAACTAGTGTCACAGGAATGGTTCAAAACATAGTCAGTAAGAAGATTCAGTCTTGTTGTACTTAAGTCGGCATTGTACCTTTTCTATTTAATTCCGATGCAATTTCTGTGTTTAATCGTCAATAACAAGTTCCAAGGGATACAGTAAACCTGGAGTGAAGCATCGGAATCTATAACTAGTGTCAATGGAATGGTTCAAAACACAGACAGTAACAAGAGTCAGTCTTCTTGTACTTAAGTCGGCATTGTGCCTTTTGTATTTAAATCCGATGCAGTTTCTGTGTTTCATCGTCAATAAGAAGGTCAGAGGGGTACAGTAAACCTGAAGTGAAGCATCGGAATCTATAGCTAGTGTCACAGGATTGGTTCAAAACATAGTCAGTAAGAAGAGTCAGTCTTCTTGACCTTAAGTCGTCATTGTGCCTTTTGTATTTAATTCCGGTGCAATTTCTGTGTTTCATCATCAATAAGAAGGTCTAAGGGATACAGTAAACCTGGAGTGAAGCATCGGAATCTATAACTAGTGTCACAGGAATGGTTCAAAACATAGACAGTAAGAAGAGTCAGTCTCCCTGTACTTAATTCTGCACTGTGCCTTTTGTATTTAATTCCGATGCAATTTCTGTGTTTCATCGTCAATAAGAAGGACCAGGGGATACAGTAAACCGGGAGTGAAGCATCGGAGTCTATAACTAGTGTCAAAGGACTGGTTCAAAAATAGACAGTAAGAAGAGTCAGTCTTCTTGAACTTAATTCGGCATTGTGCCTTCTGTATTTAATTCCGATGCCATTTCTGTGTTTCATCGTCAATAGGAAGGTCCAAGGGATACAGTAAACCTGGATGGAAACATCGGAATCTGTAACTAGTGTCACAGGAATGGTTCAAATCATAGACAGTAAGAAGAGTCAGTCTTCGTATACTTCAGTCATCATTTTGCCTTTTGTATTTAATTCCGATGCAATTTCTGTGTTTCATCGTCAATAAGAAGGTCCTAGGGATACAGTAAACCTGAAGTGAAGCATCGGGATCTGTAACTGGTGTCACAGGAATGGTTCGAAACATAGACAGTAAGAAGAGTCAGTCTTCGTGTACTTTATTCGGCATTTTGGCTTTTGTATTTAATTCCGATGCAATTTCTGTGTTTTATCGTCAATAAGAGGGTCCAAGGCATACAGTAAACCTGAGGTGAAGCATCTGAATCTATAACTAGAGTCACAGGAATGGTTCAAAACATAGACAGTAAGAAGAGTCAGTCTCCTTGTACTTAATTCTGCACTGTGCCTTTTGTATTTAATTCCGATACAATTTCTGTGTTTCATCCTCAATAAGAATGTCCAAGGGATACAGTAAACCTGAAGTTTAATATCGGAATTTATAACTAGTGTCACATTAATGGTTCAAAACATAGTCAGTAAGACGAGTCAGTCTTCTTGTACTTAAGTTGGAATTGTGCCATTTCTATTTAATTCCGATGCAATTTCTGTGTTTAATCGTCAATAAGAAGGACCAAGGGATACAGTAAACCTGGAGTGAAGCATCGGAGTCTATAACTAGTGTTACAGGACTGGTTCAAAAATAGACAGTAAGAAGAGTCAGACTTCTTGAACTTAATTCGGCATTGTGCCTTTTGTATTCAATTCCGATGCAATTTCTGTGTTTCATCGTCAATAACAAGGTCCAAGGGATACAGAAACACCTGGAGTGTAGCATCGGAATCCATAACTAGTGTCACAGGAATAGTTCAAAACATAGACAGTAAGAAGAGTCAGTCTTCGTGTACTTAAGTCGGCATTTTGCCTTTTGTATTTAATTCCGATGCAATTTCTGTGTTTCATCGTCAATAAGAAGGTCCAAGGGATACAGTAAACCTGAGGTGAAGCATCGGAATCTATAACTAGTGTCACAGGAATGGTTCAAAACATAGTCAGTAAGAAGATTCAGTCTTCTTGTACTTAAGTCGGCATTGTACCTTTTCTATTTAATTCCGATGCAATGTCTGTGTTTCATCGTCAATAACAAGGTCCAAGGGATACAGTAAACCTGGAGTGAAGCATCGGAATCTACACCTAGTGTCAATGGAATGGTTCAAAACATAGTCAGTAAGAAGAGTCAGTCTTCTTGTACGTAAGTCGGCATAGTGCCTTATCTATTTAATTCCGATGCAATTTGTGTGTTTCATCGTCAATAAGAAGGTCCAAGGGATACAGTAAACCTGAAGTGAAGCATCGGGATCTGTAACTAGTGTCACAGGAATCGTTCAAAACATAGTCAGTAAGAAGAGTCAGTCTTCTTGTACTTAAGTCGGCATAGTGCCTTATCTATTAAATTCCGAAGCAATTTCTGTGTTTCATCGTCAATAACAAGTTCCATGGGATGCAATAAACCTGGAGTGAAGCATCGGAATCTATAACTAGTGTCAATGGAATGGTTCAAAACATCGACAGTAAGAAGAGTCAGTCTTCTTGTACTTAAGTCGGCATTGTGCCGATGGTATTTAATACCGATGCAGTTTCTGTGTTTCATCGTCAATAAGAAGGTCAGAGGGGTACAGTAAACCTGAAGTGAAGCATCGGAATCTATAGCTAGTGTCACAGGAATGGTTCAAAACATAGTCAGTAAGAAGAGTCAGTCTTCTTGTCCTTAAGTCGTCATTGTGCCTTTTGTATTTAATTCCGATGCAGTTTCTGTGTTTCATCATCAAAAAGAAGGTCCAAGGGATACATTAAACTTGGAGTGAAGCATCGGAAACTATAACTAGTGTCACAGGAATGGTTCAAAACATAGACAGTAAGAAGAGTCAGTCTCCTTGTACTTAATTCTGCACTGTGCCTTTTGTATTTAATTCCGATGTAATTTCTGTGTTTCATCGTCAATAAGAAGGACCAAGGGATACAGTAAACGTGGAGTGAAGCTTCGGAGTCTATAACTAGTGTCAAAGGACTGGTTCAAAAATAGACAGTAAGAAGGGTCAGTCTTCTTGAACTTAATTCGGCATTGTGCCTTCTGTATTTAATTCCGATGCAATTTCTGTGTTTCATCGTCAATAAGAAGGTCAGAGGGATACAGTAAACCTGAAGTGAAGCATCGGAATCCATAACTAGTGTCACAGGAATGGTTCAAAACATAGCCAGTAAGAAGAGTTAGTCTTCTTGTACTTAAGTCGGCATTGTGCCTTTTGTATTTAATTCCGATGCAATTTCTGTGTTTTATCGTCAATAAGAAGGTCCAAGGGATACAGTAAACCAGGAGCGAAACATCGGAATCTGTAACTAGTGTCACAGGAATGGTTCAAATCATAGACAGTAAGAAGAGTCAGTCTTCGTGTACTTCAGTCGGCATTTTGCCTTTTGTATTTATTTCCGATGCAATTTCTGTGTTTCATCGTCAATAAGAAGGTCCAAGGGATACAGTAAACCTGAAGTGAAGCATCGGGATCTGTAACTAGTGTCACAGGAATCGTTCAAAACATAGTCAGTAAGAAGAGTCAGTCTTCTTGTACTTAAGTCGGCATAGTGCCTTATCTATTTAATTCCGATGCAATTTCTGTGCTTCATCGTCAATAAGAAGGTCCAAGGGATACAGTAAACCTGGAGTCAAGCATCGGAATCTATAACTAGTGTCAATGGTATGGTTCAAAACATAGAAAGTAAGAAGAGTCAGTCTTCTTGTACTTAAGTCGGCATTGTGCCTTTTGTATTTAATTCCGATGCAATTTCTGTGTTTCATCGTCAATAAGAAGGTCAGAGGGATACACTAAACCTGAAGTGAAGCATCGGAATTCATAACTAGTGTCACAGGAATGGTTCAAAGCATAGTCAGAAAGGAGAGTCAGTCTTCTTGTACTTAAGTCGGCATTGTGCCTTTTGTATTTAATTCCGATGCAATTTCTGTGTTTCATCGTCAATAAGAAGGTCCAAGGGATACAGTAAACCTGGAGTGATGCATCGGAAACCATAACTAGTGTCACAGGAATGGTTCAAAACATAGACAGTAAGAAGAGTCAGTCTTCATGTACTTACGTCGGCATAGCGCTTTTTCTATTTAATTCCGATGTAATTTGTGTGTTTCAACGTCAATAAGAAGGTCCAAGGGATACAGTAAACCTGGAGTGTAGCATCGGAATCTATAACTAGTGTCACAGGAATGGTTCAAAAGCATAGTCAGTAAGAAGAGTCAGTCTTCGTGTACTTAAGTGGCATTTTGCCTTTTTTATTTAATTCCGATGCAATTTCTGTGTTTTATCGTCAATAAGAAGGTCCAAGGCATACAGTAAACCTGAGGTGAAGCATCGGAATCTATAAGTAGCGTCACAGGAATGGTTCAAAACATAGTCAGTAAGAAGAGTCAGTCTTCTTGTACTTAAGTCGGCATCGTACCTTTTCTATTTAATTCCGATGCAATTTCTGTGTTTCATCGTCAATAACAAGGTCCAAGGGATACAGTAAACCTGAGGTGAAGCATCGGAATCTATAAGTAGCGTCACAGGAATGGTTCAAAACATAGTCACTAAGAAGAGTCAGTCTTCTTGTACTTAAGTCGGCATTGTACCTTTTCTATTTACTTCCGATGCTATTTCTGTGTTTCATCGTCAATAACAAGGTCCAAGGGATACAGTAAACCTGGAGTGAAGCATCGGAATCTATAAGTAGTGTCAATGGAATATTTCAAAACATAGACAGTAGGAAGAGTCAGTCTCCTTGTACTTAATTCTGCACAATGCCTTTTGTATTTAATTCCGATGCAATTTCTGTGTTTCATCGTCAATAAGAAGGACCAAGGGATACAGTAAACCTGGAGGGAAGCATCGGAGTCTATAACTAGTGTCACAGGACTGGTTCTAAGATAGACAGTAAGAAGAGTCAGTCTTCTAAAACTTAATTCGGCATTGTGCCTTTTGTATTCAATTCCGATGCAATTTCTGTGTTTCATCGTCAATAAGAAGGTCAGAGGGATACAGTAAACCTGAAGTGAAGCATCGGAATCCATAACTAGTGTCACAGGAATGGTTCAAAACATAGTCAGTAAGAAGAGTCAGTCTTCTTGTACTTAAGTCGGCATTGTGCCTTTTGTATTTCATTCCGATGCAATTTCTGTGTTTCATCGTCAATAAGAAGGCCCAAGGGACACAGTAAACCTTGAGTGAAGCATCGGAATCTGTAACTAGTGTCACAGGAATGGTTCAAATCATAGACTGTAAGAAGAGTCAGTCTTCGTGCACTTCAGTCGGCATTTTGCCTTTTGTATTTAATTCCGATGCAATTTTTGTGTTTCATAGTCAATACGAAGGTCCAAGGGATACAGTAAACCTGGAGTGAAGCGTCGGAATCTATAGCTAGTGTCACAGGAATGGTTCAAAACATAGTCAGTAAGAAGAGTCAATCTTGTTGTCCTTAAGTCGGCATTGTGCCTTTTGTATTTAATTCCGATGCAGTTTCGGTGTTTCATCGTCAATAAGAAGGTCAGAGGGGTACAGTAAACCTGAAGTGAAGCATCGGAATCTATAGCTAGTGTCACAGGAATGGTTCAAAACATAGTCAGTAAGAAGAGTCAGTCTCCTTGACCATAAGTCATCATTGTGCCTTTTGTATTTAATTCCGATGCAATTTCTGTGTTTCATCATCAATAAGAAGGTCCAAGGGATACAGTAAACCTGGAGTGAAGCATTGGAATCTATAACTAGTGTCACAGGAATGGTTCAAAACATAGACAGTAAGAAGAGTCAGTCTCCTTGTACTTAATTTGGCATTGTGCCTTTTGTATTTAATTCCGATGCAATTTCTGTGTTTCATCGTCAATAGGAACGTCCAAGGGATACAGTAAATCTGAGGTTAAGCATCGGAATCTATAACTAGTTTCACAGGAATGGTTCAAATCATAGCAGTAAGTAGAGTCAGTCTTCTTGTACTTAAGTTGGCATTGTGCCTTTTCTATTTAATTCCGATGCAATATCTGTGTTTCATCGTCAATAAGAAGGTCAGAGGGATACAGTAATCCTGAAGGGAAGCATCGGAATCTATAACTAGTGTCACAGGAATGATTCAAAACATAGTCAGTAAGAAGAGTCAGTCTTCTTGTAGTTAAGATGGCATTGTGCCTTTTCTATTTAATTCCGATGCAATTTCTGTGTTTCATCGTCAATAAGAAGGTCCAAGGGATACAGTAATCCTGGAGTGAAGCATCGGAAACTATAACTATTTTCACAGGAATGGTTCAAAACATAGACAATAAGAAGAGTCAGTCTTCTTGTACTTACGTCGGCATAGTGCCTATTCTATTTAATTCCGATGCAATTTGGGTGTTTCAACGTCAATAAGAAGGTCCAAGGGATACTGTAAACCTGGAGTGTAGCATCGGAATCTATAACTAGTGTCACAGGAATGGTTCAAAACATAGACAATAAGAAGGGTCAGTCTTCGTGTACTTAAGTCGGCATTTTGCCTTTTTTATTTAATTCCGATGCAATTTCTGTGTTTTATCGTCAATAACAAGGTCCAAGGCATACAGTAAACCTGAGGTGAAGCATCGGAATCTATAAGTAGTGTCACAGGAATGGTTCAAAGCATAGTCAGTAAGAAGAGTCAGTCTTCTTGTACTTAAGTCGGCATTGTGCCTATTGTATTTAATTCCGATGGAGTTTCTGTGTTTCATCGTCAATAAGAAGGTCAGAGAGGTACAGTAAACTTGAAGTGAAGCATCGGAATCTATAGCTAGTGTCACAGGAATGGTTCAAAACATAGTCAGTAAGAAGATTCAGTCTTCTTGTCCTTAAGTCGTCATTGTGCCTTTTGTATTTAATTCCGATGCAATTTCTGTGTTTCATCATCAATAAGAATGTCCAAGGGATACAGTAAACCTGGAGTGAAGCATCGGAATCTATAACTAGTGTCACAGGAATGGTTCAAAACATAGACAGTAAGAAGAGT
Organism: Schistocerca piceifrons; assembly: GCF_021461385.2. Classification (NCBI taxonomy): domain Eukaryota; kingdom Metazoa; phylum Arthropoda; class Insecta; order Orthoptera; family Acrididae; genus Schistocerca; species Schistocerca piceifrons. The sequence goes on along the minus strand of NW_025728002.1, from coordinate 20,270 downwards.
CAGTCTCCTTGTACTTAATTCTGCACTGTGCCTTTTGTATTTAATTCCGATGCAATTTCTGTGTTTCATCGTCAATAAGAAGGACCAAGGGATACAGTAAACCTTGAGTGAAGCATCGGAGTCTATAACTAGTGTCAAAGGACTGGTTCAAAAATAGACAGTAAGAAGAGGCAGTCTTCTTGAACTTAATTCGGCATTGTGCCCTCTGTATTTAATTCCGATGCAATTTCTGTGTTTCATCGTCAATAAGAAGGTCAGAGGGATACAGTAAACCTGAAGTGAAGCATCGGAATCCATAACTAGTGTCACAAGAATGGTTCAAAGCATAGTCAGTAAGAAGAGTTAGTCTTCCTGTACTTAAGTCGGCATTGTGCATTTTGTATTTAATTCCGATGCAATTTCTGTGTTTCATCGTCAATAGAAAGGTCCAAGGGATACAGTAAACCTGGAGGCAAACATCGGAATCTGTAACTAGTGTCACAGGAATGGTTCAAATCATAGACAGTAAGAAGAGTCAGACTTCGTGTACTTCAGTCAGCATTTTGCCTTTTGTATTTAATTCCGATGCAATTTCTGTGTTTCATCGTCAATAAGAAGGTCCAAGGGATACAGTAAACCTGAAGTGAAGCATCGGGATCTGTAACTAGTGTCACAGGAATCGTTCAAAACATAGTCAGTAAGAAGAGTCAGTCTTCTTGTACGTAAGTCGGCATAGTGCCTTATCTATTTAATTCCGATGCAATTTGTGTGTTTCATCGTCAATAAGAAGGTACAAGGGAAGCAGTAAACCTGGAGTCAAGCATCGGAATCTATAACTAGTGTCAATGGTATGGTTCAAAACATAGACAGTAAGAAGAGTCAGTGTTCTTGTAGTTAAGTCGGCATTGTGCCGTTTGTATTTAATTCCGATGCAATTTCTGTGTTTCATCGTCAATAAGAAGGTCAGAGGGATACACTAAACCTGAAATGAAGCATCGGAATTCATGACTAGTGTCACAGGAATGGTTCAAAGCATAGTCAGAAAGGAGAGTCAGTCTTCATGTACTCAAGTCGGCATTGTGCCTTTTGTATTTCATTCCGATGGTATTTCTGTGTTTCATCGTCAATAGGAAGGTCCAAGGGATACAGTAAACCTGAGGTGAAGCATCGGAATCTATAACTAGTTTCACAGGAATGGTTCAAAACATAGTCAGTAAGAAGTGTCAGTCTTCTTGTACTTAAGTTGGCATTGTGCCTTTTCTATTTAACTCCGATGCAATTTCTGTGTCTCATCGTCAATATGAAGGTCAGAGGGATACAGTAATCCTGAAGGGAAGCATCGGAATCTATAACTAGTGTCACAGGAATGGTTCAAAACATAGTCAGTAAGAAGAGTCAGTCTTCTTGTAGTTAAGACGGCATTGTGCCTTTTCTATTTAATCTCGATGCAATTTCTGTGTTTCATCGTCAATAAGAAGGTCCAAGGGATACAGTAAACCTGGAGTGAAGCATCGGAAACTATAACTAGTGTCACAGGAATGGTTCGAAGCATAGACAGTAAGAAGAGTAGGTCTTCTTGTACTTACGTCGGCATAGTGCCTTTTCTATTTAATTCCGATGCAATTTGTGTGTTTCATCGTCAATAAGGAGGTCCAAGGGATACAGTAAACCTGGAGTGTAGCATCGGAATCCATAACTAGTGTCACAGGAATAGTTCAAAACATAGACAGTAAGAAGAGTCAGTCTTCGTGTACTTAAGTCGGCATTTTGCCTTTTGTATTTAATTCCGATGCAATTTCTGTGTTTCATCGTCAATAAGAAGGTCCAAGGGATACAGTAAACCTGAGGTGAAGCATCGGAATCTATAACTAGTTTCACAGGAATGGTTCAAAACATAGTCAGTAAGAAGATTCAGTCTTCTTGTACTTAAGTCGGCATTGTACCTTTTCTATTTAATTCCGATGCAATTTCTGTGTTTCATCGTCAATAACAAGTTCCAAGGGATACAGTAAACCTGCAGTGAAGCATCGGAATCTACACCTAGTGTCAATGAATTGGTTCAAAACATAGACAGTAAGAAAGTCAGTCTTCTTGTACTTAAGTCGGCATTGTGCCTTTTGTATTTAATTCCGATGCAGTTTCTGTGTTTCATCGTCAATAAGAAGGTCAGAGGGGTACAGTAAACCTGAAGTGAAGCATCAGAATCTATAGCTAGTGTCACAGGAATGGTTCAAACATAGTCAGTAAGAAGAGTCAGTCTTCTTGTCCTTAAGTCGTCATTGTGCCTTTTGTATTTAATTATGATGCAATTTCTGTGTTTCATCATCAATAAGAAGGTCCAAGGGATACAGTAAACCTGGAGGGAAACATCGGAATCTGTAACTAGTGTCACAGGAATGGGTCAAATCATAGACAGTAAGAAGAGTCAGTCTTCGTGTACTTCAGTCGGCATTTTGCCTTTTGTATTTAATTCCGATGCAATTTCTGTGTTTCATCGTCAATAAGAAGGTCCACGGGATACAGTAAACCTGAAGTGAAGCATCGGGATCTGTAACTAGTGTCACAGGAATCGTTCAAAACATAGTCAGTAAGAAGAGTCAGTCTTCTTGTACTTAAGACGGCATAGTGCCTTATCTATTTAATTCCGATGCAATTTCTGTGTTTCATCGTCAATAAGAAGGTCCAAGGGATACAGTAAACCTGGAGTCAAGCATCGGAATCTATAACTAGTGTCAATGGTATGGTTCAAAACATAGACAGTAAGAAGAGTCAGTCTTCTCGTACTTAAGTCGGCATTGTGCCTTTTGTATTTAATTCGGATGCAATTTCTGTGTTTCATCGTCAATAAGAAGGTCAGAGGGATACACTAAACCTGAAGTGAAGCATCGGAATTCATAACTAGTGTCACAGCAATGGTTCAAAGCATAGTCAGAAAGGAGAGTCAGTCTTCTTGTACTTAAATCGGCATTGTGCCTTTTGTATTTAATTCCGATGCAATTTCTGTGTTTCATCGTCAATAGGAACGTCCAAGGGATACAGTAAATCTGAGGTGAAGCATCGGAATCTATAACTAGTTTCACAGGAATGGTTCAAAACATAAACAGTAAGAAGAGTCAGTCTTCTTGTACTTACGTCGGCATAGTGCCTTTTCTATTTAATTCCGATGCAATTTGTGTGTTTCAACGTCAATAAGAAGATCCAAGGGATACAGTAAACCTGGAGTGTAGCATCGGAATTTATAACTAGTGTCACAGGAATGGTTCAAAACATAGACAGTAAGAAGAGTCAGTCTTCGTGTACTTAAGTCGGCATTTTGCCTTTTTTATTTAATTCCGATGCAATTTCTGTGTTTTATCGTCAATAAGAAGGTCCAAGGCATACAGTAAACCTGAGGTGAAGCATCGGAATCTATAAGTAGTGTCACAGGAATGGTTCAAAACATAGTCAGTAAGAAGAGTCAGTCTTCTTGTACTTAAGTCGGCATTGTACCTTTCTATTTAATTCCGATGCAATTTCTGTGTTTCATCGTCAATAACAAGGTCCAAGGGATACAGTAAACCTGGAGTGAAGCATCGGAATCTATAACTAGTGTGAATGGAATATTTCAAAACATACACAGTAAGAAGAGTCAGTCTCCTTTTACTTAATTCTGCACTGTGCCTTTTGTATTTAGTTCCGATGCAATTTCTGTGTTTCATCGTCAATAAGAATGTCCAAGGGATAGAGTAAAGCTGAAGTGTAGCATCGGAATTTATAACTAGTGTCACAGGAATGGTTGAAAACATAGTCAGTAAGAAGAGTCAGTCTTCTTGTACTTAAGTCGGCATTGTGCCTTTTCTATTTAATTCCGATGCAATTTCTGTGTTTAATCGTCAATAAGAAGGACCAAGGGATACAGTAAACCTGGAGTGAAGCATCGGAGTCTATAACTAGTGTCACAGGACTGGTTCAAAAATAGACAGTAAGAAGAGTCAGTCTTCTAGAACTTAATTCGGCATTGTGCCTTTTGTATTCAATTCCGATGCAATTTCTGTGTTTCATCGTCAATAAGAAGGTCAGAGGGATACAGTAAACCTGAAGTGAAGCATCGGAATCCATAACTAGTGTCACAGGAATGGTTCAAAACATAGTCAGTAAGAAGAGTCTGTCTTCTTGTACTTAAGTCGGCATTGTGCCTTTTGTATTTAATTCCGATGCAATTTCTGTGTTTCATCGTCAATAAGAAGGTCCAAGGGACACAGTAAACCTGGAGCGAAGCATCGGAATCTGTAACTAGTGTCAGAGGAATGGTTCAAATCATAGACTGTAAGAAGAGTCAGTCTTCGTGCACTTCAGTCGGCATTTTGCCTTTTGTATTTAATTCCGATGCAATTTTGGTGTTTCATAGTCAATCAGAAGGTCCAAGGGATACAGTAAACCTGAAGTGAAGCATCGGGATCTATTACTAGTGTCACAGGAATCGTTCAAAACATAGTCAGTAAGAAGAGCCAGTCTTCTTGTACTTAAGTCGGCATAGTGCCTTTTCTATTTAATTCCGATGGAATTTGTGTGTTTCATCGTCAATAAGAAGGTCCAAGGGATACAGTAAACCTGGAGTGAAGCATCGGAATCTATAACTAGTGTCAATGGTATGGTTCAAAACATGGACGGTAAGAAGAGTCAGTCTTCTTGTACTTAAGTCGGCATTGTGCCTTTTGGATTTAATTACGATGCAATTTCTGTGTTTCATCGTCAATAAGAAGGTCCAAGGGATACAGTAAACCTGGAGTGAAGCATCGGAAACTATAACTAGTGTCACAGGAATGGTTCAAAACATAGACAGTAAGAAGAGTCAGTCTTCTTGTACTTACGTCGGCATAGTGCCTTTTCTATTTAATTCCGATGCAATTTGTGTGTTTCAACGTCAATAAGATGGTCCAAGGGATACAGTACACCTGGAGTGAAGCATCGGAAACTATAACTAGTGTCACAGGAATGGTTCGAAGCATAGACAGTAAGAAGAGTCAGTCTTCTTGTACTTACGTCGGCATAGTACCTTTTCTATTTAATTCCGATGCAATTTGTGTGTTTCATCGTCAATAAGAAGGTCCAAGGGATACAGTAAACCTGGAGTGTAGCATTGGAATCTATAACTAGTGTCACAGGAATGGTTCAAAGCATAGACATTAAGAAGAGTCAGTCTTCGTGTACTTAAGTCGGCATTTTGCCTTTTGTATTTAATTCCGATGCAATTTCTGTGTTGTATCGTCAATAAGAAGGTCCAAGGCATACAGTAAAACTGAGGTGAAGCATCGGAATCTATAACTAGTGTCACAGGAATGGTTCAAAACATAGTCAGTAAGAAGATTCAGTCTTCTTGTACTTAAGTCGGCATTGTACCTTTTCTATTTAATTCCGATGCAATTTCTGTGTTTCATCGTCAATAACAAGTTCCAAGGGATACAGTAAACCTGGAGTGAAGCATCGGAATCTATAACTAGTGTCAATGGAATGGTTCAAAACATAGACAGTAAGAAGAGTCAGTCTTCTTTTACTTAAGTCGGCATTGTGCCTTTTGTATTTAATTCCGATGGAGTTTCTGTGTTTCATCGTCAATAAGAAGGTCAGAGGGGTACAGTAAACCTGAAGTGAAGCATCGGAATCTATAGCTAGTGTCACAGGAATGGTTCAAACCATAGTCAGTAAGAAGATTCAGTCTTCTTGTCCTTAAGTCGTCATTGTGCCTTTTGTATTTAATTCCGATGCAATTTCTGAGTTTCATCATCAATAAGAATGTCCAAGGGATACAGTAAACCTGGAGTGAAGCATCGGAATCTATAACTAGTGTCACAGGAATGGTTCAAAACATAGACAGTAAGAAGAGTCAGTCTCCTTGTACTTAATTCTGCACTGTGCCTTTTGTATTTAATTCCGATGCAATTTCTGTGTTTCATCGTCAATAAGAAGGACCAAGGGGTACAGTAAACCTGGAGTGAAGCATCGGAGTCTATAACTAGTGTCAAAGGACTGGTTCAAAAATAGACAGTAAGAAGAGGCAGTCTTCTTGAACTTAATTCGGCATTGTGCCCTCTGTATTTAATTCCGATGCAATTTCTGTGTTTCATCGTCAATAAGAAGGTCAGAGGGATACAGTAAACCTGAAGTGAAGCATCGGAATCCATAACTAGTGTCACAGGAATGGTTCAAAACATAGTCAGTAAGAAGAGTTAGTCTTCTTGTACTTAAGTCGGCATTGTGCATTTTGTATTTAATTCCGATGCAATTTCTGTGTTTCATCGTCAATAGAAAGGTCCAAGGGATACAGTAAACCTGGAGGCAAACATCGGAATCTGTAACTAGTGTCACAGGAATGGTTCAAATCATAGACAGTAAGAATAGTCTGACTTCGTGTACTTCAGTCAGCATTTTGCCTTTTGTATTTAATTCCGATGCAATTTCTGTGTTTCATCGTCAATAAGAAGGTCCAAGGGATACAGTAAACCTGAAGTGAAGCATCGGGATCTGTAACTAGTGTCACAGGAATCGTTCAAAACATAGTCAGTAAGAAGAGTCAGTCTTCTTGTACGTAAGTCGGCATAGTGCCTAATCTATTTAATTCCGATGCAATTTGTGTGTTTCATCGTCAATAAGAAGGTCCAAGGGATGCAGTAAACCTGGAGTCAAGCATCGGAATCTATAACTAGTGCCAATGGTATGGTTCAAAACATAGACAGTAAGAAGAGTCAGTGTTCTTGTAGTTAAGTCGGCATTGTGCCGTTTGTATTTAATTCCGATGCAATTTCTCTGTTTCATCGTCAATAAGAAGGTCGGAGGGATACACTAAACCTGAAATGAAGCATCGGAATTCATAACTAGTGTCACAGGAATGGTTCAAAGCATAGTCAGAAAGGAGAGTCAGTCTTCATGTACTCAAGTCGGCATTGTGCCTTTTGTATTTCATTCCGATGGTATTTCTGTGTTTCATCGTCAATAGGAAGGTCCAAGGGATACAGTAAACCTGGAGTGAAGCATCGGAAACTATAACTAGTGTCACAGGAATGGTTCGAAGCATAGTCAGTAAGAAGAGTCAGTCTTCTTGTACTTAAGTTGGCATTGTGCCTTTTCTATTTAACTCCGATGCAATTTCTGTGTTTCATCGTCAATATGAAGGTCAGAGGGATACAGTAATCCTGAAGGGAAGCATCGGAATCTATAACTAGTGTCACAGGAATGGTTCAAAACATAGTCAGTAAGAAGAGTCAGTCTTCTTGTAGTTAAGACGGCATTGTGCCTTTTCTATTTAATCTCGATGCAATTTCTGTGTTTCATCGTCAATAAGAAGGTCCAAGGGATACAGTAAACCTGGAGTGAAGCATCGGAAACTATAACTAGTGTCACAGGAATGGTTCGAAGCATAGTCAGTAAGAAGAGTCAGTCTTCTTGTAATTACGTCGGCATAGTGCCTTTTCTATTTAATTCCGATGCAATTTGTGTGTTTCATCGTCAATAAGGAGGTCCAAGGGATACAGTAAACCTGGAGTGTAGCATCGGAATCCATAACTAGTGTCACAGGAATAGTTCAAAACATAGACAGTAAGAAGAGTCAGTCTTCGTGTACTTAAGTCGGCATTTTGCCTTTTGTATTTAATTCCGATGCAATTTCTGTGTTTCATCGTCAATAAGAAGGTCCAAGGAATACAGTAAACCTGAGGTGAAGCATCGGAATCTATAACTAGTGTCACAGGAATGGTTCAAAACATAGTCAGTAAGAAGATTCAGTCTTCTTGTACTTAAGTCGGCATTGTACCTTTTCTATTTAATTCCGATGCAATTTCTGTGTTTCATCGTCAATAACAAGTTCCAAGGGATACAGTAAACCTGGAGTGAAGCATCGGAATCTACACCTAGTGTCAATGGAATGGTTCAAAACATAGACAGTAAGAAAGTCAGTCTTCTTGTACTTAAGTCGGCATTGTGCCTTTTGTATTTAATTCCGATGCAGTTTCTGTGTTTCATCGTCAATAAGAAGGTCAGAGGGGTACAGTAAACCTGAAGTGAAGCATCAGAATCTATTGCTAGTGTCACAGGAATGGTTCAAACATAGTCGGTAAGAAGAGTCAGTCTTCTTGTCCTTAAGTCGTCATTGTGCCTTTTGTATTTACTTATGATGCAATTTCTGTGTTTCATCATGAATAAGAAGGTCCAAGGGATACAGTAAACTTGGAGTGAAGCATCGGAATCAATAACTAGTGTCACAGGATTGGTTCAAAACATAGACAGTAAGAAGAGTCAGTCTCCTTGTACTTAATTCTGCACTGTGCCTTTTGTATTTAATTCCGATGCAATTTCTGTGTTTCATCGTCAATAAGAAGGTCCAAGGGATACAGTAAACCTGGAGGGAAACATCGGAAGCTGTAACTAGTGTAACAGGAATGGTTCAAATCATAGACAGTATGAGGAGTCAGTCTTCGTGTACTTCAGTCGGCATTTTGCCTTTTGTATTTAATTCCGATGCAATTTCTGTGTTTCATCGTCAATAAGAAGGTCCTAGGGATACAGTAAACCTGAAGTGAAGCATCGGGATCTGTAACTAGTGTCACAGGAATCGTTCAAAACATAGTCAGTATAAAGAGTCAGTCTTCTTTTACTTAAGTCGGCATAGTGCCTTATCTATTTAATTCCGATGCAATTTCTGTGTTTCATCGTCAATAACTAGTTCCAAGGGATACAATAAACCTGGAGTGAAGCATCAGAATCTATAACTAGTGTCAATGGAATGGTTCAAAACATAGACAGTAAGAAGAGTCAGTCTTCTTGTACTTAAGTCGGCATTGTGCCGTTTGTATTTAATTCCGATGCAGTTTCTGTGTTTCATCGTCAATAAGAAGGTCAGAGGGGTACAGTAAACCTGAAGTGAAGCATCGGAATCTATAGCTAGTGTCACAGGAATGGTTCAAAACATAGTCAGTAGGAAGAGTCAGTCTTCTTGTCATTAAGTCGTCATTGTGCCTTTTGTATTTAATTCCGATGCAGTTTCTGTGTTTCATCATCAATAAGAAGGTCCAAGGGATACAGTAAACTTGGAGTGAAGCATCGGAAACAATAACTAGTGTCACAGGAATGGTTCAAAACATAGACAGTAAGAAGAGTCAGTCTCCTTGTACTTAATTCTGCACTGTGCCTTTTGTATTTAATTCCGATGCAATTTCTGTGTTTCATCGTCAATAAGAAGGACCAAGGGATACAGTAAACGTGGAGTGAAGCATCGGAGTCTATAACTAGTGCCAAAGGACTGGTTCAAAAATAGACAGTAAGAAGAGTCAGTCTTCTTGAACTTAATTGGGCATTGTGCCTTCTGTATTTAATTCCGATGCAAATTCTGTGTTTCATCGTCAATAAGAAGGTCAGAGGTATACAGTAAACCTGAAGTGAAGCATCGGAATCCATAACTAGTGTCACAGGAATGGTTCAAAACATAGTGAGTAAGAAGAGTTAGTCTTCTTGTACTTAAGTCGGCATTGTGCCTTTTGTATTTAATTCCGATGCAATTTCTGTGTTTTATCGTCAATAAGAAGGTCCAAGGGATACAGTAAACCTGGAGGGAAACATCGGAATCTGTAACTAGTGTCAGAGGAATGGGTCAAATCATAGACAGTAAGAAGAGTCAGTCTTCGTGTACTTCAGTCGGCATTTTGCCTTTTGTATTTAATTCCGATGCAATTTCTGTGTTTCATCGTCAATAAGAAGGTCCAAGGGATACAGTAAACCTGAAGTGAAGCATCGGGATCTGTAACTAGTGTCACAGGAATCGTTCAAAACATAGTCAGTAAGAAGAGTCAGTCTTCTTGTACTTAAGTCGGCATAGTGCCTTATCTATTTAATTCCGATGCAATTTCTGTGTTTCATCGTCAATAAGAAGGTCCAAGGGATACAGTAAACCTGGAGTCAAGCATCGGAATCTATAACTAGTGTCAATGGTATGGTTCAAAACATAGACAGTAAGAAGAGTCAGTCTTCTCGTACTTAAGTCGGCATTGTGCCTTTTGTATTTAATTCGGTTGCAATTTCTGTGTTTCATCGTCAATAAGAAGGTCAGAGGGATACACTAAACCTGAAGTGAAGCATCGGAATTCATAACTAGTGTCACAGGAATGGTTCAAAGCATAGTCAGAAAGGAGAGTCAGTCTTCTTGTACTTAAATCGGCATTGTGCCTTTTGTATTTAATTCCGATGCAATTTCTGTGTTTCATCGTCAATAGGAACGTCCAAGGGATACAGTAAGTCTGAGGTGAAGCATCGGAATCTATAACTAGTTTCACAGGAATGGTTCAAATCATAGTCAGTAAGAAGAGTCAGTCTTCTTGTACTTAAGTTGACATTGTGCCTTTTCTATTTAATTCCCATGCAATTTCTGTGTTTCATCGTCAATAAGAAGGTCAGAGGGATACAGTAAACCTCAAGTGAAGCATCGGAATTTATAACGGGTGTCACAGGAATGGTTCAAACATAGTCAGTAGGAAGAGTCGGTCTTCATGTACTTAAGTCGGCATTGTGTCTTTCGTATTTAATTCCGATGCATTTTCTGTGTTTCATCGTCAATAATAAGGTCCAAGGGATACAGTAAACCTGAGGTGAAGCATCGGAATCTATAACTTGTGTCACAGGAATGGTTCAAAACATAGACAGTAAGAAGAGTCAGTCTTCTTGTACTTACGTCGGCATAGTGCCTTTTCTATTTAATTCCGATGCAATTTGTGTGTTTCAACGTCAATAAGAAGGTCCAAGGGATACAGTAAACCTGGAATGTAGCATCGGAATCTATAACTAGTGTCACAGGAATGGTTCAAAACATAGACAGTAAGAAGAGTCAGTCTACGTGTACTTAAGTCGGCATTTTGCCTTTTTTATTTAATTCCGATGCAATTTCTGTGTTTTATCGTCAATAAGAAGGTCCAAGGCATCCAGTAAACCTGAGATGAAGCATCGGAATCTATAAGTAGTGTCACAGGAATGGTTCAAAACATAGTCAGTAAGAAGAGTCAGTCTTCTTGTACTTAAGTCGGCATTGTACCTTTTCTATTTAATTCTGATGCAATTTCTGTGTTTCATCGTCAATAACAAGGTCCAAGGGATACAGTAAACCTGGAGTGAAGCATCGGAATCTATAACTAGTGTGAATGGAATATTTCAAAACATAGACAGTAAGAAGAGTCAGTCTCCTTGTACTTAATTCTGCACTGTGCCTTTTGTATTAATTCCGATGCAATTTCTGTGTTTCATCGTCAATAAGAATGTCCAAGGGATACAGTAAACCTGAAGTGTAGCATCGGAATTTATAACTAGTGTCACAGGACTGGTTCAAAAATAGACAGTATGAAGAGTCAGTCTTCTAGAACTTAATTCGGCATTGTGCCTTTTGTATTCAATTCCGATGCAATTTCTGTGTTTCATCGTCAATAAGAAGGTCAGAGGGATACAGTAAACCTGAAGTGAAGCATCGGAATCCATAACTAGTGTCACAGGAATGGTTCAAAAAATAGTCAGTAAGAAGAGTCAGTCTTCTTGTACTTAAGTCGGCATTGTGCCTTTTGTATTTAATTCCGATGCAATTTCTGTGTTTCATCGTCAATAAGAAGGTCCAAGGGACACAGTAAACTTGGAGTGAAGCATCGGAATCTGTAACTAGTGTCACAGGAATGGATCAAATCATAGACTGTAAGAAGAGTCAGTCTTCGTGCACTTCAGTCGACATTTTGCCTTTTGTATTTAATTCCGATGCAATTTTTGTGTTTCATAGTCAATAAGAAGGTCCAAGGGAAACAGTAAACCTGAAGTGAAGCATCCGGATTAATAACTAGTGTCACAGGAATTGTTCAAAACATAGTCAGTAAGAAGGGTCAGTCTTCTTGTACTTAAGTCGGCATAGTGCCTTTTCTATTTAATTCCGATGCAATTTGTGTGTTTCATCGTCAATAAGAAAGTCCAAGGGATGCAGTAAACCAGGAGTGAAGCATCGGAATCTATAACTAGTGTCACAGAAATGGTTCAAAACATAGACAGTAAGAAGAGTCAGTCTTCTTGTACTTAATTCGGCATTGTGCTTTTTGTATTTAATTCCGATGCAATTTCTGTGTTTCATCGTCAATAACAAGGTCCAAGGGATACAGTAAACCTCAAGTGAAGCCTCGGAAGTTATAACGGGTGTCACAGGAATGGTTCAAACATAGTCAGTAGGAGGAGTCGGTCTTCATGTACTTAAGTCGGCATTGTGCCTTTTGCATTTAATTTCGATGCATTTTCTGTGTTTCATCGTCAATAAGAAGGTCCAAGGGATACAGTAAACTTGAGGTGAAGCATCGGAATCTATAACTAGTGTCACAGGAATGGTTCAAAACATAGTCAGTAAGAAGATTCTGTCTTCTTGTACTTAAGTCGGCATTGTACCTTTTCTATTTAATTCCGATGCAATTTCTGTGTTTCATCGTCAATAACAAGTTCCAAGGGATACAGTAAACCTGGAGTGAAGCATCGGAATCTACACCTAGTGTCAACGGAATGGTTCAAAACATAGACAGTAAGAAGAGTCAGTCTTCTTGTACTTAAGTCGGCATTGTGCATTTTGAATTTAATTCCGATGCAGTTTCTGTGTTTCATCGTCAATAGGAAGGTCAGAGGGGTACAGTAAACCTGAAGTGAAGCATCAGAATCTATAGCTAGTGTCACAGGAATGGTTCAAACATAGTCAGTAAGAAGAGTCAGTCTTCTTGTCCTTAAGACGTCATTGTGCCTTTTGTATTTAATTATGATGCAAGTTCTGTGTTTCATCATCAATAAGAAGGTCCAAGGGATACAGTAAACTTGGAGTGAAGCATCGGAATCTATAACTATTGGCACAGGAATGAATCAAAACATAGTCAGTAAGAAGAGTCAGTCTCCTTGTACTTAATTCTGCACTGTGCCTTTTGTATTTAATTCCGATGCAATTTCTGTGTTTCATCGTCAATAAGAAGGACCAAGGGATACAGTAAGCGTGGAGTGAAGCATCGGAGTCTATAACTAGTGTCAAAGGACTGGTTAAAAATAGACAGTAAGAAGAGTCAGTCTTCTTGAACTTAATTCGGCATTGTGCATTCTGTATTTAATTCCGATGCAATTTCTGTGTTTCTTCGTCAATAAGAAGGTCAGAGGGATACAGTAAACCTGAAGTGAAGCATCGGAATCCATAACTAGTGTCACAGGAATGGTTCAAAACATAGTCAGTAAGAAGAGTTGGTCTTCTTGTACTTAAGTCGGCATTGTACCTTTTGTATTTAATTCCGATGCAATTTCTGTGTTTCATCGTCAATAAGAAGGTCCAAGGGATACAGTAAACCTGGAGGGAAACATCGGAATCTGTAACTAGTGTAACAGGAATGGTTCAAATCATAGACAGTATGAAGAGTCAGTCTTCGTGTACTTCAGTCGGCATTTTGCCTTTTGTATTTAATTCCGATGCAATTTCTGTGTTTCATCGTCAATAAGAAGGTCCAAGGGATACAGTAAACCTGAAGTGAAGCATCGGGATCTGTAACTAGTGTCACAGGAATCGTTCAAAACATAGTCAGTAAGAAGAGTCAGTCTTCTTGTACTTAAGTCGGCATAGTGCCTTATCCATTTAATTCCGATGCAATTTCTGTGTTTCATCGTCAATAACAAGTTCCAAGGGATACAGTAAACCTGGAGTGAAGCATCGGAATCTATAACTAGTGTCAATGGAATGGTTCAAGACATAGACAGTAAGAAGAGTCAGTCTTCTTGTACGTAAGTCGGCATTGTGCCGTTTGTATTTAATTCCGATGCAGTTTCTGTGTTTCATCGTCAATAAGAGGGTCAGAGGGGTACAGTAAACCTGAAGTGAAGCATCGGAATCTATAGCTAGTGTCACAGGAATGGTTCAAAACATAGTCAGTAAGAAGAGTCAGTCTTCTTGTCCTTAAGTCGTCATTGTGCCTTTTGTATTTAATTCCGATGCAGTTTCTGTGTTTCATCATCAATAAGAAGGTCCAAGGGATACAGTAAACTTGGAGTGAAGCATCGGAAACTATAACTAGTGTCACAGGAAAGGTTCAAAACATAGACAGTAAGAAGAGTCAGTCTCCTTGTACTTAATTCTGCACTGTGCCTTTTGTATTTAATTCCGATGCAATTTCTGTGTTTCATCGTCAATAAGAAGGACCAAGGGATACAGTAAACGTGGAGTGAAGCATCGGAGTCTATAACTAGTGTCAAAGGACTGGTTCAAAACATAGTCAGTAAGAAGAGTCAGACTTCTTGTACTTAAGACGGCATTGTGCCTTTTCTATTTAATTCCGATGCAATTTCTGTGTTTCATCGTCAATAAGAAGGTCCAAGGGATACAGTAAACCTGGAGTGAAGCATCGGAAACTATAACTAGTGTCACAGGATTGGTTCAAAACATAGACAGTAAGAAGAGTCAGTCTTCTTGTACTTTCGTCGGCATAGTGCCTTTTCTATTTAATTCCGATGCAATTTGTGTGTTTCAACGTCAATAAGAAGGTCCAAGGGATACCGTAAACCTGGAGTGTAGAATCGGAATCTATAACTAGTGTCACAGGAATGGTTCAAAACATAGACAGTAAGAAGAGTCAGTCTTCGTGTACTTAAGTCGGCATTTTGCTTTTTTATTTAATTCCGATGCAAAATCTGTGTTTTATCGTCAATAAGATGGTCCAAGGCATACAGTAAACCTGAGGTGAAGCATCGGAATCTATAAGTGGCGTCACAGGAATGGTTCAGAACATAGTCAGTAAGAAGAGTCAGTCTTCTTGTACTTAAGTCGGCATTGTACCTTTCTTATTTAATTCCGATGCAATTTCTGTGTTTCATCGTCAATAACAAGGTCCAAGGGATACAGTGAACCTGGAGTGAAGCATCGGAATCTATAACTAGTGTCAATGGAATTTTTCAAAACATAGACAGTAAGAAGAGTCAGTCTCCTTGTACTTAATTCTGCACTGTGCCTTTTGTATTTAGTTCCGATGCAATTTCTGTGTTTCATCGTCAATAAGAATGTCCAAGGGATACAGTAGACCTGAAGTGTAGCATCGGAATTTATAACTAGTGTCACAGGAATGGTTCAAAACATAGTCAGTAAGAAGAGTCAGTCTTCTTGTA
Organism: Schistocerca piceifrons; assembly: GCF_021461385.2. Lineage (NCBI taxonomy): Eukaryota > Metazoa > Arthropoda > Insecta > Orthoptera > Acrididae > Schistocerca > Schistocerca piceifrons. The sequence continues at coordinate 5,138 of NW_025728002.1, read as the reverse complement.
CTTAAGTCGGCATTGTGCCTTTTCTATTTAATTCCGATGCAATTTCTGTGTTTAATCGTCAATAAGAAGCACCAAGGGATACAGTAAACCTGGAGTGAAGCATCGGAGTCTATAGCTAGTGTCACAGGACTGGTTCAAAAATAGACAGTAAGAAGAGTCAGTCTTCTAGAACTTAATTCGGCATTGTGCCTTTTGTATTCAATTCCGATGCAATTTCTGTGTTTCATCGTCAATAGGAAGGTCAGAGGGATACAGTAAACCTGAAGTGAAGCATCGGTATCCATAACTAGTGTCACAGGAATGGTTCAAAACATAGTCAGTAAGAACAGTCAGTCTTCTTGTACTTAAGTCGGCATTGTGCCTTTTGTATTTAATTCCGATGCAATTTCTGTGTTTCATTGTCAATAAGAAGGTCCAAGGGACACAGTAAACCTGGAGTGAAGCATCTGAATCTGTAACTAGTGTCCCAGGAATGGTTCAAATCATAGACTGTAAGAAGAGTCAGTCTTCGTGCACTTCAGTCGGCATTTTGCCTTTTGTATTTAATTCCTATGCAATTTTTGTGTTTCATAGTCAATAAGAAGGTCCAAGGGATACAGTAAACCTGAAGTGAAGCATCGGGATCTATAACTAGTGTCACAGGAATCGTTCAAAACATAGTCAGTAAGAAGAGTCAGTCTTCTTGTACTTAAGTCGGCCTAGTGCCTTTTCTATTTAATTCCGATGCAATTTGTGTGTTTCATCGTCAATAAGAAGGTCCAAGGGATACAGTAAACCTGAAAAGGGGCATCGGAATCTATAACTAGTGTCAATGGTATGGTTCAAAACATGGACGATAAGAGGAGTCAGTCTTCTTGTACTTAAGTCGGCATTGTGCCTTTTGGATTTAATTACGATGCAATGTCTGAGTTTCATCGTCATTAAGAAGGTCAGAGGGATACAGTAAACCTGAAGTGAAGCATCGGAATCAATAGCTAGTGTCACAGGAATGGTTCAAAACATAGTCAGTAAGAAGAGTCAATCTTGTTGTCCTTAAGTCGGCATTGTGCCATTTGTATTTAATTCCGATGCAATTTCTGTGTTTCATCGTCAATAAGAAGGTCCAAGGGATGCAGTAAACCAGGAGTGAAGCATCGGAATCTATAACTAGTGTCACAGAAATGGTTCAAAACATAGTCAGTAAGAACAGTCAGTCTTCTTGTACTTAAGTCGGCATTGTGCCTTTTGTATTTAATTCCGATGCAACTTGTGTGTTTCATCGTCAATAAGAAGGTCCAAGGGATACAGTAAACCTGGAGTGAAGCATCGGAATCTATAACTAGTGTCAATGGCATGGTTCAAAACATGGACGGTAAGAGGAGTCAGTCTTCTTGTACTTAAGTCGGCATTGTGCCTTTTGGATTTAATTACGATGCAATGTCTGCGTTTCATCGTCGTTAAGAAGGTCAGAGGGATACAGTAAACCTGAAGTGAAGCATCGGAATCAATAGCTAGTGTCACAGGAATGGTTCAAAACATGGTCAGTAAGAAGAGTCAATCTTGTTGCCCTTAAGTCGGCATTGTGCCTTTTGTATTTAATTCCGATGCAATTTCTGTGTTTCATCGTCAATAAGAAGGTCCAAGGGATGCAGTAAACCAGGAGTGAAGCATCGGAATCTATAACTAGTGTCACAGAAATGGTTCAAAACATAGACAGTAAGAAGAGTCAGCCTTCTTGTACTTAATTCGGCATTGTGCCTTTTGTATTTAATTCCGATGCAATTTCTGTGTTTCATCGTCAATAGGAACGTATAAGGGATACAGTAAATCTGAGGTGAAGCATCGGAATCTATAACTAGTTTCACAGGAATGGTTCAAATCATAGTCAGTAAGAAGAGTCAGTCTTCTTGTACTTAAGTTGGCATTGTGCCTTTTCTATTTAATTCCAATGCAATTTCTGTGTTTCATCGTCAATAAGAAGGTCAGAGGGATACAGTAATCCTGAAGGGAAGCATCGGAATCTATAACTAGTGTCACAGGAATGGTTCAAAACATAGTCAGTAAGAAGACTCAGTCTTCTTGTCTTTAAGACGGCATTGTGCCTTTTCCATTATATTCCGATGCAATTTCTGTGTTTCATCGTCAATAAGAAGGTCCAAGGGATACAGTAAAACTGGAGTGGAGCATCGGAAACTACAACTAGTGTCACGGGAATGGTTCAAAACATAGACAGTAAGAAGAGTCAGTCTTCTTGTACTTACGTCGGCATAGTGCCTTTTCTTTTTAATTCCGATGCAATTTGTGTGTTTCAACGTCAATAAGAAGGTCCAAGGGATACAGTAAACCTGGAGTGTAGCATCGGAATCTATAACTAGTGTCACAGGAATGGTTCGAAACATAGACAGTAAGAAGAGTCAGTCTTCGTGTACTTAAGTCGGCATTTTGCCTATTTATTTAATTCCGATGCAATTTCTGTGTTTTATCGTCAATAAGAAGATCCAAGGCATACAGTAAACCTGAGGTGAAGCATCGGAATCTATAAGTAGTGTCACAGGAATGGTTCAAAACATAGTCAGTAAGAAGAGTCAGTCTTCTTGTACTTAAGTCGGCATTGTACTTTTCTATTTAATTCCGATGCAATTTCTGTGTTTCATCGTCAATAACAAGGTCCAAGGGATACAGTAAACCTGGAGTGAAGCATCGGAATCTATAACTAGTGTGAATGGAATATTTCAAAACATAGACAGTAAGAAGAGTCAGTCTCCTAGTACTTAATTCTGCACTGTGCCTTTTGTATTTAATTCCGATGCAATTTCTGTGTTTCATCGTCAATAAGAAAGTCCAAGGGATACAGTAAACCTGAAGTGTAGCATCGGAATTTATAACTAGTGTCACAGGAATGGTTCAAAACATAGTCAGTAAGAAGAGTCAGTCTTCTTGTACTTAAGTCGGCATTGTACCTTTTCTATTTAATTCCGATGCAATTTCTGTGTTTAATCGTCAATAAGAAGGACCAAGGGATACAGTAAAGCTGGAGTGAAGCATCGGAGTCTATAACTAGTATCACAGGACTGGTTCAAAAATAGGCAGTAAGAAGAGTCAGTCTTCCAGAACTTAATTCGGCATTGTGCCTTTTGTATTCAATTCCAATTTCTGTGTTTCATCGTCATTAAGAAGGTCAGAGGGATACGGTAAACCTGAAGTGAAGCATCGGAATCCATAACTAGTGTCACAGGAATGGTTCAAAACATAGTCAGTAAGAAGAGTCAGTCTTCTTGTACTTAAGTCGGCATTGTGCCTTTTTCTATTTAATTCCGATGCAATTTCTGTGTTTAATCGTCAATAAGAAGGACCAAGGGATACAGTAAACCTGGAGTGAAGCATCGGAGGTCCTATAGCTAGTGTCACAGGACTGGTTCAAAAATAGACAGTAAGAAGAGTCAGTCTTCTAGAACTTAATTCGGCATTGTGCCTTTTGTATTCAATTCCGATGCAATTTCTGTGTTTCATCGTCAATAGAAGGTCAGAGGGATACAGTAAACCTGAAGTGAAGCATCGGTATCCATAACTAGTGTCACAGGAATGGTTCAAAACATAGTCAGTAAGAACAGTCAGTCTTCTTGTACTTAAGTCGGCATTGTGCCTTTTGTATTTAATTCCGATGCTATTTCTGTGTTTCATCGTCAATAAGAAGGTCCAAGGGACACAGTAAACCTGGAGTGAAGCATCTGAATCTGTAACTAGTGTCCCAGGAATGGTTCAAATCATAGACTGTAAGAAGAGTCAGTCTTCGTGCACTTCAGTCGGCATTTTGCCTTTTGTATTTAATTCCTATGCAATTTTTGTGTTTCATAGTCAATAAGAAGTTCCAAGGGATACAGTAAACCTGAAGTGAAGCATCGGGATCTATAACTAGTGTCACAGGAATCGTTCAAACATAGTCAGTAAGAAGAGTCAGTCTTCTTGTACTTAAGTCGGCCTAGTGCCTTTTCTATTTAATTCCGATGCAATTTGTGTGTTTCATCGTCAATAAGAAGGTCCAAGGGATACAGTAAACCTGAAAGGGGCATCGGAATCTATAACTAGTGTCAATGGTATGGTTCAAAACATGGACGATAAGAGGAGTCAGTCTTCTTGTACTTAAGTCGGCATTGTGCCTTTTGAGATTTAATTACGATGCAATGTCTGAGTTTCATCGTCATTAAGAAGGTCAGAGGGATACAGTAAACCTGAAGTGAAGCATCGGAATCAATAGCTAGTGTCACAGGAATGGTTCAAAACATAGTCAGTAAGAAGAGTCAATCTTGTTGTCCTTAAGTGCGGCATTGTGCCATTTGTATTTAATTCCGATGCAATTTCTGTGTTTCATCGTCAATAAGAAGGTCCAAGGGATGCAGTAAACCAGGAGTGAAGCATCGGAATCTATAACTAGTGTCACAGAAATGGTTCAAAACATAGACAGTAAGAAGAGTCAGTCTTCGTGTACTTAAGTCGGCATTTTGCCTTTTTTATTTAATTCCGATGCAAAATCTGTGTTTTATCGTCAATAAGAAGGTCCAAGGCATACAGTAAACCTGAGGTGAAGCATCGGAATCTATTAGTGGCGTCACAGGAATGGTTCAAAACATAGGTCAGTAAGAAGAGTCAGTCTTCTTGTACTTAAGTCGGCATTGTACCTTTTCTATTTAATTCCGATGCAATTTCTTGTGTTTCATCGTCAATAACAAGGTCCAAGGGATACAGTAAACCTGGAGTGAAGCATCGGAATCTATAACTAGTGTCAATGGAATATTTCAAAACATAGACAGTAAGAAGAGTCAGTCTCCTTGTACTTAATTCTGCACTGTGCCTTTTGTATTTAATTCCGAAGCAATTTCTGTGTTTCATCGTCAATAAGAATGTCCAAGGGATACAGTAGACCTGAAGTGTAGCATCGGAATTATAACTAGTGTCACAGGAATGGTTCAAAACATAGTCAGTAAGAGAGTCAGTCTTCTTGTACTTAAGTCGGCATTGTGCCATTCTATTTAATTCCGATGCAATTTCTGTGTTTAATCGTCAATAAGAAGGACCAAGGGATACAGTAAACCTGGAGTGAAGCATCGGAGTCTATAGCTAGTGTCACAGGACTGGTTCAAAAATAGACAGTAAGAAGAGTC